>NW_024609881.1:17205446-17753688 GCF_016920785.2 Ixodes scapularis | reverse complement strand
ACAAGAAACCTTGGAAAACGAAGATGACATCAGGCACAAGTTGCTTGACAAACAGCCAACCCGCTGAATGCCCGCTGAGAAGCTGGTGGTAGCATTTTTCTTTCTTTTTTTTTTTATTTCGGTTTTAGAGTAGATAGCGATTTCTCGGCAAATATTCTGGCACCGCTCGTATTTAGTCTGTGTAAATCGATATCGGTCATTTACTTTGGTTAGAATTTTGAGCGGAGTTACCCTTCAAAGGACCGCGCAATGACATTGGGTCTGATGTTTCTCAACTTTACACAAGCTTACGGACACTGGTGGGAACAAGGTATATACTCACACGCAATGTCACTGACCAAGAAGCTTCTTTGTCGCCGCGTAATTTCTACCGGCAAAAGCGAACGTTTTCTTTCATAGTCTCCTTCGCGAAGCTCGACGACGAAGCTGTGGGGATCGCACTGTTGACGCGTTGTCAACCATCCGATCTCCAGGATTTTGACACCAGGCTTTGCAATACTTTCCCCCCCGCCCCCCTCTCCCCTCCCCCTCCCCCCCCACCCCCCCCCCGCCCCTCTCTCTCTCTCTCTCTCTCCTCTCTCTCTCTCTCTCTCTCTCTCTCCTCCCCCCCCCCCCCCTCCCTCCCCCCCGAGAAGATATTTCAACGTGGCGCTGACAGTGGACGCGAGAGATGCGCCAGAATTGGCTATGAGCTCGTGTGACAAGCAATGCCTCGGCATGCATTCGGATAGCGGGCCGTGCCCAAATGCTACGATGGCGGCAGTAGTCGAACCTCAATAATGTTTGGAGCACAGCGCGTTACATATGCCGCTTCAGAACTGCCAGCGCGTGGTTATCATAAAAGTTGGCGGCATATAATCGACTCTAGATCTCGTGGCCCCTTGTTCTGGCTGCGAGTTGAAAGGAAAAAAGAACTGCCTGTTTTTCTCGTTATTTTTTTTTTTTTTTTCTGCAAATGCTATTTTGTGGAGTAAAAATAAAAACTAACGCGTGCTTTATACGTATGAACGTCAAGAAATAATTTTAAGGGATATGTAGTGAAAGTACAAGAGTTATTGCATTACCTCGTTAAAAGGACAAGGTGAGGATGTGCGCACCGCATACACCTACGTTTCCCAGCACTTTGTTCGGTGCCTGAGCAGTTCAGCAGAAAGGTTTGTTGATGAGCCTCCTCCCGTTTGGGCGCCCCGTTTATTTCCAGGCCATCCCGTCATTTGTCATGCCGCTCGCTTGACGATCCCCTGGTGGCGTTTTCCGGGACCCAAACGGGGCAGTCCCATCGCGGATCCCCCCCTGCAGTGCCTGCACATCGTTTATTCACGATGGAAACGCGTCGGCCTTGCCGTCCAACTCGTTATCATCCGTCCTTCTCTGGCAGCGTCAGTCAGCCACGTGCCCGGCGGGAATATAGACGGGAAGCGTTCTTTCTGCGTCCGCCTTCGGCGCGTGCACGTCGCCTGATTCCCGGTTGGGGGGGATGCAGGTATGGCCGGCGCGTCCGTGTATGCCATGGAATGACTAATTAACCTAGCTTTAGAGTAACGACGATCTTGGTGCTTAAAATCATGGTTGTTGTCTATAGAGCCACTGGATAAGCATGCTTCAGAATAAGAATACTCCGGCCATCTTGGTCCTAAAGTCATAGTTGTTATCATAGGGTAACAAAATAAGCTATGTTTCAGAGTAACAACACGTCAGCCATTTTGGTGCCTAAAATTATGGCTGTTACCCTAGAGCCACTAAATAAGCTGTGCTTCAGAGTAACGCCACTTGAGCAATCTTGGCTCTCGAGATCATGGCTGTTATCCTAGAGCCACTATGGTCGGCGGTTATCCTAGGCTTTGTCTGAAATAGCAAGAAACGCTTTTCCTGCCTTCAGAAACGTTGAGAGATCCGCGCGAAATGAAAAAGGATACAGTCCTAGTTTCCGCGACAACGCGTCAAGATAAAGCTGATAAGAAAGACACATTTTCCAATCGCAGCCATCGTTAATAATTGCGCCTACAAAATGGCGGCGACCACCAGACAACCGAGAAATGGTGTGTCAATACTCTGAAGCGCAGCTTATTTAGTGGCTTTAGTTTCACCATGTAACAAGAGAAGGGCTGCCACCAATCGTCCAATGCCAGAGGCCATTGTGTGAACCAATACCACCTAGAAGACAAGGCATCCGCATGACGTCATCGTAACTAGATACCCGACCTGCCCCTAGCGGCAGACACGCCGAAACTGGACGAGTCCCTCCAAAGCGGTAGACAGCTTTGTCTCGGCGTCGGCACGTTCCAGCAACGCGCAAGTTATGCGGTGCTGTTATACACTTTTCCAGCGGCAGTCTCGAACGAAGCGATTTACAGCGCGCGTCCCTGGTTTTGAGAGTGTACGTCAGTGTTGCCCGACTGCGCTGGGCTGTGGCTTTTCTAGTCAGTGGGCTGTGGCAGCTTGCGTAGACGCACGTCCGGACGCTGGTGGAGGCTAAATTGTCGCGTTCTATTTTTTTATTCTGTGTAATATGGCGAATAGAATTTCTCGGGGTTTTTAAGAATGCATTGTACTATTTTTGGAAACAAAAACAAAGCAATGAAAGCTGTTTTGGTGAGTCAGTGCGCGGCTGAACAAATGCAACTGGACTGTTTGTTTCATATTATGTTGATCTTTTTACGGCACCATACACTCAGCCGTCTCAATCTACAAGGGTCTTAACCGTCGCAAATATTTGACTACACAGGATATCCGAACTGCATGGATATCCCCCCCCCCCCCCCCCCCCAAACATGAAATTCAACGAGTCTCATCAATCGAACAACATATAGTGTATGTACCACCCGGTGCCGCGTTATCCGAACAGAATTTGAGAAAGGTCTCAAATGACACAGCATATCCAATATTAGGGAGCCTTCATGTGCGCTTTGCTAGGGTGATGCCACCCTTTGTAATACCACTCGCCGACAAACCAGCAGCCATTTTGTTCCTCGGCGATAATCCGTGGGGCTTATAACCCTCCCGGAAACAAGCACCTTATCGCAGAAGTTCGGAGCAGCGTTGTGGAACCCACGGAGGGAGGATTAGCATTTTCCCCCTCGGATGGGATTACCGATGGACACAAAGGCCACTTTCCGGCGCACGGGGAAACAATGAGAGAAACAAAATGGCGGTGGAAGAGGGTGTGGGAAAGGGAAACAGGCAGTTGGCATCACTCTATGCGAAGCGCACATGAAGGCACTCTATCCAATATACAATGTCGACGATAGTCACTTCACGTCGATCGGACGGAATCCGGCGTGTTTTGACGCACGTTTTGAAGAGAGCTGCTTTTTTGCACAGCTTCAAAGCAAATGAACAAACAATCAGTTATTTTTCAAGAAACCCGGAACATAGCCGGGACGACTTTTTGGAGATTATCTCAACGGAAATAATCCTCCAAGAACGTTCAACTGCCTGCGTGGCGTGCTGCTTGACGTTCGCTCTCTTCGTTCATTTCCTGCGAAGGTCGTTCAGGCAACGAGCCCTGGTATTCCCTGGTTCTCACAGCGGAAGATAACACACAAAGGGTAAGCATCCTAAACAGACAAATAAAGTAAAAACTTTCCAGAAAACCCTTCGAACTCCGAATGCCCAATGCAGGTGGGGAGTCACGCTGACCGGGTTTCCACAGCTCAGGCGGGGTGCCAGAAATTTCTGGCTGATAGGGGTCGCTCGATTCGCAAAATGGCGGCGGCCAGAGAGCTCTTTTTTACAAAGGTCTATAGACCATTCCATTTAGCGCTCTCTGGGCGGCACCATTTTGTGCGACCGCAGCGCCGTCTCCACACATCCGGGAAGTTCAGCGGGTTCGGCGGGGTAAAACGAGAGAGAGGGCACGCGCCCGACTCCGCTAGCAGACGACAAACCGGGAGGTTGCCGTTCTCCACCTTTGGGCTGTATCGGCGGGCTCTACCGAACATCGAACTCTCGCTCGTTACTGCCGTTGTGAAGTGGTTCGCGTTGTTAGAATAGTTGTGGCTACTCCAAAATCAGCCTATAGCTCTCTGTTGTTCTATTTTGTTAAATGATCAACTAGCATATCTTTTTCCCGTTACTTAAATAGCAGTTGAGTGAGCCGGCAGTACTACCCTCAACTACTGCTTGTACTGCGGCAGGAGAGCACGTTTTATTTATTATTTCAGACTTCCACTCACGGTCGCTAAAGGCCTACACCAGTACGAACTTGTGTATAGTAGAAAAAGGTACAGCAACCGGATTTACTTTTCGCCAAAGACACCGGCCAATCTGACACAGTTTTCCCAATATTTTTGTTTCTATTTGCACGCCGGTAACAGCGCAATTGAACCCCGTGAGTCTTTTTATCTAGCATAATATTACACGACAACTGGTATACCAAAATCAGCGCATCTGCGCTTGAATGCTCCAAAATGACGCGATTTTAAACAGAGTTTGTACGCCAGCCGGACGCTACCTACAGCCCACTTGGCGGAGCGGACGTCATACAGGGTGAGGGGGGAGTGCATTTTTTTCTCTTTTACCCTGTCTGCTATGACCCTAGTGGAACGGTCTATAGTGATGGGATTTTAGGGAGAGGGAGACCTTCTGTCTTTAAGGTGGTATTGATCACGAAGTGTGACGTCACTGCTCCAAACAAACCGTTGCTGGCAACATTGCTATAAGCGAATATATTGGACTGGATTTTACTTGAAAAGAAACCATCATTCAAAAATTGGACGTGGGATTTACACGTCTAAAAAGGAAAGATAACAGAAGCCTCGATTTCACACTTGTCAGGACAGAAGTTTCGCTATACATAAACTCAGCTCTGTTGCGTCACGGCACGGTGGTGGCGCGTCGGGCGCATTTTCGGTCTGGGACTGTGGGCGGAAGTCACCATGCGGGACGTGCATTTCCTGTGTTGGCGAATCCGAACAAAGAAACCGAACAAATACCTGCCTTCTCGTCATAACGCTGCGACCGGGGCTGCACCAAAAGAGTCGGAAAAGTTTTGAGGATCAGCCTTCATGTGTTTTCTGCCTGCTCGGTTCGTCCAAGAACTTTGATAGGTGCCGTGAAAAATAAAAACCAGACGCCGTCGGATAACGATTGGTGTAACCCACGTCGGACGACTTTGGGTTGAATTCACGGATACTTGTGGTCGTCAGATTTATTTGTCTTGCTCCAACATGAACGCAGGAAAACCGCCAAGTTGTACGGACCACCGGACTACGTTCAGTGCGTCTTCAAGTTCAAACGGCCGCCTGATAGTTGGATCTTTCGTCTGCTCTCTCAAAAGTTTCTGCTTGTTGTCGTCCGTTCGTCGTCTGCTCGTTCAAACGACAGCGACCCGTAGACCAAATGTTGACCCGGTAATTGCAATAAGAAGTAAGTGCAGGCTTCAAAAGACTTTTAAGTGTGATGGTGGACTGGCGTAAGTGGGCTCGGTGTAAACAGTAGATACAAGGAGATGTTGACCATTGATTCCAGTGGCCATTACCGACTTGCTATGCCTGATACCCTTGTTCCGATTCTGCTTGCGATTTTCAGTGTCGACGTTGACCGTCTCAGGAACGGTCGACGCCTTTGCAGCCCGAGCGACGTTGCGACTGAAACTAACGAGCAGATTCTCATCATGCGAATCGGGCTTTAGCGTCAATTCTGAAGCGTCCACGCGGAATGAATCGCCGCGTGTCACATTATTCACGCTAAGTTTTACGGCGTAACGAGCCTCGTTAATTTCGCTGAGGCCGCTCAAGTAGTCAGACATCGCCAGGAAGACGTGGAACCAACAATTCCAACGCGAAAAAGAGTACGGGGACTCACACCGACGCCGACAACATCCCACTCCAATGGTTTGTTTATGGGCGACATTGAACTTCTTGCCCACACTCCATCGCACCTGCACGGCGACGGTGGCGTCCGCTAGGGGCGCTCCGGCTTGCTTGTAAACACCGGATGTTTCTGAAATATTTGCAACGGCAGTTTGCTGTCATCAAGACTTCTCGAGATGCCTGCAGCAGACGACGAACGCATGCGAAATGATGAAGTATGTCGCCTGCGACAGTTGGAATCGTTCGCACAATGATACGATTTAGATCTTGTGTTTACTGCGACACGGGGGGGGGGGGGGGGGGGGGGGTGTCTCAAGAAGACTTAACAGGTTTATAAAAACGAATTGTATTTGCGTCCGATACGGGATACTGTCTGATGAAAATCATCACGATCTGCGAAAAATACGGTGAGAGAAGCATCTGTTTAGTACATAATATGAAGCATCGTCTGGCTATATTTTTATTTTATTTTTATATTTTGCAGTTAACCTGCTTTGCAAATCAAGAATCAATTATTTTGACTCTAACATAATCGGTTCATGATCCCAAATTTCAAGTGCAGCTCGCAATATGAGAGTGTTTTGTACCCTTGTAACCATCACCAGGGCTGCGGATTCTTCCGCGTTCAGCAAGACCACAAAAAGCCAAAGAATTGGGTAAAGCATCCGGTGCGTTTATGCGTGTTCCGGGCAGTTCATTTGATCACACAAAAGTGCGCTGAAGCAACTTCTGTGACGTCATAACTTCCAGAAACGCGGGCTGGCCGGAACTTGGAAGTTGGTACACTTCACGTCGTCGTCGTAACTTCTAATAATTCTCTAATAAGCCGGATGAGACTTCTCATAGGTCTCCCCCGCCCCCTCCCTTTTTAACGTAGTTTTATCAACCGAAATTCCATGAGGAAACCGTCATGAAGTATTGTCAAGCACAAGGAAGCGTCGCGAAGGACCGCCAAGATAGAAGCGAAGGAACGTCACGAAGGAACGTCATGGAGGACCGTCACGTCGATTTTCTAGCTAAATTTAGCGGGGAAGTTGGCGTCGCGTGACCATGACACGCGACCTCAAGACATGATGTCGATTTTCCCGCTAAATTTGGCGGGAGAAATTAATGCCACGTGATGTGGACACGTCGTATGACCTGAAGTTTATTTCTGCGAGAAAGTTCTGTGAGGAGGTAGTTTGCTCTTAACACATTCTGTGCACGCCTGTCTCAATAAGCATGATAAAGAAGGTATGTAATCGTTAGTGGTTATTCTGCACCGTGTTTGGAATGGAGCTTTACATCCATTTCCCCTTTCGGAGCCACTGTGTGCAAGTACGGTCGAGACTCATTTCGGTGCAGGTCAGGCACGTAACCAGGGGGGCCCGGGCCATGGGACCCCCCGCCGGAAATCTTCCATTTTGCTGGGGCCTCCTCTCCCCCTCCCCTCATAACGCATTTTGTCCTCCTCCTCCTCCTCCCCCGAAACAAAATCCTGGCTACGTGCCTGGTGCATGTACCAGAGAACTGACACGTACAAAAGTTGCACGGTATACGAAAAGTACCCAAAACCGCACAAATCCAATACCACGTGGAAGAGAAGACCTTTTTTCCCCCAAACGTCAACTGTAGTGCGTCCACGAACCGTCGCCTACCTTGTTTCAGCATGCAGGATCGCTCCCAGCGCGCTTTTCAGAAGCTCCGCCTTCAGCGCGAGTTCGCTGGGTTCCGCACTGCCATAGCTTCCTATAGAGGAGGCTATGGCACTGCTTTGGTTGCGCGTGCCTGCGCGTTCACACGTGTGTTAGCAAGGGCAGAAAGCTCGCGCTGAAGGCGGAGCTTCTTGTCTATTCACACGAGGAAGAAATCCCGGGGATTTCTCCACGCACGCGCATCCCGCAACGAAAACGTCAGACTTTGCGATGGGCAAAAGCCTCGCATTTTCGTCTCGTGATGCGCGCGCGCGGCGCGCCAGGGAGAAATCCCCGGGATTTCAGAGTGAACGGAGTATTGGCGCGACCGAAAGCGTCGCTGTGGTCGGCCCTCCACGGTTGGCCGAATGCTGACTCATCAGTAAAGGATTTCCCATCGAGGGAAGTGAGAGAACTGTAAGAATTACTCTTTTGACGGTGTTGGAAGTGTTGGCTTCAGAGTGCTGTGATTTCGAGCTTCCACCATGCTCATTCCAAACACCATCGAACTTGTTGTTCGCAAGGTAATGATGTTACGAGAACCATAGAAGGGCGGCACCAAAACATTTCGCCGTTAACAGCACGCGGCGTCAACAGGAGTGACGCCCCGCCGATATCGGCTCGCAGGTATTTTACAAGACCGTCCATCCATCGATATTTGTCGCACCAATAAACGTATACCCTTACATGTAGGCAATCTATTACGTAAGTGAAAAGATTGCACGAATATGTCCCATAAACGCGAAATATCGAATAAGGTATAAGCACTTAGTGGCTATTCCGGCAAGGTCGTTATAACAGAAATGTCTGTCGACAGGTTAGCGCGCCAGCCTTCTCGAGCGAGTCAGATATTCACGGCGCCTCGCGGTGTAAAGGCGAAGAGTAGGTTCAAGAACGCGTGATAAATACCCCCAATATCCGGCTCATATAATTCTTATTAAGTTCTGACGTGTTTATTGGACAAATATCGTGTAAGAAATTTATTTTCGATGGAGAATGCGGACCGCAAGTTCGTCTGTTTCTTGCACGGGAGTTGCGATGATGTGAAGACGACAAGCTCCTTATTAACTGACTAAAAAAAAAATAGTGGGCAGACCTGAAGGCATTAAGCATTGAGGCCTACCCACAATCCTTTCAATCAAAACCAATCAGAACACGCCGTTGTTCTGAGGTCACCGCACCCCCTCTGCAAAAAGCAGACGAATTGCTCTCCTGATAGCTGTCGTTGTCATTACCTTGTTTCGCACTACATACTATTTGTATCAGGTCTATAGCCCTAACGAAATTAGTATTATTATTATTTCTTTATTAATAATAATGGTTTAATTTCGGATGCAACGAAGTATGATTCGGGTCTGCCGAAGCCAGGATTGGATTGTGTGGCTAAACCAGCAGTAGTAAAGTTATAAATCAATTAATTTCAACATTGTGAAGAGTGCATCAGCACATAAAACACACACACACACACATACACACAAACACACACACACACAAGTTTTAAGAAAAATAGCATTGAAGCATTGGTAAAGTTAGTGCCCAGAGTTGTTGGTATGTGGATAGTCACATTAGATGAAGAACACACACAGACATCAAAACACTAAAAAAATGAAGCACACGTCATGTCAAGTTGCCACAGTACTCGAGTTGTAATAAAGATCACATAACTGGCCTAAGAGAAAAAATCTTTAGAGCAGAGTTTAAGACGTCAAGAAGATGAATCTGGTTCGTGCAGGCACACTTGATTTAAAATAGGTCTCGTAGGGCTTGTTTCAACTTCTTTTCCGAATCCAGGTCCAACACTCTTTCAGGGAGACTGTTGAAAATGTCCGGTACATAAAATATTCGCTGTCTTCTGCCATACCTCGTTGACATTCTCGGCACCTCAAAACGAGTGGTATGTCTGAGTGCCCGAGGTGCAATGTGGGGAACTTTAAAACTGTCATCCCAAAAATGTCTTAAAACAACCGTCTCAATAAAGAGAGCATGACATAATGGAAGATTAATATGACCAATTTTTTCTTGTTCTGTTCCCGGTATCAGTGCCGTATATAATACTTCTAAACATTCCAGTCAAAATATTGTCACTTTTCTTTTGCCATAACGTAAAACAGCCACCATAAATGGTTATTCCATAGCGAAGAACACTATGCCAAAGCATTAATGACCATCTTTTTAACATATTGTGGAACAAGTGATCTCATATTATAAAGTAGACAGGAAACACGTCTAAGCTTTTTACATACAGTTCCCATGAGCGCATTCCATGAAAGGTCACTATCGAATTTAATACCACGATATTTCACATGGTCCACATAACTCACTGGAGTGCATTTACACGAGGGACAAATTGATGAATGTAAACATAGTGGCGTATCTGGGATTACAACTTTTAACGGATTCCGGAAACACACCAGACGCGTCTTTGTGCTGTTAATTTTTAAGTCATTTTGCTGAAACCATTGAATCAAATGTGTGGTTTCACGTTAAAGAAGAGAAATTGATTTTTCGTATTCTATATGGCGTGACAAGAGTACAGTGTCGTCAGCATACTGATATAGTTTACAGCTAACTACTGAATTTGACATATCATTGACAAAGACATTAAAAAGTAACGGAGCCAAGATGGATCCTTGTGAAACTCCGGATTTCAAGGCGAGCTTTGAACTTCCTTTGGGACCTACGTGAACTTGTTGAGATCGTCTAGTTGAATAATAGTTTAGTAGCTCCAGAAATGGACCTCGGAAGCCAATATGATAAAGCTTTTATTGTTATTGTTATTATTGTTATTGTTGTTGTTGTTGTTGTTGTTGTTGTTGTTGTTGTTGTTATTATTATTGAGCCATTGCGAGCTGCAGTGCCGCTACGCCGAGCTCCGAACAACTTCTTTGTTTGCCGCGGGATTTTCCTCAAACCATGGGAGCTGGATCCGCACAGAGCCGGCACTGCAAGTTTGCTCTCTTCGAGAAGGAAAGTGTGGACGCCGGTAATCCTTTCGGCTAGAGATTAAGGAAGGACCGAGGGGATTTAGAGCAGCCACGTTTCGAAACTGGAACCGAATTGTTGGTGAGAGAGAAATAAAAAAACAAAGAAATCGGATTAAGAAAGGACGAATTGAAGTTGTCCTTTCGAACAGAAAACTCGGTGTGACTGCGAATAAAAAAAAGATAAATAATAAAAAAAAACTTGTTTTACCTTAGGATGGACCGCGGCGGATGCTACGAACCACCGGAGCCACTCAGAAGACACGGTCCGGGCATAGCGTCATCGTTAGTGCAGGCCTTGTCCACTAGGTGGCATTGAGTCAATCCAATGGCGCGCCAGTGTCACGTGACCTAAGAGAGGTTCGAAGCGCCGGATTGGCTGCTGGGATATGGATCGACAGGAAGACGCTAACACGCAGGTGTAGTCGCAGGCTGTGCACGGATAGGGATTGGTCCAAAAAAGCAGTTTTTTTTACCGGCTAAAATTTCATTTCTAAAGCAGCCAAGAGGAAACTTCAAAGGAGAGGCGCTTCGTGTTTACGCGTTGTTGCGAAGCATCCAGACCACCAATGGCATGGAAGCTCGTGTTGACCAAAGGGGTACGATTTCAGCGATACCTCGTTGCGACAAGATATTGGTGGAAGAGGCCCAATGTCGTAAACTTGGAGCATATACTTTCCGAACATTGAAACCAGACAGGCGTGATTTCATTTCAAATCGTGCAGGAAGAAAAAAACGTCTCAAAAGCTTTAAAAGCAAAAAAGTGTGCATATATGTGTATGTGCGCGCGCGTATGCGTGTGTGTGATGGCCAAACCCTTCACTGCGACAGACGGAAAACCGTCCACGGTCAAATTTTTGGAACGTTCCGTGGAATAAAATAAAGAAATATCAAAATAATTTATTCGCGTTCTGTATATAATACCCAGGAGAGTCATCGAAAACATTACTATCTTTCGTAAAAAAAAGATATATCCGAAATTCATAGTTTTCTAATTGTGGTCCTTAAAATTCAATACAAAAAAAAGCACGTAGAGCAGTGGAATAAAAACTATACGCGTCCAAAACTTTCATTACTCGTTGATATTTCCAGAGTTTCATCTATACAAAACTTGAAAGTATAAAAACAGAGAGGACGAGGACGGGAACCGGACATCTTTCATGTCCTGTTCCTGTTCTCGTCCTCTCTGTTTTTATACTTTCAAGTTTTGTATCTATTAACCAACACGCTCGTTTTTAATTGTAAGTTTCATCTAAAACATGTTCTTTGAGGATGGCGATATTTGTTGTTCAGATGAAATTCTCATTATAGTGTGTGCGTCGAGGCGTCGATATGCAAAAAAGTTGGGGATGCAACGCTTTCTCCTCCCCGTAAACCATGCACCTGCTGGACCTAAGACGAGAGCGTACCAATGCTTCTTTTGCGAGACCAGTGCACAGCAGCCTGCGAGTTCCTTTTAATTGGACCCGCGTCTCTTTCTTCGCTGCTTTACTCTCTTTAAAAAGAAAAGCACTCTAATCCCACGCTCTCGCGCTCGTCAAATCCCGCCAGCAAAAAAAAAAAAAAGTCTAAGAGCGTTATTATTTCCAGAGGAAACTCGAGTGCCCCCAGAACACGGCCCCGAGACACGGATCCTTCCACAAAGAGGAAAGATACCACTAGGCACAGGCCACTCCTAAGGTGACAGTGCGGCGGCAGCCACGCGCTCGTGTGATCAGTCGTGCCTCCTCTATCTTGGGTCACGTGATCGCACTCCCACTCACACTGCAGCGCAGCCAACGCGCTCAGGTGATGGAGGAGAGGCGACTGATTGGTCTGCGGCCAGCACGTACAGCTCCCCCCGCGCTGTCAGCTTAGAGGCGAGAAAAGTACAAGCGCCATCGCTTACTTTTCTGTGGAATAAAATTCCGTAGTACTCTAAGCAACCCCCCCCCCCTTCCCCCCCCCCCTCCTTCCCCCCCCCCCCCCCCCCCCACACACACACAAAAAAATGGGTTGCTATCTGGAGCTTATGCTAGTGCAGATGGCCTGATTCCTTCGCATAGTTTCTCATCAATGTTTTCCCTTGTTTCCTTTTTCTTCTTCGAGTTATTCGGAACGTTAACTACACCCGTAGTCTTGGCAGTCTGTCGCGCTATGAGCTAAAGGCCCTTACGTACAGTTGCGTTTGAGAGCGTTTGACGGCGTTGCGTCGACAAAGAAAAGCGAGTCACCGGCACATCTGCGCTTCGTATGAAGCGAGGAATTCAACTGAAGGTAGAGCTTGGCACGCGACATAAGAAGCACGGATGTCCCGGTTTCTCGCAGCCGCAACGCGGTCAAACACACTCAAACGCAACTGTGCGTAGGGGCCTTTAGTGTTCGCGCTTGTTGCGAGACGCTGCAAGACGCACTGCCGGAGACGCTGAAGAAAGCTATAGCCGCCACTGCGTGGATCCACTAGTGGAGGTGGGAGGAGGGGGCGGGGGGGGGGGGGGGGGGGGGGGGCGTGGCACTGCCACCATCGCGACAGGCAACGGCATGACACTTCGGTAACGTTATCAGGCGAAACTTGAGGGAACACATTGTAGGACACGGTATAACACACCAGTCCCGGGGACGCGTTCCAAGTACCACAGTGATGAGGTTCCTGACCGGTTCGGAGACGTAGTCGGGAAACCGGAGGTCGATGGTGCGGATGCGGCGGTCGCTGTCCACCGTCATCACGGACTCGATGGGCGGCTTGACCACCATGAGCTCGCACATGACCACGCCTACCGACCAGAAGTCCACCTTCTTGTCGTGCGCATTGTTCTCGACTATCTCGGGCGGCGGGTCAGCAGCTGATACAGTCGGTGACCAGCAGATGGTCCACCTCGAGCGCGAGCTGTCTTGCATTGTCGCGCGCGTAACCAAAGCCCGGCCAAAAGCAACGAGCGCGTGCTGGACGCGGAACATCTATTGGGAACCTGTCACCGACTGTGGATAAGAAATCGTGAAGGGTGAATTTTGCCGCGCTACTGAATAAGGCCAACGCAAGGCACAGATTGAATACGAGCGCTGCGTTAGAGCTCGGGATAGGACTCGTCTCCTAGAACACCAGTTCTAGCCGAACGATGACGCGGCCCTCGTGCCCAACCTCGGCCATATGGTGACCTTCTTTGGTGACGCAGGAAAATTCAGCACCAGGGCGTTTTTATCTATAGGGGGTAGGGCAAGTAGTCCAGGGTGCCGCAGATGGTAAGACTCCTGAAACACGGTGCACGGACCAGCCGAAGTCGGCCATCATGAGCTCCCCGTTGAAGCCCAGCAGTAGGTTCTCCGGCTCGATATTCTTGTGGATCGCCTTGTTCGAGGGGCAGTATTAGCCCCGAGAGCGAACACAAGCGTCGCTGCGGTCGCCGCGCCCTGATTGGGTGAGGTGTACCGTGACGTCAGGGGGAGTACTCCGCTCCGCGATCTCGCATCCGCTCGCTTCCCAGCACCGGTTTCCTAGTTTGGCGTTGTGTGCCGCAAGCTCTTCGAGGAGCTGGACTTTGTTTACCCGGTGTACAAGGCGTTGAGTTAGGCGGATATTGACGTGCTTTCGTACATTTTATAAGCCTGCTTGTCCCTTTTACCTTTAAAATTGGATTACAAATTCCGAAAGCTATCGGCGGAGGCAATTCTGCCGATGAACCTCCTCGTCCGTCCAGACACACGGCAATCTTGCGAGGGGTCGGTGGAGCTGTGGCGCAAGTGTTTCAGACGCTAGAATTCTGTTCCTTGCATGTCCATGATTTAGTACGATATTACATCCCGCTTTCAAGGCATTTGAAGTGGAATTTATATCATGGGCCTTTGGGTGGTCGGCAAATTAGCTCGCGACCCCGACTCTGCGCTGCCACTCTGTATGCGCTCGTTCGCAGATGTTTTAAAGGCCCTGCGTCTGATGATCTTTGAAGTGCTCGTGGAAAAGCGTTGTTTTACATAAATGTAGCTTCTTCGTGAATTAATTATATAGTTTATACACGTATGCAGGCATATTCCTTAGAAGATACACAATTACTGGAAATTAGTTTGTATGGTAGCAGCAAAAACGGCTGAATTGCCCCCAGTTGCCTGTATGATATGTATTGAACTGCCAAAAATATGCACAGCAATAGTGACGCAATTTCGAATGGTTATACTTTTTCCTGACATTCTTTATTCCAGCCTTTGGTATTCTGAAAATACAGCGTTGAGTCTGAATTTCCATTTCCAATTAAAAGAGACACTGCTGCAGGTCCCCAAAAGCTTCCTCAGCCTCCACACTCCCTACAGCTGGACTCTCTGACAGCAGAGGAAAACAGGACTAAAAGCAAGCATTTGAACGGCTGTCCAGTGGTAGGTGCAGCACTAGTAGCAGAAAATGTGGAACCTGTGAAGGGCGACAGTCTGCGTGAGAAAAGCTTCTGATATTTTAGCTTCAGGACAATTCGATTTAAGTAAAATCTCAATTTTAGGGCTTAAGGAACTAATAACAAGCTAGACACCTTCGCTTACGTTTATTATACATTACTCAAGGTTTGATATAAACAAGTTTACAGATACCACCCATGTAGTCCATTGAAATACTATCCGAATCCAACCAAGGTCAAATGCGAGCAATGTATATTATAAATGTTTCTTGTTTATTTACTTTGCCCCCGCAATTGGGCTGTCGTACTTGTGATTCTCTCCCCTTGGCCCAGACTGTATTTAGTATGTTGCTCGAACTACATGCAGCTTTTCTGTTTCGGACATCTTGTTTAAAAACAGATACAAAAAAAAATAGTATACATAACCTGCTAATTTATTCAGACCATCATCAGCACGTATTGTGCGAAATGCAAATCTATAGTGATGCTCCTGCAATTGTGGCCCTATTTCTTTAATTTCATATACCAGCTGCGATTCATGCGTTGCCTGCCCTGTCAACCATGCTTCAAATGTTGGTTGAAGTTTCGCCTGTAGCTACAGGCCATACCTTATTGAAGGCACATATAAAAATTTACACCTCCTACGAAAAACACGCCAAAAAAAAGATTAAATAGAAACGAGCGCGCCGACAGCGAGCGTCGTCACAGCCTCCACAGGGCGACCGGGGCGAGTCGGGGAAAAATTCTCTCCTCGCCGTGACGTCACCCCGGTTCGCCGTAAGGGGGCGCCACGCGAACTTCTCGGGGCTAATACTCGAGGGCAACGCACATCTGGTAGATGTAAGTGGCAGCCCTCTTGTCGCCCAGCCCTTTGGCCTTGGTGAGCTGCTTGTAGACCTCCCTATTGGGCGCGTACTCCAGGATCCGGAAGATTCTGATGCTACTGGGGGGCTATGTTGCGCTTTTTGCACTCCCAGGAGACTAGGGAGAGGGAAGTGACGTCAACGACACAGCAAACGCAGATTGGGGGCTAATTTCGTTTTCTTCTGTCAACATCCAATCTGCATTTGCTGTGTCGTTGACGTCACTTCCCTCTTCCAAGTCTCCTGGAAGTGCAAAAAGCGCAACATAGCACCCCTGGATCTCGGTTTCCCTGCGAAGCTGATGGTCGATCTCATTTCTTCGCAGCTGAGATTTGAACATCACCTCGAGTGCAATGATGGACTTGGCTGGTCATTTCCCGTGCCAGGTAGGCAGAAACGAATTGGCCCTTGCCCCGTGGTCGGTCAATGTCAAGATCCTATAGCGTGCAGTCCGTCAAAAGCTTTCTGGGGACGGCACTCGGTGGAAGGAAGCTCTCTGGCGGGCTGGTCGTGCGGTTGTCTTTGGAATTCCTGATGCCCGAAATGGCAATCGAACGAGACTGACCACAGTAGCGGACGGAGCGGGGCCAGACAAAGTGGAGCGGGCCGCGAGCCATGCACGAGTCATGAGCGGGATGCCGTTCAACTAGTTTCCAAGGAAAAAAGAAACAACCACCGGGAAGCAGAAAAAAAAGAAGAAAACGTGATTTTTGTGTAAGGTTTGTCAAAATATTTGATGGTGAAGAAAATCAGTCATCTGCGTGAAGTCCTTATTTTGGACACTTTTTGCTCGCGTTCTACTTATTGAGAGGCATGGGGGAACCCAAGTACGCACGTGATCTTGCCACACCACCGTCTCCCTCTGCATGCAGAAGTGCGGAAGGAAGATAAGTTACTCGAAGCGTGCATTTTATTATTGGGCTTTAATTGCCATAATTCGACACGCGAAAAACAATAAGCAAAAAACGCACGGCCTTGTTGGATTTTCTACGGCCCGCTGGCGTGGGGTTGAAAGAATGGTGCGCGAGTGAGTAGGCAGAGCGAGTCGGGGTGGCTTAGGTGCCCGGCGTTTATTGATCGTGTCCCCGCGTTCAGGTGAGCGCGACGGACTTGAAGTTCTGTGGCGGCTCCTCAATCTCGTCCTTGCTCTGCACCAGCCTCAGCTCGAGTTCGTGACTCCGGTACTTGAGCTCGGGCTCGACGTGCATGTTCTGCGCGTGGCGGAAGGTCTTCTTGAGCACCGCCTGGATCGTGGACACCGTCTTCTCGACGGATACGCGCAGGTTGTTGTTCGACTTGGTCATCCAGCCTACCAGGACCGCTGCAAAGAGGTCCCCGGTACCGCTGAACTGGGCGTCGATCCGGGGCACCTCCACCCTCAGCGACGTCATCCGGTCTCCGGTCCTCTTGCTGGCGAAAACCACAAGAGAGCCCGTGTTACCGTCCACCGTCGTGGACGTGATGACAACCGACGTGGCGCCCATGACGTGCATGGCTTCCATGGCGTCCAGGGCCAAGTTTTCATCCTTGATGGTCACTCCCGTCAGCAGCTCGCTCTCGAACTGGTTAGGCGTCACGATGTCGGCGATGGGTACCAGGTCGTTCTTGTAAACATTCACCAGGTCTGCGGGCACGTACAGGAAGCTGCAGTCACCCATCACAGGGTCGCAGATGTACACCAGCTCCGGGTTGGCCCTCTTCATCTCGATAACGAGGTCCCGGATGCGCTCGAGAACGCTCAGCGACGGCACGTACCCTGTCATGACGTGCGTGTACACGCTCGTGTCCAGGTTGGCCAAGATGGCGTCCAGGTCTTCGGTGTCTGCTATCTGGCCCTTCCAGACCGGGTAGCCCGTGTGGTTGGAGAACTGGACGGTGTCCAGAGTGTCCACGTCGAAGCCGAGGATCTGGAGCGGGAAGGTGATGCACTTGTTGCCCACGTAGCCAGACACCACGTGGCTCTGGATGGACAGGATGCGGCAGTCCTGGATGGAGATCATCTTCGACGAGGCTGGACGGGGCCTGCCTTGGCCCACGAATCGAATGGCTCAAGTCCAAACAGAAGATGCGCACGAGGAGGCGCGAGCCTTGCTTCTTCTTTCGATGCAACGAACCGAACGCGCGTGACCTCGTGCCAATGAAAATCATGCAGGATCTTGGAACCATAGAGTTAATAATAATCGAGAGGAGCAGCTCTCATGCATTACGGTCGCTTCAGAACGGCGGGACAAAGACGCGGACATCGGGGGGCCCAGTGAGTGGCCCCGATGCGCCCAAAACGCTGGCGACGCCTTAATATATATTATGTGTCCTTATTTACTAACAAACACAATATAAACACGATGTTATGGAAGACGAGGGGGAAAAAGCAGTTTACAAACAGCTTGACTGGTCCCAAGCCCCCCGAAAATTCAGTAGCACTTGATCACGTTTTGAAATGCAGATTCGCCTTTAACAGGTAACCCCCCTCCCCCCCCCCCCCCCCCCCCAAAGAAAGGGGAAAAAGAGTAAAATATTACCCGTAAGGTCTTTGCCGAGATCGCTTCTAGCATACTTCGCAGGAAAACACGGGCATCCTTCATTGTATACTAAAATACATAAAGTTGACAAGCACACGAACAACTTTAACTCACCGCGGCAATACGAAGGCGCCCAACTAATCGTCTGGTCTCCTCCTCTCCTCTCCTCTCTCCCTCCCTCCCTCCCTCCAATGCCGTATCATGTCGTAGCAGAAGTATAGGACTGCAGGTGTATAGTATTTAGTAAGTAATGTTGTGATCAATCCTAAGACACAAGCCAAAAATGTCACCAAAACATCGAAGGGCACGACTGTCTGGAATTTTTATTTCTGGCGTAACACACGCCAAAGTAGTTTCATTTAAACTAAAAAATAAGCCCCAAATTACAGATGTGTAAAAAAACAATATTGTGAGTGTATTTTTTTACTTATCTATTGTAACAAATGGCGGAACATATCGGGAGTATTCACTGGACGTCATATTTATGAGTGCTGTTTAGAGCGCATGCTCGGAACGAGCTCACATCACTAGTCTGCTAAGACCGCCACTCTTGATGGTGCGGAATGCACGTTGCAAAAAAACTGTGGAAGCTCGCCATCAGCACGCGCTGCTCAGCATTCGCGCACACAGCTATGGCCGCCAGTGAATACTCCCTATTATTTAAAGAAATAGGACTACAACATATATTTCTATGAGGCAAATGAAAATACCCAGCCCGGCACGCGTGCTTGATTTCAAACAAAACCATCCTACAATAAAATGTAAAAGAAAAAAAAAACATTACAATATTAACAAAAACAAATACATGTGGGACCACTTGTGGGACAAATCTGGGCACTTCACGGCCGTTTGAAAAGCGGTTACACAGGGGGTCAGTTTCGTAGCGGAGGAAACAGTGACTCGAAGTAATAAAATCAACTTTCAAGCCAGTTACGCTCCCGAAAAGAAATAGAATAACTCGCCGGAATATCAACATCGTGCACGCAAATGGTAGAATGAAAAGACTCTTCCACCAAAACTTTTTTTTTTCTTTTATCACAAAATTAAAAGGAACGTTTTTACCTACTGGCGAGGAGATGTTTTGGTGGCGCCATCTCATAACTGCTATTCGTAGCGGTCACGACCACGATTATCAGTACCAAGTGGCAAGTTGAACGGTGCGTAAAGGGCACCCTTGGAAGTCCCACTCCAAAATCAACACCGTCGGAATAAGAGTCTGGCATTTCCGTGAGCAAGAGCAGAAATAATGTGCTTGACCAATCGCCGTAGGCGAATCACAGCGACGCTTTGGGTCGTTGCACGTTGCCAAAAGAACGCGTCGGGGATTCCTCGCGAGGGAACTTGCACACAAAGGAGGCCATTAAAAAGGGAAGGGAAAAATAATAAGTAATGTTAGTACTTCCAAAAGTAATGGGACTATTTTTCCGATTACTTTCTAATCAATGTTTTCAAATGATTACACAATTACTTCATTCGAAAAGTAATCGATTACAAGTAATTTAGTTATTTGATTACCGTGCACTTCTGCAAAGGAAAGAGTTTACTGCGACGAACTCCCGCTATTGGCTCCACTCCACTCCACCTTACAATGGACCACAGCGAAGGCCACGAGAAATCTGAGCCAATCAAATAATGCGTGACTGGTCACGTGATCTTCGGGACAGGCGCAGCGACGTGTGACACAGCGCTGGACTGGCTCGGATGACCCGTGGGGTCCGATGCGGTATAAAGTGCTCCTGCCTTCTGGAGGTTTACCGTACGGCACACAGATTAGAAGAAGGCGATTCATCTTCCGTTTTAAGCCTCCTCGGAAGAGGATTCTACTACCGCCAAAAAAAAGCACTCTCCAAAGTGAACATCGGAAGAGTTTAAAAACACAAAAAGCGACGAATAAACTCGAGTAAGCCGGCCTAAAACGGGCCGCCATCTTAAATTGGTTCAGGAAGGGTTCGTTCCCAGCGGGCAGCGGCTAAAACCCCGTTTTTCCAGAAGAGAGCTCTCCATCCATCACGAACGCATCTGCTCCCTTCGTTTCAAGTTCTGCGCCGAGTCAATGCTGCCCGCCTACCGTTTTTTAGCAATCCATAAAGAGCCGAAGCCAATCCATAAAGTCAAAGTGAACGTTCGAAACAGAATGGAGAAAATAGCTCGGGACCGAATCATCAACTCGATTCCCAAAATCCCCAATTTCCCTTTCGCAAACTGGATTCCCAACTGGAAGTAGGCGAATGAGAGACGGGATGCAGGCGACAACGTCGTTCGTAAGCGGTCCCCTCGGGTAAATTGAATCTGCAACTCCCGATTATGCAACGAGGGTGGATAGGGAGCTTCGAATGAGCCGACGCGACCACAGACCGGAAATTCCCAGAAGGCCTCGCGGCAATCCCAGATTGCAACGCGGGGAATTGTGGGGCTGATCTAATATACGCTCAGGCCGACGGTGGCGCTTCGTATGACCTAAAAGCGACACTATATATTTGTAAGTTAACGAGACAAAGAAAATCGAACGAACCTAAAACGAATTCGATGCGTACTCCGTTTCTTATTCGAGAGCCTTAAAACAGGGGGTGCTTCAGGTAGCCGAAGCAGTTTAGGGCGTCGCACTTTGCGTACGCAGCATTTCAACGAACTAACTGCGGCTACTTTATTGTAGTAAAAAAGAATTGTATGTTTATACAGCCTAGAACTTAGTCTACCTAGCAGGCAAATTGCCTCCCAGCAGTAGGTGAGCAATTCAGCCAGTGCAGTACAACCGCTAGCCTGGGGTCTTTAACGCGCACCACGCAGTACTGACACACGACCGCACGCCGGCACGATGCTCATCCAGATCGAAATGGGCAGGGGTGGGGATCAGTGTTGCGGAATGGGCACCCCCCATTCCATTCCAATTCCATTCCGAGAATTAGTGTTTTCGATAATTCAATTCCTTTTAACTTTTATAGGATTGGGGACACTGGGCCCCTTCCCACTCCTGGAATGGTTGAATCGTTCCATTCCGTTCCTCTAATTCCTATCCTTAAAAATTGGCACTTGACAGCGACATTGTGCAATGTTTCCGGCATAAGCAGCATAAAGCTGACATTGTCAAACGCATATAAACAATTGAAAAAAAAAAAGCTAAATGCCTCAAAAAAGCACTGATTTTATTAAACTCACGGTGCTGGATTGCCTAGGCTGACTCAAAGTGTCCGCAGCGGTACATCGCAAGGTGAAACAAGGTATGCAAAGACTAAAGTAAACGAAAAAAAAAAAAAAAGAGCGGGCATTTGCTACCTTGCTTTAACCCAAACCCACTTGAATGTAAAACATACACAGGGTGTCACAAAAGAAAACTTACACCGTCTTTTTTACCGCAAAAAATTAACTAGGCATCGCCGAACGCTCATTCTCCGCCCAAAGGTAGCGCTAGAGGTCACAGCCAGATGCCAAGGTTTCAACCCGATCCGATAACTTTATCAAAAGTTATAAGTGATTTTCTGAAAATTTCAATGGGAAAATCGAGCCCATTTTTGCCCGTTTTCGGTTTCTGGTGAGCCCCATATGTTTGAAAACTCAGTCGTCCGCCATTTTCCCATTGAAATTTTCAGAAAATCACTTATAACTTTTGATTAAGTTATCGGATCGGGTCTGTACGCGCGCGTGCATTCTCCATGCATCGCAAAAAAAAAAAAAAAAAAAAGAAGCACGATGAGGAGCAGTATATGGCGGTTTCTTGCGTTGCCGCTTCCTTCGTTTCTTTTGCTTGGTGCTTGCTACCTTGTTTCGCTCTCGTGTAACACCAGTGAAGCCCGTCGTCTGCGGGTCCGTGAAAGACGCCACCGCCACTCCCTCCCCCCCTTCGCCTTTGCTCTGACGCTTGTATTTTGCATTGCTAGCAGTTTCCCGCGCATATTTGTTTTTCTGAGCAAGTGACTCGCTGACTGGCTTTGTTCAGCTGAACGTAACCCCCCCCCCCCCCCCCAAAAAAAAAAATAAATAAATAAATAAATAAAAATAAATAAATAAATAAAATGAAATAAAGAACCGTGCCCCATTTCATTCCCATTCCATTTCGGACAAAAGGCATCTAATCCCATTCCCATTCCATTCCCCTGACCGTTGCCGCCATTCCATTCCCATTCCATTCCGGGGTCACGAAAATGCGGAATGATTCCGGAATCATTCCAACTCCGGAGTGGCAACTCCGCAGCACTGGTGAGGATTGAACCCAGTACCCCCCCCCCCCCCCCCCCCCTCCCTCAACCCCTTTACCCCTACAGCGGCCTTGTGCCATCCTCCCTTCCAAAGAATCAATAAATAAATAAAAAAATCCCTGGGTTCTGCAGCGCGAGCTTTCGCTCCACGAGCTCGAAATTGGTGTGCGCTAGATATTCCAATAACTATATACTGCAAATCTGTGCACCTATCTTGTTAAAAATAAGAATATATGACGCATTCCTTTTCGCCCGTTTATGTGTGTTTTCACATGTTAAATGAGTGCAAGCCTACAGACAAACCATCGTTATTTTGTACAAAACAATCCCCTGCCATGTGGCTGTCACGTGAACTTCAGGAAGGGCGCAGCAACGGGTGCTGTGTGTACAGTCACGAGACCCGTTCACGGTGCTGGATTGGCTGTGGTGGCGTTCGCTGCCGTCCATCGTGAAGGCATCCGTTTTCCTACGTTACGAAAGCTTACGTCTGCTTATGCCACAAGCCTCCGAGACATCTGTGCTTCATATTAAGCGCGGGTACCTGTTCAAGCAGATAGCCTGGCACGCGACATTCGATATACACGAACATTCAATATACACGAACATTCGATACACACGAATATTTCGGTAACCTGTAAGTAACGCAGTGGTCTCAAACTCATTTGAGTGTGGGGGTCAGATAGCCCACACCGGAAAGGTCGAGGGTCAACGTAAGACGGGGGGGGGGGGGGGGGGTATTAAAGATAAGAGACCTCGTGCTTTCGCTTCATGCTTTTCGTAAACTCACAATGTTGCCGGTGAAATCGTTCGATTTGGTTGACAAGAAATAAAATGACACCGCCCCGGCAACGTGCTGGCAATTTTAATAGAGTAAGATTGCAAGTACCACTGTTGTTCCCGTTCCTCAATTCACTCAGGATTTCAACAAATTCAACATATCTCTAGAAAAACAATCAGTTAATTTGACAGTTCTTGCTTTCCTGGCGTTTTGTATTACAACACTCTGAGCAAAAACTTGTCTTTAAATGGTGATATTTTCTTGAATGCGAGAATCTCGAGCTCGTAGCTTTTTATGTGGCAGTTGCTCCCGCTTTTCAAGAGTTCATGCAGCCGACATGCATTCTTCAGTGAACAACTCGAGCTTGCAGCCTAGCAGCGAAACGTAAGAAAACGGGACTGTTCGAAGAGGCCTAATAGATTTGTCGGACGGGCCATTAACTGCCGATTCCATCGATTACCATTTGTGTGATAAGCGAATCAGCTCAAGATCTGTCGCGCCTGGAATCCGCTACGCCCGGAGTGTCTCGTGCTGATTGGCCGATCGCTCCAATGTCATTGGATAGAACTGACATTTGCCTGACAGTTTGAAAAGGGCTAGTCAACTTTCCGAGGGGAGGAGGCCGGTCAGGATGGTGACGACCGATGATGGTGTTCGCCCGATGAAAGTCCCCCGGGAAGTCGAATGAGAAAAAATACTAAAAGTTGTTCGATCCCGCTGGACACATTAGGACATTGGTAGGTTTATAATGGCCAGTGTGGTATTTTAAAACACAACAACAACAACAAGTCAACAGTAATTTACATTACGAAACTCCCAAAGTTAAAACCCATACTTTAGTCCCCCAGTCTCAAGAGCCGAATCTCCCTGATCTCAAAAGCCGAATCCCCTGAGAATCCTCTCGGCACCCCTTTTCTAGACTCGTGGGCCTCATTTCCCTCCAGAGACGGACCAATCACTTCAAATGTGCCCATTGTCACGTGGTACACTCTTACCCGATGATCAGCGAGCTGTCAACGTGACCCCCCCCCCCCCCCCCCCCCCCGACACCTCAACGGTCAAACCCAAATTCCTTGTAGAGTCACTACATGCTTTCGTCGCCGCCTGGCTGGCGCCACTCAGTTAAGTTATTGCGTCGATTAAAAGCGAAGTTTCTACACTAAGCGGCGAAATACACCGGACACAAGCACACCCGCTTAAAAGCCACAAGTGAGGACAGAAGCCCAAGACGCGGGAGTTCCGGCGTCTTGAGTCTTACTGGCATCGGGTCTTTGGACCAGAGATGGCAGTAATGACATTACTGTAAGGAAATTACAGTAATTAAATTACTTTTTGTGGTAATGAGTAATGTAATGAATTACTTGTTTAAGCTGGCAATTTAGTAATGTAATGAATTATTTTGAGGCAGTAATTTCGACAAAAACTACTCATTACTTTGAAATCACTTTTGTACCAAATTAGGAAGTTCGTTTGCAAGCTTTAAAAAAACAAGAACCAAAATAATTTGCATGGAGGAATGTTGTAAACGAGACATCAGAAGAAAATAAACGACGGTCATCCGCGCTCAAATCCTCGCACAAAGAACTGGACGGACGCACGAAGGCGGGCTGGGAAGGCGAGGGGGATAAGCTTACCTGTAGATAGACATCGCTGGAATACCACGGGCCAGGGCTTACGAAATCCAGGCAATATACAGATTCACGGCGTACGTCATAACGGCGATGCTATACTTCGTTCATGCCTAAGCTGACAGTGCGGTAGGAGCTGTCAGTTCACCAGAACCAATCAAACTCCTTCCTTTAATCACCTGACACCCCAACCCCCTTTTCTCTGCGCGTGGGTATGAACGAGAGCGTGGTTACGTGGCGAACGATGGGCGTGCGACTGTTCCAACGAGCACGTAGCTTCCACCGCACTGCCAGCTTACGGATGAACGGCTTATAGGGTACAAAGCGAAGGGCACATCAGCAGTGAGGTGAACACATTTTAAGACCTGAGAGGACAGGACAAACAGATCCCCAGCCTTCTTGCTATCTCGTCAAGCAAGGTCGTACCGTACACTTCGACCACTGTGATAAACAAACGACCGTAATATATAGTTAATTACAAATGCCTTGTCAAGGCCTCAGAACGTTTCGTGCGTCCTCCAGCAAAGCAGGTGCTGCTCGCGGTATGCTTCGCTGCCTTCCCTTGGGAAGTTTATTCGGGAATAAGCCTCCATGCTAATATTGCCACCCGCTTGTTGAGAAGTACGCAGTCTAGCAAGCTCGCGCCATTCCTTTTCTCGACTGTTGACGCTTCCGCTCAGCCATTATCGAGCCCCTTTGTGTGACAATGCGCAAAAAGTTGGGCTCTTCGGGTGTTTCGGAACAATACTTCTTGAGAGGAATGACCGGGAATACGTGAACTATTGCGTTTGGGAAGATAGGATTATACTGCGTCCAAGGCGGAAACGAAACGTTTTCTCGTGACGATTCCCTGTAAGAACGAACCCCCATGACCCGACTTAAGAGACTGATATGGACTATAACTTCGTTTAAATAAGAAAGAGATAAACATATCACCCTTTTCGTAAGGACTTTACGAACTCGCCCAATCTGCAGTATTAACAGACTTTAATTGTTGAATGAACAGCGAAACCGGTGAGTCGACTGTCTTTGAGTGACATCTAAAAAAGCTATTCATCATGTTTAACACTTATGTCGTGTGCGCCAGCAAAACGACTGTTCAGCATGGTTCACTTTGAGGAGCATAAGACTGTTGCGGTGTAAACAGGAGGGTCTGAGTTCCGATACATATACGGTAAATAAAATGAGCAGGAAATACTGCCTCAAGGTATTCAAAACTAATATCTCAGTAATTTCATTGCTTCTAAGAAGTAATTGTAATGTTATGTCATTACTTTTAGTCTGCAGTAATTTGTAATGGTAATTTAATTGCATTTTTGCAGTTTTTAGGAAAGTAATTAGCAATGTAATTTAATTACTTTTCAAAAGTAATTTTGCCATCTCTGCTTCGGACGTATTTTGCGGACACACCACACAAGGACAAATTTCGAACGAAAACAGGAATATTCTGCTTAGATAGTCCGCACTGGGTGCAATAGTTTGCACTGACTCTAGTTTGCACTAACGCAATTCTTATGCGCAACCATCATTAAAAAAAAAAACATCTATCGTCAAAAATTATAATGAGCATAATGTCTAATTATCTTGGTGTAAATGATCATGAAACAAGATAACCAAAAAGAAAACATCTTTGTTTAGCTCGCATCCGGAGGTAATCGTTGTTTCCGACACAAACAGATGGACACTGGAAGACACCGAATCCGGAACAAAAGAATAAAAGGACCCTCCGATTTCGAATAAAAAATGAGCCTCCGATGCGGAGAACCCCGAGTATAAACGACAGCGGGGGCCACCTGAGAATTCCGGCGAGAGGCACTTTGTGGGCCTACGTCGGAGTCAGCTTGACATTCTTTTATGGTTCTCTCTCGTTTTCGCGGCAAGAAGCCATTGGACCCGACTAACACTCAGGGTCACTCAAGGCGCTCCTGTGTGTTTACTTCCTCGTCCTTGTATTTTTTGCGCTTCTTTAGGTAACACTCAAGGTGTCGAGCAGTCGCCCAACTCGACGCATTTATAACCGCCAATCCAGCTGGAAGCTCTCCTAACGTAAACAACCCGACGTGCGATTTACTTCCCGTGCCAGGGCCCGCGAAGCGGACGAACGTCGCCCGCATAATCGACGCGCCAAAGCTGTGCCGCTTTCATCGCGTTGGAAAGTTTAGGTTTCTTGTTGTTGTTTTTTCCCACGATTCCGGCACGAACGCTGACTGTGTGTGTTCCGAGTAAACGAGCCGAAATAATCTTCCACTTGGCAGCGCGGAGGGGTCTTTTCTCAGGCGGTGAAACGGTGCCTGAAAGACGTCTTCGACGGTTGTGTGTGTGTTTAGCGACCCGCCCATACATCAAAAGGAATCCTGAAGTGACAACAAATGACGTCACAGAGGCCGGCGCGTCGTGCTGACGGATGTCACGATCCTGGCGGCTGGCGCTAGACCTCCCACCAAAACGTGCGAGAGAACGCGAGTGGCTGTCGTCGAGGCAGCGTCCCACCTAAGGCTGTGTCAACGTTACTAGATTGCTAATAACGTCGGGCTGTGTGAAAGAAAGCGCCGCCGAAGCTAGCGCACGAGCGCAGTGGTATGTCAAAGCATAAGCCTCCTCGATGCTGAAAAAGCCTGGCAGAATCGCCACGAGACGCGGTTGCCGAAAGTGAAAAGGTAGAGCGGGAGACAAGAGTCATGTAACAGACGCCCCGCTGCGGCGAGACGCCGATACACACTTGTCCCGAGCGACGGAATGTCCGCTCGTGCTTCTCGCTGCTTCTCGCGTTCATCGGGCTACCGCTCCTTTCCAATCGGGTTTGAAAACCATGTTTCGGGTCCTCGCCACTGTAAAAGCTGTGCGCTGAATACCAGACTCCCCGAGAAATGCTCTGTGCTACCAGATCCTCGCGCTCCAAATCTGCGACCGAGCACTCTATGGCTCCGTCGTCAAACTGCCAGGCATTGTGAGTATAGTGGAGGCTACTTACACACAGCACTGATGGCGAATTCCACTGGGCGTTTTGGAGCGCGCCGGGATCAGTTGACCAGATCCGGACTGGAGCACACGATCCGAACGGGGTCGCGTCGCCTACGGATCCCCAGTGGAACATGACCACTGCTCCTGATCGGGGGATGCCTTCCCGTCATTCAACTGCCCGGGAATCCCCTTTCCGCGGTCGCCGCGGTCATTTCGAAGACGTTTTCGCAATCGCGGCGCTAACACGTGTTGGACGCACGAGCGGCAGGAATGGCTCAGGCGCTTCTAGTAAAGATTGCCGGAATGCCCGTAGCGCGGCAAATACCTTCTCTTCTCCTTCTTGGAAAACGAACCGGCTGTAGAGCCAAGGGGTAAGCAAGCGGCCATTACGAATTCTTCTGATGTCGAGACAATCTAGGAGCCCAGCCCGCGACATGCTTCTTCTTCTGAGGCGAGATGAGCGAGATCAGGCGAGATACCCCACGAGAAAGGAAGTCACGTCTGTGCGCCGAGGGCTGACCTGGCTGGCTTCCGGTTGAATCCGCCGAAATCGTGGGAGCGACTTTTCTCGGATCCAGATCGAGATCTGGAGTGGGAGATAATCCAAAACGACCAGTGAAACACGTCGGTCTCGATCCCGATCGCCCAGTTAAATAGGCTCGCTCCAGAAAAGTCGATCCCGGCGCGCTCCAAAACGACCAGTGGAATTCGCCATGAGCTAGATTTCAGACGCCATGTTCTTCCCAGAAGTGGCGCACGGCACGTGTCTCGAGCGTTTCCCCAACAATGAATGGCGCCACTTTTCCCAGGATAGAGGGGCTTTAGGCAGATAGCGTTCCTGGCACCACCGCAGTGTCAACGCCTCCGCGGGCAACGAAGAAGAACCATTTTCGGACGATGCTCTTTTTCCGCCGACGTTTGCGCAAAACTTAATGCTTATAGGCCTCCCGCGCTGAAGCTTTGAACAAACTGTGGCACCCTCATTTTGGGTAGTACAAGCTCACCCTGATTGGGCCTCGCACTACTTATGGTATGTTGGCTGGGCTTTTTTTTTTTTTTTTTTTTTTTTCTTTCTTTTTTTGTGTGTGGCGTTGAAGAAGGGAAAAAGACCTTCGGACGTCCGAAATCGGCTAGATTCAACGCCGCAAGACAATCAAACGTGTGAGATTTATGCCACCATGCACTGCTATTGTACGCGTCTCTTACCTCTGAATGGTGACGTCAAATAATCTAACAAAAACGACGTTTCTTTTTTTTTTTTTTTTTTTTTTTTTACTTAGGCAAGCGTGAAACGGCGTCTCTTGGCTCACGCTCTTAGCGTCTTCGCTATAGTGTTCTAGAAAGTTATAGTGGCAAGAGCGGCGGCCGCTTTGTGAAGATTTTGCGCGTAGACGACACCGTGGCGCTGCTGTTCTGCGCCCTAGTAAAGCCCCTCGATGTGTTTGCGCTTGTCTTGCAAGTAGCGTCAAATGCGCGAGTGAACGAGGCCCATGTCTCGAGCGGCCCTTGGAAGCAAATGGCGGCGCAGCACTGAAATGAGCGGGCCTTGGAAGCGAATGGCGGCGGAGCACCCGCTCATGGCACGTGTCTCGCGCGCTTCCACAACAATGGTTGGCAGTACTTGTAAAAAACGCTTTTATCAAGGGGCTTTAGCGCCCTAGGAGCGCGCTCCTGTCAGCCCCATCGTCAGCGCTGTTCGGCGCGTACGACTGGAGCTTTTCGCGACGCGAAACAATTGCCAATGTGAAAAAGTGTAGTTCTGCCTTTGAACTAATGCCTCTAGAGTATGTGCTATCCTCAACTTAAAATATTCGCACGCTTTGAGGGAGATTAATTATTATCAACTCTTCTTGAGTTGCAACGGACTATGGGAACATTGGTATATAAGCTAAGACGCCGACTCTATAGCAACCCGGCCATAGCTATTCAAAGTTAAAACTTTCGTGGTCTGTCAACCTGGAGAGTGACATGCAGCAGAACAGGCGTCTGCCACGTCCCCCACCGCTGCTGCGAGGTCGCCAGGGTCGCGGCCGGCGACAGCATGACACTCCTATGACGTCACAAGGCGGAAATCCAGGGAGCACGTTTTGGGACGCGGTAAACACACAAGTTGGAAACGCGTTCCAGGCACCATAGTAATAGCCTCTACAGCCACTGACAGGATGAGAACTGCAGGGAGGTTCTTCGGTCGTACCTCCTCCAGCGCGAGCTTCTTACTTTCGTTAACGCTTCGGCGACTGGTAGGCATCGAACGTGCAAGCGCAGCCAACGCACGGCGGAAGGCAACCACCGCCAGTTTGGAGGCATCGAAACGAAAAGAGACACCATATCGTTCTCATCCTGTCAGCGAATATAGTCCCGCGAGCACGCAGTAACTTGAGATAGTGTAAGTAAATAGATTGACGATTACCCGATCTTATTTTTCGTATTCATTAAGCATACCCGCGAAGGGGGCTCGTTACATATTAGATTACGTGGAGACGACTACACGGCCATTGCGATACCGATATGTTTGCTGTCCAAAGCGATTTGGTAAAAGAATGATGCCCACTAACGAGCCGAGCGAAGCCACCGGAAGTTCGACGCTCATTCCGGAAGTCCGGCATCTGCAGGGTTTCTGAAGCTGGAGTCGCACTGCTCCTACATCATTCGAAGGACACGGTGTGCACCGGAGAACATCCGCGGACACGCCCCGAAGATCTTCGAAGCACGTTTCTATTATATAGACCAGGGGTGGCCAAGCTGCGGCTCGCGAGCCGCATGCGGCTCTCCGCGTGTTAAAGTGCGGCTCGCGGCCCCCTCCCCTACTTCCCCCCCCCCCCCCTTTCACTTCCACGCCTCCCTCCCGGTCATACGACCACCTCCCCAAGTAGAGAAATGGAACACGTTTTGATATCGAAAGACAGGTTGCGGTTTGTTAGTCTTGTGCTACTGCTACCTTACGTATAGACGCTTTACACACGTGCCAAATTACAGCCGCCATTGCTGACCTTCTCTTGTCTTACCGAGATGCCGAGCAACTGAAACAGTAGTTGCCGATCCTCTCCAAAGGCCGATGCTTTACAAAAGAACCCAGTTGAATATAATGTGGCAATAACCTGGCCTGCTATGGTAATGATGAAGTGCAATAAACGAAATAAGAGGAAACAAAAACTGAAGGTCAGTTATGGCGGCGCCCATGCACAGCTGCTGCAAAGCGTCTATAGTTGGACCGCTTATGACTCGGATAAATTGAAAGTAGTCCGAGATTGTTTTTTAGCCCTGAACAAAAGTCTCCAGGACCTCACGGACCGACGTCTCCGGGAAACACGTTCTTGAACTCGCGTACACGTTGGCGATCACCTGCTTGCACTTTTGCGAGATCTTCACACAACGAATCTTCGAAAATATCCGAGCAGGAAAAGAAAGCTTCCCGCGTAAGACGCCATCTTCACGAAACCGGCGAGGCAGGGGCAGCCGCACAACCGGAAAACCCGAAGAGAGTGCGAGTGCCGCACGAACGAAAACGGAAAATAATTTGGAGTAGTTTACATTATCTTTTCCTTTTTATTGAAAAAGAATCGGTGTCCTAGGCGTCGTTCTTTAGGCGTCGTCATCGAGGTCATTCTCGAAGTCGTCCTTGAGGTCGTCCAAGACGTCATCCTTGAGGTAGTCATAGGCGTCGTCCCTGAGGTCGTCCTAGGCGTCGTTCTTTAGGCGTCGTCATCACGGTCATCCTCGAAGTCGTCCTTGAGGTCGTCCAAGACGTCATCCTTGAGGTAGTCATAGGCGTCGTCCCTGAGGTCGTCCTAGGCGTCGTTCTTTAGGCGTCGTCATCGAGGTCATCCTCGAAGTCGTCCTTGAGGTCGTCCAAGACGTCATCCTTGAGGTAGTCATAGGCGTCGTCCCTGAGGTCGTCCTAGGCGTCGCTCTTTAGGCGTCGTCATCGAGGTCATCCTCAAAGTCGTCCTTGAGGTCGTCCAAGACGTCGTCTTTGAGGTTGTCTTCGACGTCGTCCTCTGGCCGTCGTCCTTGAAGTCGTCCTCTAAGCATTGTCCTAGGCATCCTGAAGATAACCGCTTCGCTAATCCTCCGTCTTCACGTCAAGTGGAAGAGCTCGACATTTTATGTATTGACATATTAACGGAAATATGTACATGCTCTAAAGCAGCTAAGCTAACATATTCCCCGCGCTCGCAGGGATTCCGGGCAAGGTATTGGAGTCGAAGGTTAATTACTTAACTAGATAACAAGTAAACGTTGCCACGGGCTCCTCGTTTTTCTCTGAACCCAGGTCCGAGTCGCGTTCTATGCGGGCCCCGTATCTGGATACTTAAGATAATTGTTGCCAATTCTCCGAAGCTTTATCGGATATGGCAAGAAACGCGTTTCCTTCCTTCGAAAATGTCACTGCGGTCTCCGCGACGGAGCAAAACCATGTCCCCAGAGCTTCCTCACATCGTATATCTGAAGGCCAGGACGTCGCATTTTCGACCTACCGCCAATGGCGTCTGCTCTCGCTCGTTGTAACATCGCGGGAAAAACAAGTCTGGTACGTTGCTTGTGCGCTGCCCGAAGAACTGCTACATTTACAAGACTTTGTTGTCGGGGCAAGAAACGATGCTTCTGGCGTTTGAAGCGCTCACGCCTTGACAGGGTAACGTACAGCTAGTTTAAAATGGATGTACGCATATCTCAATCCTACTCGTAAATGGAGAAAATCTGTGTAATGTTCACTGAGGAGCGGGACTTTCTTTTACTTCGGTTCTTGAGGTGAATTAACAATATGAGAAAAACATGCATCGGCGCCCAGAAGACGACATCGGGGAACGGAGTTGCGATGCGTGTAGAGTAAATTATTTAGTGACCACGGGCGTTCCGTATAGCGTCGCTAAATACTGGAGTTACTAACACTCTTCACGACGCCGACACTTTGGCCACCGGGTTGCTTCGAATCACTGCTGCCATGTTACGCGTATAGCTTCCTGCGAAATCGCAGGAAAACTCGTTTCAGAAATGGTAGAAAAGTCGCGATGGAGCAAAACGATATCTGCCGAACTTTCTGACGCTATCCAAAGCTCAGGGAAACGCATTTTCACATCATGTATAAGCATGGCAAAGAACCACCTCCGCACTATATTCAGTTTTACACTCCGACCGACACCAATCGTGAGCAGTAAATGCGCCATTATCATGATTTTTTTTTTTTTTTTTTGCTAAATAGAGTTATAGCGTCGGCTGCGGTCTGACTTAAAGGGAAACAGAGAATAGGATGAACAAAAAATGGCCGCGCCCACAAAACGATCCTCGAATGAAGTGTCTGTACTCTCGAGGCGTACTGGCAACGTGCACGACCAAAATCGTCGCTGTGGTCGCCCTACCACTAAACCCCCTTCATTTTTCAACAGTAGCGCAATGTGCGTCGATGCACGAGGCAAGTGCAACGGGCAGTCCTTGGGAAGATCATGGCGGCACAGCGCAACACTGAGCTAAATTTGAGACGCCATGAATTTCCCAGAAGTGGCGCGCGGCACGTGCCTCGAGCATTTCTACAACAATGAATGGCGCCACTTTTCCCAGGATAGAGGGGATTTACCTACCACGGCTGGCAACACTTTTAGCATGACGTCTTTAGGACGATGAATTCTACCCCAACCTCCTATATACTGACAAAACGTGGCAGATCACCATAAGAAGCGGCCGCCGAAAAGGAAAATGTGGAGCGGCAGACAACGGATGAGAGCAGAGAAAGATGACTGGCGCCCCGCTGCGGCGAGACGCCGAAACACACCTCTCCCGAGCGAACAAGTGTGTTTCGGGTCCTCGCCGCTGCAAAAGCTGTGCGCTGACGTCCAGGCTATGATTCCACTTTCACTACTAAAAAAAAATTTAAAGAAAAAAAAACGACAGAGCGCTTATTTTGACGGTGTCGGTTTTAAGAACGCGGTGACCACGAGCCTGCACCGTGCTTTTACAAACATCCTCAAAATTGTCGCTAGCGGTCGATAAGCCTGGTCATGACTTCACAGATAGCAGAGGAAGCAACCGAAACGTCTAATCACCAGTAGCTTAGATAATGGCTCCCTCCGGTATGCTTTACTTCGGCTTAAAGGCCCGTTCACGCTCTCGCGACCGAGTAAGACCAGACCGGTTTTTAAGCCACTTGCGATCTCTTAGGACCAGCTCCGCTGCAGCGCATCCGGTCCTAAGAAGTCGCAAAAGGCTTAAAAACCGGTCTGGTCTCTCTCGGTCTTACTCGGTCGCAAGAGTGAACGGCGCTTAAAACGCCGTTCAAACACTTGCAACCCAGAAGGACCGAGAAAGACAAGACCGGTTTTTAAGCCTCTTCTGACGGCGTAGGACCGGATCCGCTGCTACGGAGCACGTCCTACGCCGTCGCAAGGGGCTTAAAAGCCGGTCCCGTCCCTCTGGGTCCTACTCGGCTGCGAGTGTGTGAACGGCGCTTAAGTCTCGACGCAGACGACGCTTCGAGCTAATGGCTCGAAGCGCCATTAGCTCGAGCCATTAGCTCGAAACGAGCTTGTAGAGAAACGTGTTGTTGTTGGCCGAACACCATGTTGGTGGGCTTTTGACGTCGTTTGATCGGTCCCATCGGGTCCGTAGAATGGTGTCGGGAACGACGGCTGGGCGGACGGTCGGTCGGCCGCCCGCCCGAGCGAGCCCAAGTGCGACGCGAGACTATATTTATCTGCGCCTTATCTCGGGGCCCATTCGCCGAGCGCGGCGGGGGCCCCAGACGACCGCCGACGACAAGATAGCGGAGGTAAAGCGGGGCCACTTGTGGACGACGCGAGTCTCGGCCGGCACAAGCTTATCTCGCTTCTCGGGGTTCCTTCGCATTGTTCTCCCGCGTTACGCGCGCTGGGGCCGCTGGGGAGGCCGTCTTTAGGCCTTCTTCGATACACAGGGAAAAGAAAGAGGCGGCCAGAGGCTGCTTTAGACAGCCAAGAGACGCTTGAAGTGCGACCGACTGCGTTGCAACCGCGCATAACCGCTCGCGACGCGAGGACACTCCGGCACCACCTATCGGGAAGCCCCGGAACCCTTCCGACCTGCAGTGTACAACACAAGAGCGCCTCTACCGCTTCTTAACGTGCAACAGGGCATAGGCAATTTACTCGATAAAGCCCCGTTAGCACATACAGCGCAGCGCTAACCCAGCACGCGCTGCTTACCGTTCCCCGCTTAAACACAGGGTGCAGCGCCAACTCAGTGCCCGAGACAGCGCTGAAACTATCGCCGATGCAGAGTTCACTTTGTGCTCTCTCGGCGCGTGTGAGCAGGCCTTTAGTCTCTTTGGATTTCGAGAAAGCTCAATATTGGCTCCTGATCTCGTATGGCGTTTCCGAGGCCCCCTTGGACAACTGGCGTTTCGCGTGGACGAACAAAGATCTATACTCTTTTGGGCCATCATCTGTAGAAACGATTTCCGTAATAGGCGATTTTTTTTTAATCTAGATTTTTTTGAGAACCTCAAGATCAATGGTCTGGACATTCTCAGTATGTTATCGAACGTAGGATTTGTGAACGTGATTCCCTAGCCAAAACGACCGGTGTTGGTGAGTGATAACGAACATAATCATCACATCGTGTTACGGGCGTCAACGTTTATAATCAGGTTAGAGGTAATATCAGAAAAGTTTTGGACAGCTCAAGAACCGCAGGCCTACAACGGTCACGCTGCTTGCTTTGCGAACTTTGGTGTTCTTATCAGCCGAAGCCGCATTTACTGGCTGCGAAGAGATAAGAAGATGCTCGCCACTTGCCACGTTTCTTAAAGGTGGTGAGCCGAAATTTGTATTTCAAAAAAACAATGCCGGAGATGTAGGCGGGACGCTACAATCCCTACAACTCTACTAGTAAGGCGATATCTCAAATGGACGGCCGTATTTTTGGAAAAAGAAGTCGAGATTGAACCAGGCCGACGAGGCGCGTGACGTCAAGATACCTAGGCTCCTCCTCTCTTCGCTTCGCTCCCTCAAGGCTGCGAGTTGAAGAAGACGCGAGGCCGTTCCCTCTCCTTCTCGGAGAAACATGACGTCAACATTCCTGTCAAATGCGCCTCTTTTTTTTTTGAAAAATACGGTCATCCGTTCGAAACATCGCTGTATGAGTGATGTTTTGTTGTTTGTAGCATCCCGTTGCACGCTTCTGCCGCGCGTTTTGGGGAATCCAGATTTCGGTTCGCTATCCCTTTAAAAGGCAACTCCGGTCACTATTTTCAAATTTGGGGTGACGATTGTTTTCAACTCAATCAGTGTCCCTGAATTACAAGGTATAATTTTTCCTCATAGTTTTATAAATATCGACGCTCAAAGTGACTTTTCGGACGTCCACGGCAAAGCCAAAACTATATGCTAAAGAGAGGGATGGCAACACTGATCATCACGTGTATGGCCGCCACAACTAACTGACACAACTCGGAACAGGCGGGAGAGAGGAAAATTGGTACTCCCTCTAGTGTGGGTCCGTCCCAAAGTCTCCACCCTGTCTTTTTCCAGTAAGCCCGATGCCGGGAAGCGTAACGCCGACTAGGTTTGACCATATGAAGATTGGCGACTCCCTCGCCGGGGGAGGAGGCGAAGGGTGATGTTTTAGTGTTTTTATCGCCCGTTCCCCCAAAGGCCACCCTGGTGATAGTTACGAAATTGCAGAGGTTAAGCAAATTGCGAAGGAAGGAAAACATACCTTTGGTACTTAATTTATAGGCTAGGTGGCGCAAGCTACCGCCCGTTATAAAAAGTACAGCCGTTCGCATCCATCCATCTAGTCGCGACGTGAAGTCACGGTGGTGCTGCGGTATGCGTCGCCAAGTGTTGCTTGACTAAAAGCTAGCCACTCGCCATCTTCTAAAGAGCAGCTGGTCGCATCTTTAAAATCGGTTTTGGTGGAATACGCGGCTTCTCTTTGACGTAATATGCCGGCTGTGATCGTATTTCGTGCCACTAAAGCGATACCAGCCATTTATTTTGGTTTCGTTTTCGACCGGAGTTGCCCGCTCTTGGCGACTATAGCGGATCATTATTTCGTTGCTCGTCACACTACGCCCGATCACTTCGATTGAACGAGCGACTCGAGAAATTTGACGGACTGGTACCGGAAAGATTTGTTACTGAATGTAAACTGTGATGAAGTACCTTCTTTGAAACTCTTAAAGCAAACAGGCCAAACAAATATCACAATAGAGAGTTTTAGTAGATCGTGTTTTCAGGCCACGCTAATCGTAGCGGGAGCACGCGCTGCCGCTTCGATGCATGCTCTGAAGCGCGCGCTTGTAGCGGTAGCGGGCCTTTGAAAACGGTCTACTAAAACTCCCTATTGAGAAACGTCGTGGGGAATATATTTCGTCGAATTCAGATCTGTTATATGTGTGCCGACTGATGTCAAGATGTATTGTGGAGAAAATACGGGAGCTCTCACGGAAATGCGCAATTGAATACTGAATTGCTTTGCACGCGTACACATGCACGTGCTATGATTCGGGCAGGCAAATAAATAAAAGTAACTACTTTCGATGCCACTTCCATCGTGCAGGATCTTATGCAGAAATTACTTGGTCCTTGCTCGAGACTTCTTCGTAGAAATGAGCACCAGTAGATGCGACGTTGGAAAAATTTGTTCGGTTGCAGATGCGTTCGATGCATTTTACTTTTTTAGATGAACTACGCATAACCAAGCGTGGCATCAGCTGTTCCTTCTAGAATGTGAGAGGAGGACCTGAAACCTCTGTTCAGTTTTACGTCAAGCGGATCGCTTGGCGTTCATAATGTAATACCCCTGTCGGACGGGAAAGTAAATATCATTTTGATAAAATGTCATTCACCGCTCGGCGAATCAACTCGTGATCCTGGTTCTGCACGTGGCGCGTGCAAGCCCTGGGTGGCGTATAAAACACGCGGATTGGTCGAGCTGTAATGTTATTTTTGCTTAAATGTCATTTAACGTGCCCGTCTGACAGGGGTATAGTACCCCATTCACACGGTCAACATAAAGGTACCTTTAACATAAGTCCCTTAGCTATCAGCGAATCAGCCCGTCCTCTTGGGTCGCGAGAACACGCCACGCGTGGAAGATCGTTAATTGATTGGCCGCAGAGAATAAAGGTCCCTTAGCTAAAGGCTAAAGGTACCTTTACGGACGTGTGAATGGGGTATAAGACTGAATAGTCTTGGCCGAAATGTTGATGCATTGAAAAACGTCCTTCCGCTCTTGTTCAGTTGTTTGATGACAAAAATAAAGATCACAGATAACCTAAAAGCTGCGAAAGCCATTTCAAGATTAAGATGACACTTAAAGGTGGAAGTTATTGACTCATCTCGATTCTGCCATGCAAAAATCGGGCTTAAGAGAAAACAAACATCAGTTCCAAAACGTGAGCCCATTTCATGATAAGTCTGGAATCACATCTGACGAACAATGCGGATCTGTCAGTAAGCGGGGAACGCAACTATAGTGCTCGAAAAATTCGAAATATTTTGCAATATCCATTTGAAATAAAAAAAAAGTACTCTGCCAGTGCCTTTTTCGTCGATGTGTCAAAAGAATTAGACAACGTTAGCCATGGCGTTCTCTTAAAAAAAATTTACCATGTTGGCGTCCGCGGTTCATTGTTAGTATACTACTCAATGAATAAATGAACGTTCTCCACCAGTTTAGCACTGTGGTGAGTTGGACAAGTTCGTATTGACACATAATAAAAAAGAAAAACAGCTCACAAAGGAGAGGACAATAGGACTTGGTGCGCTGTTCTTCATCATGTCAACCAGTTCATATATGACACACACGATATTCGAAAGTCGCTTTAGAATGCCGAGTTCCACAACGCTTTTTTCTCTCTTTCTCTCTCTCGTTAGCTTTCGATGCTTCGGCAATGACATGTCAAATGCAATATTTGATCGCAAACTTCGTCAGTTTGGCTATGCCGTCAACGTCGGTAAGCCTGTACAGTCGACTACTAAGATGCCATTTACATATGGGAGATAAACCTTCCTTCTCAAAAACGCAACCAGACAATATCTCAAGGGTCCGTCCGAGTAAAATGTCTTACAATTTTATTTAAAAACGCGTGCCGTGTGCTTCCTTATAGATTGAGAGTCCTGGGGGAGCTCCTCCCACCCGTTTCCACTTTGGAGAGGAGGCGATGTCCTCACTAGCGTTCGCTCAGCTAAAGTGAAAAGAGGTGAGAGAAGCTCGCGCTGACCTCTTCTCATGTCACCGACTGTAAGTCGCTATTCTTGCATTCGTCAGTTTGGCCGTCGTGTGACTACCCCTGTTGATTATGTTGACAATGTAAAGTATCTAGGCGTGGAATTTAATTTTGACCCGCCACGGAACTCGCAGGTGTGTGCTTATAGTAGTCAATTGTATAATACAAGAGCTCCTGTTAAACCAAACGTTAAAAATATGGGTTCCGAATATACAGTCTTTTCAGATATGAAATAACAATTGCGGATGAATTCTGATATGATGCAATCGTCAAAGAACTGTCTCAAACAGAACAAGGGGGAAGTGCCGAAAGTAGTCTTCCATGCTCGTTCATTCAAACGATTGTTTTAAGACGTTTCTGGAGTAGCAATCTCAAACTTCCTCACTTGTCACCTCGGACATTCCGACGCATACAGCTCGCTTTGAAGCGCCAAAAGTATTAACAAAGTACGGTAGAGAACTAGGAAGATTTTACGTGCCAGGTAGTTTTACCTCTCTCCCTAAGAGCATGTTGGACTCCGAAAAAAAAGTGAAACAGACACGAAGCTTATGATTATGCTTGTCTTGAGTCAAATAGGCGCAAACAGTTACTTTTATTCCTTTCATTTTTTTTTTATTATTGTAAAGTGTAAGATATAAGTTCAACTTAATAGACACTTGTAGTCCGTCCCGGATTATGGCATTTTAATGTTTCGCAGGCCGGCTGGGTTTCAGTATCTCAAATAAAAACATCGCGAAAGAAAAAAAAAAACAAGAAAAGAACGATGTTTTGTTTCGAGACGCACTACCAGCTAACCCAGGTGTGTACTATACTAGGGTTTCCGTACCACAAGGGAACTTGCATTAGCTCACCGGGTACCATGGTATGCGTTCATCGAGAATAAGCGATCTATTACTGCTTCGTCGTTATTACTAGTATCATTGAAGTCAAACAGGCCGGGTCACCTTGCAGACACGGTCGTGAAGACCCTGCCTTCCGGCACCGTGCCTATTCCCAAAGACAGACGCGAGATGTCACTTGCGGGCGCCTTCCAAAATCTAGGGTGTTGCCGGCTACTCACGTAGGAGATCATGGGCAGGTTCAGCGAAGCGGCCACGGACGCCTCCACGTAGCAGGAGTCCTCGGGACCGAAGAAGGCCACGGCGCCGTCCCTCCAGCTCTCTATGACCGCCTTCGTACCGTGAAGCATCTCCCCTCGGGTGTCGTTGAAGAGCATCTCAAGATGGTAGCCCGGCAAGAGGCTCGAGTCGTTGTTCACCTGCAGGATGGCGTACGTCATGGCGCCGGACACCACCAGTCCCTGCCTCCTGATGTTGTCCTTGCCGCCCACGTTGCTCAGGTAGCCCACGCGAAGTGGCTTGAGGGGAACCGCTTTCGCAGCTCCGCCTCCGCGAGAGACGCCAGAGTCTCCGGGACCCTCGGCTACTCCCACTACACTAGCCGGTGGGATATCTCTGGTGGGTCCCCGTTGCTCGTCAGGTACACTAGCATCGTCTAGCACAGACACTCCCGGCACTACCGACGACACTGATGACGATGATGGTGGCGACGACGAAGATGACCTAACGGGTCCTGGGTCAGCTGGCGAAGGTTCGGGCGAAGATGACGGTGACACTAGCGGCGATGGCGACGCCTGGGCAGCCGCTTCTCCTCTCTGGGCGTGGTGGGGAACCAGGACAGCGGTGAGGAGCAGCAGGAGGAGGGGCACCAGTGAACCGGACGCCACTGGTACCCCCGCCGCCCGAGCTGCGGCCCATGGCTGCGCAACGCGGCGGCCAGTGGGGAGGGAGCCGCCGCCTCTGCTGCGCTGGCCGGGCCCCGGGCTGCGCACCAAGACAGGGACGAGGGTGAGGACACGTGAGACCAGGATGTTTAGGCCACAACCTACCATCACTACGAAATAATTTTAGAAAACAACTAAACATCATGTATCTTCAGCCGGAGTTACACTGCTAATACAACATATGCCATAGATCATACAAACGACACTACGACATCTCCGCACACGCCTCAGGCTTGTTGGAAGCACGTTTGCTTCATACGTATGTATGCTTCCAGCATGTCTGACAACAGTCTTTAAATGACTAATGTAACTGTCATAGAAGGAACACGCCTCAGGCCGCGTCTGCAGACTGTCGGTTGGATTATGTTTAAGCCGCGGACGACGTTTAAGGCGTGTTTACGCCGTAAAAAGACGAGCCTTTATCTACATTGGCGCGTTTTGTCGTTGCCTTTTTTACAGCGGAGCTGTTAGGGCTAGCTTCCCCAGGATCGTGTCCCCCGCAAAGAAATGTCGACACAAAACTCTGGTTGCCGCCGTCGCTCATAGATGGCGGTAGCTGTCCAGAGTGTTGTGCTTGCCGGTCGTCCACTTGCCGCCGTCGCTCATAGATGGCGCAACCTTTCGAGCCTTTCCACCCTGGCTTGTCGACTGGCGGCCGGCCATTACTACATTCCCACCATAGTACAGCTTCGCTGGTCTTCCTTCTTCACCAAAGTAAAAAGGCTAAAAGTTTTTCTTTGCAGCGCATAAGTGTTTTATTAGTATTATCGTTACGATCTGTGCGCCCGTGCAGAGAGAACGGGATAAGCCCCACTTCTGCCCACGCCCTTTATACGTAAGCACGGAAGAAAGGAAGTGCATTTCAATTTGAATAATTGCAACAACGACACTTCTATTAAAAGGCCCGAAAAGGATCCCCTAAAGACGTGACCCTTTCATTGGACAGCCAGACAAAGGGACGCAGCGATCAGTCCCGACCGCGACGTCACGTTTGGTCGCTGGGAGAAATTGTAGGCAGAAGAGAAACCTGGTTCATGGAAAATGCTATTTCAAGTTTTGAGTGTGAAACTAATGAGGCTTTTGTTTTCTTTTGCTATTAGCTACAGTGAATCTGGGAAACGCTAGTCGCACTTTACGGTTGGTACACACACTGGCGTCCGAGTGTGGCCGACTTCGTCGCTACCGGCACACTGGGGCCATCTGGGAAGCAGTCTTGAAATACTTCCGATTCGCGTATAAATACACCGAAAATATTGCAGCGTCTGCGATATCAAATCCATGCACAGTCCGAGAAATGGTCACTTATAAATAATATCGTCGGATTCATTTCAAGCACACGACGAAAGCAGGACGCGCAAAATATACGCCAGAACGCGGCTGTTCCAGGGTTGCCGGATAGGTGGCGTCGGCGTGTCCTTTGGTCGTAAGCGGACAGAAGGGGTTACAACGAAGTGCATCACGCTCCAACGCAAATGTGTGAACGTCGAGTTTCTGCGCCGAATCACAGTAGAACGAACGTGTCGCCATCTTTCATCCTGCTTTTAATAAGGAAATCCGACGCGTGTCCCCCCCCCCCCCCCCCAATCAAATATTTTATTTTACTTCTTTTAGAATGCCTAGAGGGCGTAGATTGAATTATGACCATAAATAAGCGATCTCAGAAAACATATCAATGCCCCCCCCTCCCCCAAATATGAATGAATATAAAATGCGAAAACTTTTTGAGGCCTCAAGTGACCTTGGTCACAGATTAGGGCGGCACCGGACGTCGTCAGGTCCAGCGGTCGTTGTCGTCCCTCAAAAGGCCGCAGGCTCTCACAATGGGGCAAAGTGCCAGCAGGGCGTCGCACCATTCTTGGTGGCCATGCTCTATAATGAAAGCCTGTCGGGCTTAGCTAGACTGATGACTGACCTTCACGGAGGCATATACTGCCCATTTAACATGTGCGGATAAAAAACAAGCCAACAAACAAAGAGAGTTGTCGAGGCACGACAGTTTGGCCCTGTCGTGTCTTATATAGACTCGAATCAGGTATACGCAGCGCGACACCGTTAGCGCGAGCGAGCTACCGACGCGGTTTGAATGGCTGTCATCAAAACTACTAGAGTGGTGGAAACCGCTCAGTAAGGGTACTCACCCGAGTGGTAAGTCTTGACGCCTGCCTGTCAGTACCCTTACTAGGTAAAAATCTTAAAAGGCGCCCAAGTCGAGTTCGGGCTAACAGTCTCGGCCGATGTACCTGCCAGCAGTGACGTCACAGCGTTTTCGGTCGCGGACATATACGCGGGCACCATTCGCACGGTTATGTGTAGAGGCCAGAGTCCGGTCGACACGATTCGATCGAACTGATTCATCCCAAACAAATTCTATTTTCAGTCGATAATGCGCACTGTCCCGTTCGTCAGACCTTGCCGAAGCCAAAGATTCGTATTTCTTTTAGGTGTTACGCGTGTAAAATAATGCGATTAAAGCAATAGACTCCAAGCCTGACAGATCACCACGAGAAGCGGCCGCCGAAATGGAAAAGGTGACGGAGGAGTGGAGAGCCATGTGACTGGCGCCCCGCTGCGGCGAGATGCCGAAACACACTTCTCCCGAGCGAACCAGTGTGTTTCGGGTCCTCGCCGCTGCAAAAGCTATGCGCTGACGTCCAGGTTCCCCGAGAAATGACGCTTTGTAGCGCTGTGCTACCAGATCCTCGCGCTACAAATCAGCGGCCGGGCACTCTATGGCACCGTTGTCGAACTGCCAGGCTGTGTGAGTGTAGATGCTTTAAACACGCGCCAAATTGAACCGCCATTGCCGACCTTCACTTGTCTTATCGAGATGCCGAGGCACTGAAGCGGGTGTTGACGACCCTCCACAAAGGCCTATGCTGGGGAGAAGGACACAGTAGTACCTAAAGTGGCAATACCCTGTTCTGCTGTGGCAGTGATGAAGGGAAGCGAACGAAATACGAGGAAACAAAAACTGAAGGTCGGTTATGGCGGCACCCATGCACAGTTGCCTGAAAGCGTCTATGGAGGAGGCTATGCCGTGACCTATAAATCCGCCCCTGCAAACATATAAAGACACGCAAGGTGCGGCAGAGTTCCACTTGTGCGTCGTGATTGGTCATTCGGTGATCTTATAGGCCGATGCCGCAATCTGATTGGCTGGCGAGCGATGAGAAGGTGCCTACGTTGTTCGCCAAGCTTCGCATCTCTGAAGCTGGCAGTGACTCGTCAAAGTTGGAGCCAAAAGTTCGGAGAGCGCACCGACCCCGATGGTATCATCAGTCGCAAATGCGTCGAAGCGCGACTTCGCGTGGCGTTACGGTGCCCGGCCGTGGTGTCGCGCGACAAGGTGTTACATGACCTGATGCTCGTCACGGGGTTTCGTGACCAGTAATGGCGCCAGCCGCGTTGCCGACTGACCAAAGATGGCGTCTCGCCTAATTTAGCGGGGCGGTAGAGCGCTAACTCAGTTGTACGTAAGGTGTTACATGCAACGCGCCACTTGCATCTAGTTTGTAACGAAGTAACGACCTAGCTGCCTTTCGAGAAAAGGAACGGGGGACGTCCTTTCGTTACCTTTGATGGAGTAGCGATATTTAGTTGCTCCTGGAGGGGAGCAAGTATGACACAGGTCAAACAATTTGGTTTTCACCTAAGGAAAAGAGTTCCATCTAAGGATCTTACTCAATTCAGGAACATCAAGAAGCCCCCGCCGTCGGCAACCAGGCAGTATTTTAAAGTAAATATAAATTTTTGCTGTTGTCAAGTTTATGTTTTTACGCAGACGCATAACAGAAACACTAACGCACAATTGATTCTTCCAATGAACATATTGCAGGATGCAGCGAATCACAATGTCCAGGATTAAACGCCGGAAGACGGCCACTGCTACAAAAAAAAAAAAAAAACGACGCATTTGTAATGACGATAAAGTAACCTTCTAAGCTCAAGGAACGCGTTCCTTTGGAATTTCGGCAACAAATTGCGTACTCAATTAATTTTGTTTAAGCGAAAGTCTTGTATGTTTCATTGTTCAGTCGACCTTCAAGGTCCTTGAGCGAAAACACGTCGCCGACATGGAAGGTGCCAAAACGTTTACGTGACCACTCAGCCAAATTGGAGGCAATGCAATTAAGAAGGATGACAAAGTGAATTAAGAGTAATAAAAGTGCATTAAGAGGAAGAAAAGAGAACTAAGAGTTATCAATGGGAATTAAGAAGGACTATAAAGCGAATTAAGACGAATCGAAGTGAATCAAGAGGAATCAAAGTGAATTAAGAAGAAGTAAAGTGAATTGAGGGGAATTAAAGAGAAGAGGACTACGAGGAGTTGTGTGCGAGGAATCTGGAAATAACATTTGAAACAAATAAAGAGAATGTCAAAAAGCAGAATCTGAAAAAAGAGAACGTGAAACAAAGTAAATCATGTCTTTGTCTTTAATGCATTGGCGCTTGGCCTTTCGCCTTCCAGTCGTCTTAGGGACAACCTAATATACTGTGAATTTTCTTTTTCAGTGACGTGTACATGTATGCCAGCTAAACTTGGCCGATGTCATCACTTCAGTCGATATGATACGGCTACCGATATACGGTTACGGCGACGGCTACACAAATCCCGATTCCGCTCCCGTTCAAAACGCATTCGAAATAAGAATAAAAAAAAAAAAAAAAGCTACACACGTGAGCGTTAACGGCCGGCCGAGGGGCCAAAGTTTAATACACGCCGTGCCACAGGGCCACTTCGAGTGGCACTCGGCCAAACGCCAATTGGGGGCGAGCGGTGGAAACGGTTCGCGATCCCGCCACAGCTATACGCGTCCCACGTACGCTGCGATGCGCTCGCTCGGCGACCCTGATGCCTCGAAATGGGAAGGAGTTTAGACAGTGTGGAACGGGTCAAAATCTGAGAACTCGCCAGCGCAAATTTTAATGGCCCGAATGGCCCGGAGTTGGGACGCCGCGACGATGGCGACTCTCACGTTCGCTCGCCGTTTTCGCCAGTATCACTTAGAACAGCCGTCAGGATCGCGACACATCCGACAGCACGACGCCCCGGCTTTTTGCGGCATCATAGAATACATTAGAAACTCAACTGAAACTTACTGAAGTTTTTGTAAGGGTGTGCCGATGCCACGCGCAGAGCAAAAGCCGCCGGGCGAAATTCGTCGATTTTTCGCGGCATATTCGCCCCTGGGTGCTCCGGCAATTTTTGTTTAGCTCACCCAACTAACTGCATTTTCTGAATCCCCGGCCTTTCCCCTTCCCGGTAAGCTGTTTAGTACCGCGAAGTTCAGAATAGTTATTGCGAAGTCGGTGAGTGAAAATGACGTCAAAACCGGCATTCAGATATGCCCGCGCCTTCAATTCAGTGCCGTGACGTCAGGAAAAAGGCAGGCTTGCGGGTCGAGCGGGCAGTCTTAAAATGAGCAATGCCCAGCGATTTGTTTAGTGCTGCTGCGCGGGTGCTGGAACCTTCATCTGACACCGTAACACCGCATTTAATCGGTTGGGAACAAAGTCAACAGCCCAAAGAGTGGACGCCTGCCTTCCCCTGGCGTCACTTTTTCATTGTTGCCAGTAGAGACTCAGTTTGAAACACAGGGTGAGGGCCAAACTCGTAAGTTCAATAACTTCGCGAAAACAAAAATATAGCGACCCGATTCTTCGGTTACTATTTCAGCGATGTTGGTTAGTATGTTAAGGAAATTTTAAGCGAAATCGCGGAATATTAAGAAAACGCTGACATGTTGCATTTTCTGTCGTCGCCGGGCGGAGGCAATACTGTACCTAGAAGACCTTTCCTCCACAAACGTCATATCGATAGTGGACCCAGGCAGCGCCGTCCTTGGGCCTCCTGCGCTGAAGCTCTGAAGTGCGGTGTCCTCATATTTTGGGTAGTACAAGCTCACTTGACTGAGCCTGCCACCATTTATGACAACTTCCCTGTGATTTTATCTTTGTCTAAAGTTCAAAGGAACGGAAAAGCACCTTTCAACGTCAGAAATCGGCTAGTTTCAAAGCCTCAAGACAACCGGAAGAGCCAGATTCATACCGCCACCGCTAAGGTACGCGATTCTTACCTCTGCGTGGTGACGTCAAAATGTATAACGTCCCGAGGCTTTTTTTTTTTTTTTTTTTTTTTTTTTTCAGTTTTACATTGGAACGCGTTAAACGGCGTCTCTTGGCTCACGCTGCTAGCATTTTAGCTTTAACCTGCGCTTCGACGGCGTTCGTATGTTTGTCGTTACTTCGATATTTTCCTCGTGATCTCGCATTCCGCACCAAAGCAGGCGCGCTTCTACGTGTGTGGCAGTCTGAAACGCCCAAGTTTGTACTACCCAAAACAAGTCCTAACGGAGTCCCTTTTTGCAGCGTCTCCTGGGCAACGCAGGAAGCCTATCTGGCGCGACCATCGCCGCCAGCCGATCTTTCAGCGTCTGCCCCATTGCTGCTACTCTCGTCCAGCCTCGGCGTGCTTTGCCGCTGGGTTCGGATCGGGCACTCTCGTCTTCTAGCCTGGTATTGGCGGAGGCCGGCCAGAGTGGACGCGAGCGCTGTTCGGCTGGGACTCGGGTGCTCGCTGATTGGACATCCGAGTCCGAGCCGAACGCTGGCGCGGCATTCGTGTCCAATGTGTGCCCCGTCACCACCACCGAGAAGACAAGGCCTGCGCATGACGTCATCAATAGTGGATCCCCGGACCGATTCATGCGGCAAGCAGGCCCGACGGGAGAGTCGCCGCGTCCTAGCCGTGCGGTCGTTGTGAGGCGCTGCAAGGCAAGCTACCGGCGATGCTGACGTATAAGTTAGGCGGTACTGCGTGGATCCACAACCGATGACGTTTGGAAAGGGGAGGGGAGCTTTGTTTTTGCGTGATGTTGGCGAAGGAGGCCGAGGAAGAAACAAAACCCGAAACAATTCGTCCACGCCCAGCAACCGTACGAACCGAATGACCCGCGTGGCCATGGCTGACTCCGCCCTATCTATCGAGGCCGAACGATTTGCTTTTCCTCATTGGCCGAAAGAACGTGTGAACCAAGCGAGAAAGAAATTATTGTCGTCCCCGCTGACGCTGATGTATATTCCCAGCCTCTTGCACACGTCCCCTCTTCCTAAATCTTTTCCCTGGCTTTTTTCTTTTTTTTTTTATTATCACCAGATTTTTTCTTTGTTTCCTTCGACCAAAGCGCCGTCATCACAACGTGTGGCGAGAAAGGATGGTTCGGAGTCGCCAACTAAGACGACGAGAGTTTGTGCTCCTCGGTAGACTGTAAGCGAAAGTGCGTCGACGTTGTGTTCGCCCAGGCTGTGTCGAGCAGTGTATAAGAGCAAATAGACGCTTTACACACGCGCCAAATTACAGCCGCCATTGCTGACCTTCTCTTGTCTTACCGAGATGCCGAGCAACTGAAACGGTAGTTGACGATCCTCTACAAAGGCCGACGCTTTAGAAAAGGGCACAGTTGAATCTAATATGGCAATAACCTGGCCTTCTATGGTAATGATGAAGTGAAGTAAACGGAATAAGAGGAAGCAAAAACTGAAGGTCAGTTATGGCGGCGTCCATGCACAGCTGCTGCAAAGCGAATATACGTATGAAGCCGATTTCCAGATTTCCACAAAGCTCTTGAACTAAGTAACGATTCTAAAAGACAAGTGAGAAAGCCATTTAAGAAAAGCAACGTTCCGGCAAAGTACCATAGCAGCTGTCTGGCTGCAAATGCATAAAAACAAAAAAAGAACGAAAAAAAAAAACGGTGTTTGTTGCAAACACGATGGCAGGATTATCTGCGGATCCGGCATGTTCGAAGTACGTTCACTTCGCAAGTGCATCAAAAATGCCTGCAAACACTTCTTTTTTTTTTTTTTCTTTTTTTAATTACGAACGTGACAGGGTTGTTCTACAAGAAAGAAACGTATCGGCAGGCTTTCTTTTGCACGATGTGCGACCGAAGGGCGGAGAGAGTTTGTAATCCTCGATACAGCGATTGAGCATGCAAACGAAAGGGAGATGGTGGTTCTCGTTTCAGCGTCTGTCTGGTTTCGATCCTTGATCGTTCGGTCCTTCTCAGAAGGATCACCATTCTCGAAACCTCCAGCGCTTGGTTGGGCCAGCCGCATTTGATCCGTATCTCGTTTTTGGTTGGAATGATTAGCGGGCGGATGTTAAGCTACAGCTGCCTTCGTCTCCACGCTGCTCCCGTCGAACGCTTTCGAATACGCGGAAGTCAAACGCCGGAAGCCTGCGTTCCGCATTTTAGCGCGTTCTAAGTGTGAATATAAGCGGCGAGATGTTTTTGGTGGCACCCACCCATGGCATCCTTTCGCGACGTCATTGCGTTGCGAACAAGTTCCACGGTGTTCGTAGTTAGCATGGTGGAAGCTTGAAATCATTACCCTCTCAAAGCGACACTGTCAACAACATAAAAATTCAAGCTCTTACATTCTTTTTATTTTCGACGATGAGCAATCCTTTCCTTACCCCATACAAAAATGGTCTATGGTCGGCTATAGAAAATCCTTTGTATGGCCGGCTATAGCAAATTGGCCCAATTAGCTATAGCCGTTTCTATGGCTGTCGATATCTTTCCCTATGGTCTCCCCTATAGTTGTCTATAGCTTTTTCAATGGAAATTTTGCTATCGAATTCGGTATGGTTTAGTCTATGGGTCTCTTTAGAAAGGATGCTATAGCCGCCTATGGCTTTTCTTTTGGTTCCTTTAGCCGCCTACAGCATTTTGTATGGTCTGCTATAGAGATCTTTATGGCTTACTCCATAAATCTTTTTAGACACCGTGCTATAGCTGCCTATGGCTTTTCCTACGGTTTCTTTAGCCGTCTATTGCCCTTTGTATGGTCCGCTATAGCTCATTCTATAGCTCGTCTTATGGTTCTCTATACCCATCGTGCTACAGCTTTCTATAGCATTTCATATGGTCCCTTTAGCCGCCTATAGCATATTGTATGGTTTGCTATAGAGACCTCTATGGCTTTCTCTATGGATCTTTTTAGACACCGTGCTATAGCTGCCTATGGCTTTTCCTACGGTTTCTTTAGCCGTCTATTGCCCCTTGTATGGTCCGCTATAGCTCATTCTATAGCTCGTCTTATGGTTCTCTATACCCATCGTGCTACAGCTTTCTATAGCATTTCCTATGGTCCCTTTAGCCGCCTATAGCATATTGTATGGTTTGCTATGGAGATCTCTATGGCTTACTCGATGGATCTTTTTAGACACCGTGCTATAGCTGCCTATGGCTTTTCCTATGGTTTCTTTAGCCGCCTATTGCTCTTTGTATGGTCCGCTATAGCTCATTCTAAAGTTCGTCTTATGGTTCTCTATACCCACCGTGCTACAGCTGACTATAGAATTTTCTATGGTTCCTTTAGCCACCTATAGCATCTTGTATGGTGTGCTGTAGAAATCTCTATGCCTTACTCTATGGATCTTTTTAGACACCGTGCAGTAGCTGCCTATGGCTTTTTCTATGATTTCTTTAGCTGCCTATTGCTCTCTGTATGGTTTGCTATAGCTTCTTCTATATCTCGTCTAATGAGTCTCTTTACTATCGTGCCATAGCTGCCTGTAGTTTTTCTTTTTACCGCAATTGTATGAAATGTGAAACAAATTATTTGTTGTCACTGGACATCTTTAAAAAAAAACCTTGTGAGACGTGCCGAACTTCATAGCCCCATTTAAAACAAAGAGCTAACATTTCAACAAAACAACAAAAAACAAATGCACTCACTCAGGTGTTTGCAAAAGCACAGGTAAACAGACACAAGGTATTGTTTTCAAATCTCCTAGAAGTTTATTACACACAGCCCATTCTGTAGACAAGCACACACTAAGCAATCTCTACTATGTGAAGAGGTACTATTGAGCTGTTATACAACTGAGAATATTGTAAAGCAAACAAGAACCAAAGGCAATTCCTGGGTAGTGTCTAGTCCCCCGGCAGCCGGCCGAATTCCCCCCCCCCTCTTTCCCTCTTTCCCCCCGAAATTCTAATGCCAGTCGCCACTCATTGGAGCTGCAATCAGTTTATCAAAAGACGTTTAATCGAGATCGTTTCATCAACACGTGACGTTTATAAACAACTCAAAATATGTTGTTTTTTTTTGTTTTTTTTTTGTAATGATTTGCCAACAAGTGGCGTGAACGGGTGGGCTGAGTCGGTGAGCACGCGCCTCAGGAATACAGGCGCGACGAAATGTTCCTGCAGCGTGCAATTCGCGTAACGAGTGCCGACTAAACGTGTGTCCATGAAGCGTCTATCCACGAAAAGGTGTCCATGAAACGTCTTTTCACAAAACGCAGAGAGAAAAAGAATGTCAGTATTCTAACTACAATTTTCACATGATTTCAGAGAGCTAATGGCAGGCGACTGCGGTAGAATTACGGGGAAATTATTTTCCCAGCTGTCAGAAGATAGGCACTGCCAGGAGATAGACACTACAGAACGGTCAATTGTCGCCGAGTAGGTTGCAGCGCACTTACGTTCAAAATACCGGACTTGAAAGATGTAATCCGAAATATACGTCGACACGGGCACTGCAGACCAACCACTCAAACACAAAACCGAGAAGGAAGGGATCCTTGAAGATTAACCACGATGTAGCACAAGCTGTCATTTGCCGAACCGAACACTGAACGCATCACAAGGATGTCTTGGGCTTCTTTGAAGAAATCGCTTGTTGCCGACATACGGGTAAGAATTTTCGATCGGGATACCTTTTAACATAGAAGCGAAAACCACAGCAGCCCCGCGGGCCGCACGACACGCGAAACTAGGTCCGCAAGCAGCCTCATTCCGGAATTGGCAGCGGCTATTACGTCATCCGTCAAACCACGTGATCACGCTCCTTCCGTTACATGCGCACAGAGAGCGGAGTGAAGCGATAGAAAGTCTACGGTTGATTGGTCCGCCGAGTCCGCACCTTCTGCAATGCTTTTAGCTTAGTGAGAGAGAGAAAACAGAAAAATTGAAAAGCAGAGCTCCTTCAAGGCCAGAACGGGGGTGCGATCACAAAGACTAATCTTCAGGGGCATACCAACAATGAACACAGCGAGAGAATGTGTCACTTATATCCTGTTGACAGTTCGAGCCAAGGTTGATAGTGCAGTGGATGCTATGTGTGGCCTTGGGCGTAAGGCAGGTGCCGTGTCCAGCGTTATCACCAGCTTCGAGACAGTTGTCACGGGACCCTAACCGGAGACATGATTGGCCTCAAACACGCATAGCGTCTACTCTGCTGTCACTACCGAGTGAACAGGACAGCTCCATGAAGGCCCCCCAGCTTTTGGACTTCTTTCTAAAGCTGCACTTCCCAGAAGTGACCCAAAACGATGCATGTTTGAAGATATCATATTTTACGCCTTTTAGCCCACATTCTAATTCAAAATGAATAATTAATGGCGAATACTTTCTCTTTGCGCAGGATGTCCACAAACAAATATATATATATATATATATATATATATATATATATATATATTTTTTTTTTACCAAGCACTTTTGAATTATGTGTACACTGTTAGGTTCGCATTTTTAAAACGTCAATTTTGGGAATCTTTGCATCGTTTTGGCATCTATGATTGTGTGGTTTAAGAAATTTGTGCCGTAATACGTTTTTCATCCGTGAGTTCAGTCTATATCACTGCCATCAATTACAATCTCTGAGCATCATGATGACTCATGGTGGGGATGTGTGCTCGAAGAAGCTTCAATGAGTTTAATGTCTCATAATTTAAAGAAAAAGAAGAAAAATTAGCCACAGCGCTTGCTGATTTGTTGAATTCGCAGAACAGAAAGATAATAGGACGCACCTAGGGTAGCGCGTGCCTAATGATATTAATTTTTTTTTCGGCTGTTATTTTTGTATATTTCGCCGTTCTCGACATGGGCGTTGACGGACATTGCACCGCTGCTTACGCCCCTGCCGGGGTAAGCTTTTTTGTTGTCACGACACTCTATCGCGCTATAGGCGCGTCGATTTAACGCTCATGAAGTCTCGAGAGAACTGTGAATTGTTTAGTCAGAGCAACGACTCAGCAATCGCGAAATGAGAGATGACTGCGTGGGACTCTCGAGCGTGGGACTCTCGAGCAGTGTTAACTTGCTGATGATGCAGGGCGCTGCTTTGTCGTTGAGATTCTTTGTCCTGCGAACGCCGGCGAAAACGTTCCAGTGCTCGGCGTACCCTAGGCAGCAGCGCCTGTCAGCGACCACCCGCGCAGCATCGCAACCTTTCTGGAGCCTACTGGCAGTCTGCGAGCGCCGACGATTTATCGTTGCGACTTGAATGGAAACATTTTATGAACTCCTGCGGTGAACATGAAACACCGCGAACATGAACTCCCGCGAACATAATCCCCGCGACGGCAAACCGCCGGCGCTCGCAGACGGAGGGTTCCGATGCTGTGCGAACGGTTGTTGGAGGACGCTGCGTAGGGTATACGCCGGGCGCTGGAACGGCTTCGAAGCCATTCGAAGGGCAAAGGATTCGCGACGACCAAGTAGTGTCTTGCATCTTCAGTAAGGTAACGGGGCTCGAGAGTCCCAAGCTTACATTTCCACAGAGCGAGCGCGGCCGGCCACATCGAGGCGCAGTCAGCACTCGCGTCGCGATTGTTACGTCGTTGCTCTGCCTACACCGATGACATGTGCACCGGCATTCAAAACCGCCCTCTCGAGACTTTATACGAGTCCAATAGACGGCTTTATAGCGCGATAAACCGTCGTGACAAGAGTAAAGCTTACCTCTGTAGTGGCGTAAGCAGCGTTCTTGACGCCGCGTCGAGAACGACGAAATATACACAAAAAAAAAAACATTAAATATATTTAACACAGCAGGCAGAAACAAATACAAACATGGCAGGGACACGGACAACGTAGAAGGCGCGCTACGAAATACATATACTCACAAAATACACTGGAAACGACAGATAATTAGAGCTAAAAAACGGAAGATTGAGATGACGTCAACGCCGAAATAAGGCAATGCGCAGGGAAAGCAGCCGGCAAAACTGCAATAGTCCTATAGGCAGCTAAGGACGCTTTTGTGATCGCGGGCGTATAACCTCGGCGACGTACGCCCCGTTAACCTGGCTGAAGAAAATTCTCGCCCCGATCGAGCGCATGAATGACTCCCTTCCACTTTCGTACATCTGCAGTAAAAAAAAAAAAAAAAAAAAAAAAAAAGAGGGTCGCGGGCCTATAGCTTAAGCAAACCAGTGAGCCGACTAAAAAAATTGGATGGTCGCGAGTCTATAGCTCGGGAGATATACATCCCTCTATAGCCGGCTAAAGTACATTGTAAGGTTGGAGGCTAGAGCATTGGTGACATAGAACACTTTTGAGTCGGCTAAAGAAAATTCATTGGTCGCGATTCTATAGATTTAGGGACATACACCACTCTATAGTCGGCTAAAGCACATTGAATGGTCGGAGGCCTATAGCTTTGGTGACATAAAACACTATAGAGACGGCTAAAGAAAGTTCGATGGTCGCGAGTCTATAGATTTAAGGACATACAGCACTCTATAGCCGGCTAAAGAACGTTGAAAGGTCAAAGGCCTATAGCTTTGGTGACATAAAACGCTATAGAGTAGGCTAAAGAAAATTCAATGGTCGCGATTCTATAGATTTAGGGACATACACCACTCTATAGCCGGCTAAAGCACATTCAATAGTCGCGAATCTATAGCATCAAGGACATACATATTTCTATATCTCGCTAAAGAATATTGAATAGTCGCGAGTCTATAGCTGCGTAGTCATAAATTATTCTATAGCCAGGTATAGAAATCGGAATGGTCGAGATTCTAAAGCTTTGAAGACATACATTTTCCTATAGGCGGCTATAGCGTGTTTTATGGTTTCTAATGGCTGACCATAGAGGGCCATAGAAGGTGATAGCTCTCCATAGGATTTTCTATAGACGTCCATAGATCATTTTTGTATGGGACGCCATAGTGAGCATTTGGCCAATCATGGCTGGCCGACCGCAGCGACGCTTTCGATCGCGCACGTGGCCAATCTGCATAGCCAACTAGCTAGCGCGAAAAAAACAAGGACACAGAGGACAGAACACACGAGACAATGCGCCGACTATCAACATTTTTTTTTTTTTATCTTGCGTCCTCTGTGTCCTTGTTTCTTCGTGCAGTTTTTTTTTTTTTTTTTCAGTTTTTAGAAATTAAGTGTGAAACCTCCTTAAAGGCTGGCCTACAGAATTGTCTTCTGCCGGGTAGAAAAGTGGATTTCCTCCTCTCCGTTACCTCTCGCACTCTGACTCTTCTCTCCTCCGCCTCCCCGTAGAAAGGAGTAGGGTCTCCCTAACAGCGTCTCCCTCGTTCTCGAATCGAAAGGAGAAACTGAGAGAGATTTTCCTCCATTCTGGCTATCGGCCTTTAAAGACCTTCATCGGCCTTTAAAGACCGACGAGCAGTTCGCGCTTTACACTTTTTCTCCTCGCTTCCTCCTCTCCCCCCTCGTACCCTGTCCACAGTTGCCTGTTTCCTCTTCCCAATGATGAGGAGGATCTTCTGCCTTCCGGAATCTCGAGTCTGGCCGTCGGCCTTTAAGGAAAACCAACATCACGGCAAACTATCAGTAATGTATATATTGTTTTTTCTCGCTAGAGGGGGCGGGGGGGCGGGGGGGGGGTGCACATTTCGGGAGGGCACTCAAGCCATCTACGGACCCTACCAGGTTGCAGGCTCAACTTTTCGAATTCCTTACCTCAAATGTGCAGCAACCGAATACTCGTCAAACAAGCTTGGAGCCGAAAGTTGGCGCGCGGAGCGCTTCGATTGGAGTCCGGCGACACTGAAAGCGCAGCGTCATCGTCGCGCTCCGTCAACTTCGGCCCCAAATTTTGTGACTCACGAGTCTAGAACCCCGGAAAATTTCAGAGCAAAAGCAGCGAAAGAACTCTCCGAGTCGTTTAATACCAGAGTTCACGGCGACATCCTTTGTATCCCCGCTGCTCGGTGCACCTTTGAGATAAGGAATATGAATACTTGAGTCGGCCACCTGATAGGGTTTATAAATAGATGCTCCACTGTACTAGCCTGTCTCCATTGTATCGGCATAGGCGGCGGAAGCGCCCCATACGAAGGGTATACAGCCAATAGGGAGCGCAAGCTCGTCTGCTTCGTGCGCAGGGATTGCGATGATGTCAGAACGCCAAACTCTTATTGGCTGATTGAAAAAAAAAAAATGGCGGGTAGACCTTAAGCCGTCTAGCATTGAAGTCTACCCACTATCCTTTCACTTAACGCCAATCAGAACTCGGTGTCGTTGTGACGTCACCGCAACTCCTGCGAAAGAAGCAGACGACTTGCTGTCCGCATACGCTTCCTGCGCTGAAGCTTTGGACAAACTGTGGCGCCCTCATTTTGGGTAGTACAACCTCGCTTGACTCGGCCTCGCACTACTTGCGACGTCTTCGCTGAGCTATTTTCTTTCTGTGCAGTGCTCGAGGAAAGAAAACAGATTTCCACTCCCGAAATTGGCTAGATTCAACGCCGTAAGACAATCGAAGGTGCGAAATTCGTTACCACGGTACGGGTCTCTTATCTCCAGGTGGCGACGTCAAAACATCAGCGCCCCGACGCTTTCTTTCCTTGTTCCCTTGGAACGCGTGAAACGGCTTCTCTTGGGTCAGGCTCTTGTCGTCTTAGCTCTGGCCAGTTATTCGACGGCGTTCGAATTCTTGTTTCTGTGTATTTTCCTCGCGATCGCGTTCCGCTTCAGAGAAGGCGCGCTTCTACATGCATGACGGTTTGAGACGCCCGGGTTCCTACCTACTACCTGAAACAAGTCCTAAGAAGAGCCTTTTCGCGGCGCCCTCTAGGAAACGCAGGAGGCCTATATTGTAAATCCATCCGTTCATCCAGTTAGTGTGACTCCAATAAAGGCGTAGCTGAAAACACTATAGTATACTGCAGTGTGTCACTTTGTCCTTATTTCCATCGATGATATATTCGCTTTCGAAACAAGTAAGACACCGATCCAAAATTCAAATCACGGGCAGCAACATGGAGGTATGGTGTCTGAAACGCGTTTCCGACTCGTGTTTACAATGTCCTAAGAAGTGGTCCCTCGATTTCATTAGTTCTTTATTACATCTTAAAGGGATGGTGAACCGTAATTGGATTTCAAAAAGCAAAGCAGAAGCTGTAGGCCCGGCACGCTACAATCCCTACAACACTACTCGTAAGGCGATATCTCGAATGGACGGCCGTATTTTTGGAAAAAGAGTTCGAGATTGAACGAGGACGGCGAGGCGCGTGACGTGAAGATATCTCGTTTCCTCCTCTCTTCGTTCTGCCCCCTCAAGGCGGCGAGGCGGAGAAGACGCGAGGCCGTTCCCTTTCCTTCTAGAGAAAAAAGACGTAAACATATCAATCAAATGCGCCTCCTTTTTTTTTTTTCTGAAAAATACGGTCATTTGTTTTTTTTATATCGCTGTATGAGTGATGTTTTGATGTTTGTAGCATCCCGTTGCACGATTTTGCAGCCGTGCTTTGTGGAATCCAGATTTCGGTACAGCATCCCTTTAAGGGCCCGTTCAGGGCATTACGTAAAAAAAGGGGGGGGGGGGGGGGTCATTCATATTATACAATGGAATGCAGACACTACAAAAATACCTTCGAAACTAGTCAAGAGTAACAAACATTAATACCGTGAAAACGAATTCCTCCGGTTGATGCGTTGGCGATCACTCATGCTCAACAATGGAGGGGCTTGCTTGCTCGCACTAAAACAACGAGCTGAGCAACGCTTCAATGCGGGGGCCTCCTAACTTTCGGGCTAAGCGGCCGGGCATCTATCAATGCCTCCAGGGCCAGTAAATAAACTGGTAATTTATAAATGAGGAAACACGAAATGTGATTATTCTAGAAAAGCTGAATGAACACGCGTACTTCATTTTAAAATGAAATATTCGGATAATTATGACGCAAAATAATTGGGACCCAGAAAGCCCAACATTGTATACATAAAAGCGCATAGGAACTTTGCCACGTTCACACGGGGCAGACGACTAGTGGCAATGGTAGAAATGATGCTGACAATACGCAACAGATACGACCAATCACCCTAAGCACAATAAACCTGGGAACTAAAAGGAATTTTAACGTACGTATAGTTACACAGATATGAAACATGGGAATAAGAATGGTGATGGCAAGGTCCAATGAATAATATGACGAGAGGAGGGAGGACACAGCTTTTAATAGGCAATTTCCTTCTTTTTTTTTCTTCTAACATTGTAACGTCGTTTGTTTGTTTGCGTTTTTACGTAGGTAACAGGCGGGCTCATTGGAAGCGGGCCGCGGGCCCTGCTTCGTTAAAAGAACCGCGGACAGCCACGGGCTGGTCAGAAGAGCTCTCCGAGCCAGATTTGGTTCGGGGGTCCTGGTTTGGAGAGCATCGCCTTAGAGCAATGACACTCCAACACACAAAATGTTGTTTTTTTTTTTAGCTGAGCACATTTTTAAGAAAAAGAAAGAAAAAAAAAAACCCGTCAAAGTTACAATAATGGGGTTTGTGCAGATGAGTTTATAGGCCGTGAATCATCGTGACAAGTCAAATAATGAACTGAAATTTGTGAATTAACTTTCCACAATACTGCACATAGACAGGCGGTATGAATAGAGCGATTTCCCTAAGCGTTCCACCACGCACGCGTGACGCGGCCATAAGTGTACCTCATAGGAGCGTTCCCGATCGTGCCGACTCGTACTCTGTTCGCGCAGAGCCTAGGCGGGTTTATGCGGAGCGCGAGTTTGTCCGCTTCCGGGTGCGATGACGTCAGAACCCGAGCTCTTACTAGCCGATGGATAAAAAGTAGCGGGCAGACCTCGAGGCAACCAGCACTATCTAGTAGCACCTACCCACTACACTTTCAATCAAAGCCAGTCGGAGCCGGGCGTCGTTCTGACCAGGGTCGTAGCCGGGGCGGGGGAGGGGTTCTTATGGGGTTTCAACTTCTCCCCTCCCTCCCCGAAATCCAGCCGACCCTATGTATAATATACACATGCACTTTGATCCCCCCTCCCCGCACCCCAAGTCATGGACATCCCAAGTGCCTCAGCCTTCCCGAAAAAAAATTCCTCGCTACGCCACTGGTTATAACTTCCCCGCCACTCCTGCGCCGGAAGCAGACGACTTGCTGTTCGCATTGCGCGTGCGGAAAGACCCCATTTCCCACGATGCATGGCGGCAGTGGTGGCGTAGCGAAACTGGCTGCGAGCTCGGTCTACGTCGGAAACCTGCCGAGCGTCGTCGAAAGCCAGGAAAATCAGTCGCGTTTAGAGAGACCGAGCGCAGCAGTAGCTCCACTCGTGTAACGGGCGCGAGGTGAGAAAACGTGGACGATAAGAGACGCAAAACTAGCGCGGCCGCCTTATCGCACCAGCAGCCTCGCTCCTGCTACAATGCGGTCGGAGGGTGGGCTAGTCGTGCGTGCGTGTGTGCGTGCCTGCGTGCCCGTGTGTGTGCGTGCGCGTGTGCACATGTGTGCGTGCGCATGAGTGTGTGTGCGTGCGTGTGTGTGTGAGGGCATGCTTCTCGAAGTTCCTACTTTGCTTCTTCGCTTCGGCGACTTTCCGCGTCCCCTCCCACAAGCCACTGCAGGGTTTGACGGACCCGCTCGCTAACACTTGCGTATTTTGACGTGGCAATAAGAACGTTATTCTTAATATTATTATTATTTTTATTCCCAAGTAATGCGTACTCTAAGACCACTTGTACTTGGCTACAAAACTTTACGAACCGATCGAGGCCACTCACTGTTTTCTCCAAACCACCGGACAAAGCCAACGCGAACCCTTCTCCGAACTTTGACAACTTTCGCAAGGCGATAGTTACCTATTTTGCCTGCCTGCCAGCCTACAAAGGGGCTCGGGGATTTTTCGTATCTTTCACGTCGCGAAATTTAGTACCCGCGACAGAAACCAAAAGCTTACCTTTCTGCCAAATGCGCGATTTCAGCTAACGAAAGAAAGCGTATTGTTTACAGTAATAATTTTTATGCTAGCACTACGCCAATCTTACGCATAGACAATAGAATCGAGTTCTTACCGTCCAAAAAGCGCTTTGCTTTCGAATCAAACATCGATTCTCCGCTTCAAAGCGAGAAATCAGAGTACTTGGCGTGGGCTGAGACCAGTGTTGTGCACGTTGCTACAAAACAAGATCGCAAGCTCGTTCCTTCTCGATCCCGGAACGAGTTCCCATTACACGTTCAAACGATTGGAAAGGAACGCGTTTCCGCTCCATTTATAGACTGATTGGAACGCGTTCCTGCATTCCAGTACATGTTCAGAATATGTGAGCAAGCAATGACGGACAGGCGCTGGCGAAGACTTTTAAAAATATTTAAAGAGAAGAAAAAAAAGAACGCCGTTCCTCCTGCTGTTGTTGTTGTTGTTGTTTTTTTATGTGACGAGTTCCTGTTCCACCGATGCAAGGTGAAACGGCAGCATTCCTCCCTTCCCCCTGAAAGGAACCTCGTTCCTTGGAACACCGTTTCCCGTACACCGCATGACATGCCATATCCTTTCGTCCGCCGTTTTGTCCTGCCAGAGCACCCCCCCCCCCCCCCTTCCTTTTTAGTTCACTGAACTTGCCAAGCGATTTTCCCAGGGTTCCTCGCCTTCTATGTAGACATCGGAGCTTATCCTCGCAGATTAAAGGACCCGGTGTTTTCAGGTCACTAGCACCGCGTCACGAATATTTGCTAATCCTCTCGGTACGCGGAGAGCGGATCCCGAGAGGATTAGGCAGAGGATTTTACCGTTAGACCTAGCGAGAAATCCGCCGCAGTGACTTCACCGGTGACGTGATCTCGTGTTTATTTTTATCACGGTGTTACAGACCTGAGAATAAATGCTAAAAATACAAACTTCGTCGGTTTTTTAATACTTTTTTTTTTGTTATATTGCCGCGCGCAAGGCTGAGAAAGCAACGCTCGGTCACGGTCCTCCAGAAAGTTCCCGTTTATTCATGTACCGCACGCAACTTCTATCATTTATCCCTGCTTTTGTTTTCTAGAAAGTGCGTGTTCATTCTCGCCCCAATCACGCGACGCTCGAACCGCTTTCGCCGAATCTTCGAGATAGCGGCGCACTCTAGATAAGAGGCCGCCCGCGACCTTGTCGAGTCAGTTTTCGCCCCAGCGTTCGACTCTGCTGACACGCCGACTTCGACGCCCGCGACGCTCTGCTTTCTTCTGTTTCCTTCTTTATTTTTGGCACAAGTTCGCCACATTAAACGTTTATTTCTTTCTGTTTATTTCCTGTTTTTTTGGTCACCACCCGTGACATTTTGGTGGAGGTGCGGGGTACCGCATGCCCCTGCCGCGTTCCCCTCCAAGGGCCCGCACTGCAAGTCCGGTTCCTAGCTCGGTGAGAAGACCACTCACCGCGGAAGCTGAAACTCGGACCAGCCGCCGCACCAAGGAAGAGGATCCTGACTACGGTTTACTGCTGGACACGCCCAAGCCGGAGACGACGACGATGGCCAACCAGTCGCAGAACCCCGCCGCTCCTGCCGTCGTCTACCTACCTGTCGCTCCTCGGGCACCGGCTCCCTTCCACGGCGAAAGCCACGAAGACGTCGACGACTGGGTCCAACAGTACGAACGAGTGGCCCGTCATAACGGGTGGACACCAGAACAGTGTCTACAGAATGCTTACTTCGCCTTGGAAGCAACCGCTCGGAACTGGTTCGAGAACCACGAAGCATCGATCACCTCCTGGGAGCAACTCAAAGCTGAGTTGCGAAGAACGTTCACGAACCAACAACGAAGAGAACGCGCGGAAGAGCTTCTTCAAGCGAGGATCCAAGGCCCTAACGAGAGCATCATCAGCTTCGTGGAGGATGTCCTGCGACTCAGCAACCGCGCCGATCCTCAAGCCTCCGAAGCGAAGAAGCTGAGAATCCTGATGCGAGGCGTCAAAGAAAACATCTTCGGAGGCCTTGTACGAGCCCCGCCTACCACAGTCGAAGGATTCATCACGGAGGCAACAAACATTGAACGTGCCCTTCAAGCACGGGCCTCCCATTACCAGCGACTTCCCGGCGTCGCGGCCCTCTCGACTTCCAGCTGCAACAGCCCGGACCTCCGCGAGATTATCCGGGACGTCGTGCGGGAGGAGATCAAGAAACTTCTACCTGCCGCCGCAAGCCCAGCTTCGCCCTCAATCGCCGAGATTGTCAGGGAAGAAGTCCAGCAAGCGCTGCAGCCTGAGGTTCCCGTCAGCACCGCTCCGGAACCACCGACATTGAGTTACGCCGCAGTGGCCCGACGGCCACCGCCTCCTCGTCGCACCTATGTCGCGCCGCCCCGACGTCAGTCTCCAGCGCCGCAGCACGACCGACGCCACGACGACCAGGTCCAGTACGCCTGCCCGGAGCCTCGCGCACCCCGCAAGACCGACGTGTGGCGAACGCCCGACCGACGCCCTCTGTGCTTCCATTGCGGGGAAGCGGAGCACATCTACCGCCGATGCCCATACCGACGACTCGGGCTACGCGGGTTCCACCCGAACGACCCGCGCCCCCGTCATGGTGAACGCCCTACTGAGATCGACGAGTACCTGCGAAGACCTCAGTCCCCCGAGCCTGCGTCCCGCCGAGAGTTCCGATCGCCTTCACCACGACGTCCAGCTTCGCCGATGCACCGACCCCGACGTGAAAGCCTGTCGCCCCTCGCTCCACGCCGGGGAAACTAGGCGCGGCAACCCCTGGAGGTGGAGTTGCCGAAGACGACCGACGCCAAGATCCTCCACGAACGTCGGAGGGCCCCCACTCGAACGCTACCGGAGACCGAAACGACGCTCCTGAAACGGTGTCCAACAACCTAAACGTCATCATCGACGGCCACGACGCATCGGCACTGGTGGACACCGGAGCAGACTACTCAGTCTTGAGTGGGAGGCTCTCCCGCCGCCTTCGAAAAGTCACCACGCCGTGGGATGGACCACAAATACGAACCGCCGGAGGGCACCTCATCACACCAGTCGGGAGATGCACTGCTCGCGTCGAGATCCACGGTGAGACGTGCCCTGTGAAGTTCGTCGTTCTGCAAGACTGTTCAAGGGACGTTATCCTCGGAATGGACTTTCTCTGCGAGTATGGCGCCGTCATCGACCTCGGGGCAAACCAGCTGACGCTGCGCAAGCCTGTTTTACCGCCGGCGGAGACCAACACGACGTCAACCGCGATCCGAGTTATCGCCGACCATGTGAACTTACCGCCGCGGTCGAGTGTTTTCGTCACCGTCATAACCGACGCAGCCATGCACGGTGAAGCTCTTCTGGAAGGCAGCGTCCAACTGCTCCTTGAGAAAGGAATTGGCGTCGCACGAGGCGTAACGGATCTCCAAGAAGGACGTGCAACTGTTCTTGTGACAAACTTCCGAGAGGAGCCGCAGCACCTAACGAAGGGTACCACTGTGGGCCACATTGAGGAGCTTCATGCGCCAGCCGTGGTCACCGCAATCTCCGAAGAAACCTCATCGTCACAGCAGAACAGCACGCCGCCGCCGCCGATCGACATTGACCCCGAGCTCCCAGCTCCTAAGCGCCGGCAACTGGTTGATCTCCTCGCTGAATACCGTGACTGTTTTGCCACGTCGTCGAAGGTTCGCCAAACACCAATGGCGAAACATCGCGTTATTACCGACGACGACGCGCTCCCTGTCCACCAGTCGCCGTATCGAGTCTCCTTAAAGGAAAGGAAGGTGATTCAAGATCAAGTCCAAGAAATGCTCGACGACGACATCATTCAACCCTCAAGAAGTCCATGGGCGTCCCCCGTCGTCCTTGTAAAGAAGAAGGACGGAACCCTGCGGTTCTGCGTGGACTATCGTCGACTGAACGCTGTGACGAAGAAGGACGTCTATCCGCTCCCCCGCATCGACGATACGTTAGACCGACTGCGCCACTCCCGATATTTTTCGTCGATGGATCTGAAGAGTGGCTACTGGCAGATTGAAGTCGACGAACGCGACCGGGAGAAAACTGCCTTCGTCACTCCCGACGGACTGTACGAATTCAAAGTGATGCCGTTCGGGCTCTGTACTGCGCCAGCCACCTTCCAGCGTGTCATGGACACCGTGCTGGCAGGTCTGAAATGGCAGAGCTGCCTCGTCTACCTCGACGACGTCGTGGTATTTTCACGAGATTTCGACGAGCACTTGAAACGACTTCGAGCCGTGCTTCAAGCCATCAAGACCGCCGGCCTGTCACTCAAGCCGACAAAGTGTCGATTCGCCTATGGTGAACTTAAGTTCCTTGGCCACGTCGTGAGCAACAAAGGTGTTCTACCGGACCCCGAGAAGACCCGCGCCGTAGCTGCATTTACGCCGCCGTCTGACAAGAAGGCCGTGAGAAGATTCCTCGGTCTTTGTGCCTACTACAGACGATTTGTTCGGGACTTCGCCAAGCTGTCCGCACCGCTGACGCACCTCACGAAGGACGCCGTAAAGTTCGAATGGACAGACGAACACCAGCGGTCATTCGATGAGCTGAAACGAAGACTCCAGACGCCTCCGATTCTTGGCCATTTCGACCAGTTCGCAGATACAGAGATCCACACGGACGCCAGTAACACCGGACTTGGCGCGGTGCTTGTTCAAAGACAGGACGGGGCAGAGCGAGTCATCGCATACGCGAGTCGGACGCTGTCTAAGGCGGAGAGGAACTACTCTACAACTGAAAAGGAGTGCCTCGCTGTCGTCTGGGCAATAACAAAGTTTCGCCCTTATCTGTATGGAAGTCCTTTTCGCGTGGTCACGGACCACCACTCGCTCTGCTGGCTCGCGAATCTGAAAGACCCCTCCGGACGCCTCGCCCGGTGGAGCCTACGACTGCAGGAGTTCGACCTGACTGTTGTGTACAAGTCCGGCCGGAAGCACAATGACGCCGACTGCCTGTCAAGAGCTCCTGTCGAGGCCGGACCTGAGTGTATCGAAGACGACGACGATGAGTGTTTCCTCGGCGCTTTGGACGTCAGCGACATGGCAGCACTCCAACGGGACGACCCTGAACTGCGAGCGCTCATCGAGCACTTAGAGGGACAAGCGAGTTCGGTTCCCCGTGCTTTCTTAAGAATCCTGCATACATTCTCCATGCGGCAAGGGGTGCTGTACAAGGAGAATTTCGTCAACAACAACAGAGCATGGCTGTTGGTTGTTCCTGCCAGCCTTCGAGACGAAATATTCCAAGGATGCCATGACGACCCAACGGCTGGACACCTTGGCTACAGCAGGACGCTCGCCAGGATTCGAGAAAAGTACTACTGGCCGAGGCTACCGAAGACCGTTCACCTATACGTTCGATCATGCCACGAGTGCCAGCGACGCAAGAAACCGCCAACGAAGCCGTCAGGACTTCTGCATCCGATTACTCCCCCGTCTATACCCTTCCAGCAGATCGGAATGGATTTACTTGGCCCTTTCCCGCCGTCAACATCGGGAAACCGCTGGATTATCGTCGCCACCGATTATCTCACACGGTACGCCGAGACGAAAGCCCTTCCAGCAGGCACGGCTGTTGAAGTCGCCAAGTTTTTCATCGAGTCCATTGTCCTCCGGCACGGCGCCCCTGAAGTCCTCATCACAGACCGTGGATCTTCGTTCATGGCCCAGCTGACGCAAGAGATCCTTCGTCTCAGTGGCACCGGCCATCGTCGAACCACTGCATACCACCCGCAGACCAACGGGCTGACCGAGCGACTCAACAAGACAATCGCCGATATGATCTCTATGTACGTCGACGTAGAGCACAAGACGTGGGACGAGGTGTTGCCCTACGTCACGTTCGCCTACAACACGGCCGTGCAAGAGACCACCGGGGTGACACCCTTTCAACTGGTTCATGGTCGCAAAGTAACGACAATGCTGGACGCGATGTTACCCCACGAACCGGCTGTCGACGGAAGCGACGACGCCCAGGTGGTTGCCCAACGGGCAGAAGAGGTCCGCCAGCTCGCCAGACACCGTATTCAAGACCAGCAACGCGTCGACGCCGGCCGCTACAACCTTCGTCGCAGGGACGTCCACTTCCAGCCCGGAGATAGGGTGTGGGTATGGACGCCCATCCGCCGCCGCGGCCTCAGTGAGAAATTGCTGAAACGGTACTTTGGACCATACAAGGTACTTCGTCGCCTCGGCGAGCTGAACTACGAGGTGATGCCCGACGGAACACGAACATCGTCACGCCGCCCACCACGACCTGAGGTCGTCCACGTCGTGCGCCTGAAGCCGTACTACGCTCGATAGGACTGTGGACCTTTTGTGCTCCAAAAGACTTTAGTTTATCGTATTTTTTATTTTTATTTGTTTTACACTGCATCGGGGCGATGCACTTTTAAAGGGGGGAGTAATGCCGCGCGCAAGGCTGAGAAAGCAACGCTCGGTCACGGTCCTCCAGAAAGTTCCCGTTTATTCATGTACCGCACGCAACTTCTATCATTTATCCCTGCTTTTGTTTTCTAGAAAGTGCGTGTTCATTCTCGCCCCAATCACGCGACGCTCGAACCGCTTTCGCCGAATCTTCGAGATAGCGGCGCACTCTAGATAAGAGGCCGCCCGCGACCTTGTCGAGTCAGTTTTCGCCCCAGCGTTCGACTCTGCTGACACGCCGACTTCGACGCCCGCGACGCTCTGCTTTCTTCTGTTTCCTTCTTTATTTTTGGCACAAGTTCGCCACATTAAACGTTTATTTCTTTCTGTTTATTTCCTGTTTTTTTGGTCACCACCCGTGACAATATGAAAAGCGTTGTGTTCTTTTATATCCAATTGGATCTCCTTAGCATACTGGTTTCGTTCCATCGGTTAGACGCTGGTAATGTGACGTCATCAACGCGACGTTCAGGCGACACCATCCGCGTGACATCAGGTGCCGTCACGCTGCCTGGAAGACGTCTTCAACTGGTGCTTTAGCGTGCTACCCCGCCCATACATCAACGGTGGTCCCCAAGTGGCGATAAATGACGTCACACAAGCCGGCGTGTCATACTGTCGGACGTCGCGATCCTGCAGGTTAGTTCTAGAAGTCTCGGTAAAAAATGTACGAGCGAATGCGAGCGTCGGTGTCGTCGCACCATCTCAACTATATACTGACTGCCGAGGCTTCCGTGGACTGTCGAGGCTGAAGAGCGACCTGCAGCAGAGCAGGCGTCTGCGACATCTACCACCGCTGTTGGGACGCCGCTAGGATCGCGGCCGGCGACAGCGACACACTTCCGTGGCGTCATCTGGCGGAAATCTAGAGACCACGTTAGAGGAAGCTGTGGGTGCACCAGTCGCAGACACGCTCCGGGCACCCTAATCATGGTGTTACGTGACTGATGTCATGATACATTGTCGGCGGCACGGGTCACGTGAAACTGCGAACATCACATTGCGCCACATTGACGGCAGAGTGCCCTGCGGCGTCACGTGACCTCGGGTTACAATATGCCACATTGAAGTCACGGTGGTCTGTGGCGTCACGTAACCTGATGTCACATATCATTGTCACATGAAACCTAGTGGCATTAACCACGTGACCGTCGTACTAATTGCAAGGCTAATTGTCCGGGGACGGTTCACCGAGTGCTGCACGTATTTTAACAAACGTATACCTGCACACGTACACCTACGTATAAACGGATCAAAAATGCATTTCGCGGGATTCCGACCTTATACTTAGAAATAATGCGGGTCTGTTTTTTTTTTTGTTTTTTTTCCTAGGCTTGTTTGTCTGGAGAGGGCTTTGGGAATGACAAAGGGTCCTCGGTCGAAGCACTGCTTGTAATCCGACAGTCGTCGTTGTTGACTCCTGGGGCTAGGGACAAGAGCAGCAGCACCAGACCGTGAAATTAGCGGTCCGGAATGGCTGGAAGCTGGGGACAAAGACGAAGAACCTCGCCAACTCCATTGTCCCTAAGGGGAGGCGTGAATGGGTCGAACAGAAAGGAGGGAAAATCGAGGAAACGGGAGGCAGAAGACCAAAACATCTTCTCATTTGGCACATCCCTTTGCCTTGGGTACGAGATTGATGCACTTCCGTTTGCCGTGGCTCCAAACCTTTGTACATGGAAGGAAACAAAAAAAAGAAGAAAAAAAAAAAAGAAAGCTTTTTTTGGTAAGGAAATACAAAATAAAAAAATAGGCGAACTGAAATTTTAGGGAACCTTCCATATCGGTACAGAAAATGCTGTGACCGCATAAAGCATGTCCCGTGTAGGCAACCCTTCTCCGAGCTTGAGAGTAACAACACTTCAGCCATCTTGATTATGGTGTCTGGAAGTTGAGCCGTTTTTGGTGTCCTATTCGCTACTCCAGAAGGGTATTATGCACTTGGGCTAGTTAGTGACCCATATAGAAGGGTATGCACTTGGGCTAGTTGGTGATCCCTGTTACTCCAGCTCGCCGCTTGCCCTCTCGCGGACAAACGAAGAACCAGAGAAGCGGGACGCTGTGGATTTCGGGTCCTGGTCTCGCCAACACAATCTCTGCTCAACTTGACGGCGAATTCCGTCAAGTAGTAGTCGCCATAGTAGTGCAAAGCTCTCGCGCACGATCTATGAAAAGTGTTTTTCGTTTCCAGAAAGTAGAAAAGAACTGCTCGCGCAACGGTGTATCGACTTTATGGAGCGATATGCATCCGGAATGGGTTCGCATTTTATGCGCCCAAAGGCCGTGACAAGAAACATGACAGTTTTCTCCAAGCGCTCCCCTAAGACGAAATACGCGTACCTGGTTTCAGTTAGTTACAAAGGCAAATAAACAAATTCTTGCAGCATTTTTAGGCCCGTCTTTGTGCCGATCATGAGGTGTGCTTAGAACGGGCATTTTTGGCGATGTTGGTCTCGATGAAGCGAATAAAGGCCCGCTCACTCTTGCAACCGAGTACGACCGAGAGAGACAAGACCGGTTTTTAAGCCATGTTTCAGAACCAGCTCCGCAGCAGCACATCCGGTCCTAAGGCGTCGCAAGAGGCTTAAAAATCAGTCTGGTCTCTCTCAGTCTTACTGGGTCGCAAGAGTGCGAACGGGCCTTAACACGGTACACAGGTGCAGCTTAAGGCATATTTGATTTCTTTTTTTTTTTTCTTTTTTTGACAGAGCAGTAAATAACATTTTTTAAAACGCCGATGGTGCTATTATAAAGTTCTTGCATAATGCTACCGCAGGCTATCGTAGGAACGGCAACGCTCCTGGTGCGCTCTGATAATCATGCTTTAAAGGTACAACGCGAAACTCTGGTCGTAATGCCTCACCGGCATTACGACCGCGGCATTACGATGCGGTAGCCTGCGGCTACGCTATGCTCAAACTGCCTATTAGTAACCATGGCACAGGTGGATCACGTGTTGCAATGCACTAAAACCGCGACGGTGTGCAGTGAGCTGTGATCCTCTAAGAGACGTCAAGAATGTCAACGCTCTACCTGAGCCTGGCGGCCACCATTCGCGGCTCACGTCTTAAAGCACTGGTGGCCAGGCACCAGCGCAAAACACCACGATGTTTTCATCGTGCACGAAACAGGATCGTGACTGATGTCATCAGGCTCAAATGGAGGGACCAGTTTTTGTTTAAGACGCGGTAAACAGACAAGCCAGAGTTGCCTTCCAGACACCGTATCTCTCGATGCTTAAAATAACTGTCGCCCGCTCTCTGAAGCGTTATCTCGGAAATCGCAGGAACCGCTCTTCCGTCTTACAGAAATGTTGAAACAGTCCGCGTCTGAGCTAAGCGACATCGCCGGGAACACCCCGACTTTGTACGTTAAAGAGCGGTTCACACACTTGCGGCGCTTGCTTACGATCGGAGAAGCTCAATGCCTCCTCCTCACACGCTCGCGCTTGCAGCTTATAGAATCGAGCTCTTGAGAATGAGCGTTCTGCAATGCAATGCTTGTATATTTTTGGTTGCTGTTATTTTTAGGAAAAGGGGGTAGACACCGCGTACACCGTTAAAAGTTTATATGTTTCTTTTTATATCGTGTCAGAATAGGTAATTATTTTCGAAACCGCCCTTTAAACTCCATAAATGTTAGATGTCCGTTTAGAGGTCAGGCAACGTTGTTAAAGACGTGGAAGTTCGTCGAATTTCGCCAAAAGTTCGAAGTTGGCGACATGGACGTCCTAAGCAACCAGGTTTCGCCAACGCGTTTGCCCACGCGACGCGTCGGCACGGGGTTTGCTCAGAAACCGGATCCGTCTGAGGCGTCTGCGCATGTGCGCGGTGCCGATAGCAGCGCCGCCTAAGTCGTGTGACGCCACAAAGTGGAGCTGCCGTATAGCTGGGAGTTGAGGGAGCTGAGTCCAGTGAGGAAAGCATCGGGTCTGTCTTCAACGTCGGCCTCAAACCGAGACAAAAAAGAAAGAAAAGAAAGAAAGAAGAGAACGTCCCTTGAACTCATTTGAGGCAGCAAAAAGGGCCATCCGTCAGGGGGGCGTCAGAAACACCCGGACGAAATTGCAGCGTCTCGTCAAGCCAAGTGACTGGAACATGGCGGAGATATGAAGCGGGCCAAGCAGCTGTCGCTAGGCCGCCACCGAAGACTCCGAAGCGACCGCCGCAAAGGGACACTTTCGGCACACTCTTGTTTTTCTTTTAATGCCAATCTTCTTTTTTTTTTTTTTTTTTTTCGACAGGACGATCATTGAGTTGGAAACAAATATCGTCAAAATCTGCATTTATCGAAAAAATTCGGTCAATCCGCGGACGGAACTAACTGCGAGGCCCGGTTTGACAGCACACGAAATGCTTCCTAGAAATCTGTGCCTCCGTACGTACGTCCATTTTTCCGCTAACTTAAGCGTGAAAATTGACGTCCCATGACGTTATATAGGGAGTTTTCGTCGATCGTTTTGGCCGTCCCGCCACGCTCTCTGCAACCCACCACGACACCCGGAACTCTACAGTCAAGGCCATTGGCGCGCAGGCGCAGTAGGGGCGGAGGGCATAGCGGAGTGGAAAACGCGGTCTGCGAATTCCCTAATTTCGCCGCTTTTAACTTTAATTTAAATTAACGCCGCGGGACAGCGTCAGGTGGCTTCACATGACGTCGATTTCTGCCAGGTGGTTCCGCGAGGTGGCAGTTGGAGCTCCAATCCCACTTCGTACACACCGGGGTTTTTTTTTTTTTTTTTTTTTTTTTTTTTTTTTTTTTTTTTTGGTAGCATCGTCACGCCCGCGTAATCGTTTGTTTTCCGAGGATGGACGAAAAGGCAACGTGCGTGCTGGCCTCGGACCGGACGGCAGACCGCTCTGGTCGTTTCTCCGATGCATCAAATCGAGCAGCGCCAAGATCGTCATGGAACCCGTCGCCTCTCTGGGTTTCGCTATCACTCGTTCAATCAATCATGCCCCGCCCCGCCCACCCAAAAAAGAAAAGCATTGTGTGTTCAGTTGTTGGGCAATTTTGTTGGATGCGCGAAACATTGTAAAATTGCGAGCGTTTTAGCGATAGCTGTACCCGGTGGAGGCACCGATACAGAATCGGTGTCATGTCATGTACATTTCCCGCTACATTTGCCGGGGAAGTTGTGAATTGGTCTATAGGTCACGTGACATCGGGTCACGCGACGTCAATTTCCCCGCTAAATTTAGCGGGGAAATTGAATTTATATGTGCGTCGAGCGACGTCATTTTTTCCCGCTAAATCTAGCGGGGAAACTGAATTGATGTTGAGGTCACCTTCTCCGGCTTCACAAAATCCGGAGCAACTAGAGACATGACACGAAGTCATGCGACATCATTTTTCACGCTAAATTTAGCGGGGAAACTGTATTCGGCGCGGAGGTCACGTGACGTCAATTTTCCCGCTAAATCTAGCGGAAAACTGATTTTCTGTAGAGGTCACGTGAAATCGGCTCACGTGACGTCAATTTACCCGCAAAAATTTAGCCGGGAAACTGAATATGTGTAGATTACGCGACGTCAATTATCCCAGTAAATCTAGCGGAGAAACTAAATTATGCGTATATTTCACCTGAAATGACGTCAAGTTACATTTTTTTAACATTGCGCGCATTGCATTATAGGACATGACAGACGTATACACCGATTCCGTTTCTCCGCTAGATTCAGTGGAGAGGTTAATTTGATGGATAGGTCTGTGACGTCCCACAATACAACGCGCGGCGTGTCGCATTACGGGACTTCACGGACCTAAGCACCAATTCAGCTTCTACGCTAAATTTAGCGGAGAAACTGAATCGGTGCGTAGGTCTGTGGCGTCCCATAATGCAACACTGCGCACGTTGTATCATGGGCCGAATCGGTGTTGAGGTCACATGACCGCATTTTTCCAGCTAAATCTACCGGGGAAACTCGATTTGGCTTCACGAAATCCGGAACAATTAGCCGAAGAACGTTTCACTTCAAAAAGCGCAACGTCATGGCGCATTCACTGTGCGTCATCAGTTTAGTCTGTGATAAACGAACGCCGTGACGGTGCACTTTTACATAGCCCATGCTCACAAAAGCCTGGCAGTTAGACGACGGAGCCATAGAGTGCCAGGTCCAGGGTGTAAGATAGACAGGTGGGGAAACGAGAGCCAAATGAGCGACCGGATTGTGTCCCCGTCGGTTTTCTCTTTTTCTGTGGCGCCATCTATGTGAAGCACCGCGAACTCTCACTCCGGGTGGGCGACCGGTGGCGACTGGCTAAACTAACGGAGATGATTTCTCGTAAATTTTCAATGGAGAACTGTCGTGCTCTCGGTATATTTTGCGCACTCTCCCATAAAGTTCCATGCAAATTCGATTTCAATTTTTTTCCTCTCCCCGCAGCGCCATCTGTCGCAAATCGTGGGTACCCGCAAGCAGACGAGTACACAATCCGGTCACGGCGCTGCGGTAGGCTTCTATGGGCCGTTTCCCCACCTGTCTATCTTACACCCTGGCCCGGTTGCAGATTTGGAGAGCGAGAATCTGGTAGCACAGAGCATCAGAGAGCCATTTCTCGGGGAACCTGGACGTCAGCGCACAGCTTTTGCAGCGGCGAGGACCCGAAACACACTCGTTTCCTCGGGTGAAGTGTGTTTCGACGTCTCGCCGCAGCGGGCCGCAAGTCACGTGGCTCTCTTCTCGTCCATTGTCTGCCGCTCCACCTTTTCTATTTCGGCGGCCGCGTCTGGTGCCTATCTGACAGGCTTTGTCAGTATACAGAAAGTTATGACTTTTAGCATTGCTCGAGCGGCTCAATCGCATCGCTGCCTTTCGACCCACTCCAAGCGGCAAACACGCGGCGAAGTCGAGCTGGGTGGGGGACCCACATACAGTGACGTCACGCAAAGGCCTCGTCTTCTATAGGGGGGTACGGCCTCCAGCCGTTGAGCCCGATTCGGCCGACTGCTCACGCGACCCTTTGGCGGTCTCGCTCCATCGGCTAACAATGCGCCGATTCATTACGACGAAGAACACACACACACACCCGTCGGGGGAAAATCCCCCGGCCACGCCCTCTCGATACTTGCTTTATTTAGCCAGGTGTCTAAAATTGGCGCAACCACCGTTGCGTCACCTCGATCGTCCAGGAGCTCGCGTGACGACATCTCGCGCGACGCTCCTTCGCGTCTGGTGGAGTGTTTGTAGGGGGAATAGCTGTACTGGCAGTGTACTACGTCCGCGTCTGTTTCCCCAGTTTGAAAAAAAAAGGAAAAAAAAATCTTGTCGGACGTTCACGAGGAAGCAGCCGCCGTCCCACTGCTCGTAAACACCACACAAAAGCAGGGTGGAGAATAATAATCAAGTTGATCTAAATTGCGATTGAAATCAGGCCAGTTTTAATACGATGATTTAGATCAAACCTTATTTTCCGCAAAAAATATTTCCTGTTCCTTTTTTTTTTTTTTTTTTTTTTGATACCGTTAGGGTTTGGGAAAAAATGCGTCCTCAGACGTCGACAGAAAACTCCCCCTTGGTCGTGGAAAGTATGAATGAATAAAAACAAAAAGAGGGGGCAACCAGCGTGAGTCAGCCTTGTTTGGCATCATTAGATAGTGATGTCCCGATCCTTGGTTGTGATCTCTAGGCATTGTCTTCGAGGTCGTCCGAGAAGTCGTCCTCGAGGTCGTCCTCAAGGTCGTCCGAGAGGTCGTCCGAGAGGTCGTCCGAGAGGTCGTCCTCTGGACATCATCATAGACGTTGTGAAGATACTAGCTTCGCTGGTCCTCCATTTTCACGTCAAGTGGAAGGGCTCCACAATTATTTTTACGGCTTGTCTATCAGTTGATGCCGCCCACGTGCATTTGTTTCGTAACTAAATTTAAGAAAAAAAAATCATCGAGCAAAAAAGATTTATGTCGGGCTGAACACGAGTTTAATGCATCGTTCTTCCCAGAAAAACATCATTGGGCTTTCTTTCTACCAGCCACGTTGATCGACAGTTCATAACGTCCTGTTGCGAGCAAATCAGAACGTGAAAGAAACAAAAACTACAAAGCACGGACTGGGAAGGAAACGAAGATAGATTAGAAGAAACAGAAGAAAGATGACGGATAATCTGTCACCTCTCTACCGTTTCTTCGAATACATCTTCCAGTTTCCCTCTCAGTCTCAGGGTTGAAACATCGTAATTAATAGGCACTGGCTCGCCCGCACAACTACCTTTTTTTTTTTTCTTCTTTTTACAGAAACTGCAAAAGAAATGTTTTATTGCAAGAAAGTAAAAAAAAAAAAAAACTAAGCCGCAAATAAGTATTTTTAGCTCGCTAAAATATCGAGCTGATTCTGGTTCTAGTATCACTGGTGTTAGACAAGTAAAAAATTGCAAATTAACCTGCACTTTAAAAGTAGAGTAATTCTTTTTTCCCCACAATATTATACGTGATCGAACGGATGGATCGCTCTACCATGTTTAAGAATACATGTAGCGATAGAGTCACTCTTCTTGATTTAAATCAAATTAATTTGATTTAAATCAACTAAAACACTTTTTTAACTGCGATTTTTGTTTTTACTATTTTGCACGAACATGCAAGAAAGGTGTCAGACGGTGTCGACACGCTTATGGGTGTGAAGCCGATTGCGGATTCCGAAATAAAAGCGAGCCTCGCGATGCACGTCGAGACGAATACGCAAATTACGCGCAAAATACGTACCGAAATACCGATACAAAATATGCTTCGACGGAAAACTGAAAGCCGTTTACAACTCCCTGTAACGCCGAATTAGAGCGCAGCTCTTGAGGAGGAGGACGAGGGAAGGGTACGGAGGAGAAAGAAGGGGCATACGCCCCTCTCCGTGCCCTCCTTTCCTGCTCCCCTGCCATTTAGCGTGAAATTTCCGGTAAATGTCCCTCTCTTGATTCAGAAGGAGGAAAGGGTACGCAGAGGAGAGTATGCCCCTCCTCCTCCCCCTTTCCTATGCTCCTCCCCCTCTCCTCCCTTCCGCCTCCTCCTCTCTTGAGGTATTTCAATTTTGCGGTATACCTTGCTAAACAATCTGAGAAAGACAGGGTGTTTCACAAAAAGTGGACAAATTCGATACTGCGAAAACTAGGCATCGCAGCAAAAAAAATGCTTGTGCCGTTTTGGTGTTAGGCCAGGAGCTTATTTAGGAAAATTATTAAAGTTCGGGATAATTAAGTTGCCAATTATTTTCGCGTAATTATTTATTATCTTTTTTTTTATATTGAGATTAAGGGCATGGTTTTATTTTGAAACTTGCTGAGCACCTTCGAAAAACGCTAAATATCAAAAATTGGACTGCGATAGAAGGCACGCGCGGTATTTTACAGCTTTCTGAGAAACCGCACAACTTAAACAGGTTTTTAAGTTTCGGTTTGCAATCGGAGCGCTTCTCGGCCCCGACGGCACCGCGCCCCGTGGACAAATAGTGCAACCCGCCTCTGCTGCGTTGCGCGAGGACAGCGCAGCAGAGGTTGGTTGCACTATTTCTCGGAGGCCACGAGTGACCAAAAGCGTCGCTGTGACCAAAAGCGTCCAGATTCGCCTAACGCTTAGTATGCCGTATTTATTCGATTAATTACGTTTTCATTGACGGAAATAAGGACAATGTCTGACTGTCAACATTGGCGACGTTGGGTTAACAATGTGACGATCCCTAGCTTCCATCGTGATCTTCAGACACACCACTGAAGTTGCAGTTCGCCACTGACGATACTGCAGGATTACAACTCGTGACGTCACGGCGAGGCAAATCCAGGTGGTGACTTCACGAACGGGGACCATAAGGGGACACCACCGACACATCTGGGCTCGGCGTCAACTATTTTCTGCTATACATTGTCAAGGCCAACGTAGCTTCAAAAGTGCCTCCCGCTGCCGCGAGACCATGTTACGTGGCTTCGTCTCACCTCTCGTTCGCGCGATTAGCTTCGACGAAGTTGGAGAAGTGCGGAACGCTACGTTAGCCTGCAACGACGTAAGCCTTATATCGCCGAGCATATAGACTGGAGGTTTCGTAGTATCGACGGACCATCTATACTCGTGTTCGCCTCGAAAACCGCAGCAGAAAAAGTCCGGCTCCTGGAGGAACGTTACTTATTGCTCCCTCCCTGTGTTGATTAAGATTCATACGCTCAACTCTTAACCGCTATGCGTTGAATTAAGGTTATATACTTAGGTGCATCGTAGATTAGCTTCGTGTTATTTTATGAAGACGTGCACGTTTCTAAAGCATCGCTTCCTTCGACAGCCAAATCTTGTAGGAACTACTTCGCGCAGCGCGCGAATAATGCGCCAAAAGTCCTCGTTTTCTCGATGTGACAACCAGTATAAAACAAGCGGCCTCCTTAACCTTGTCCAAATTACTTTTAAGACCGCGACGAAGGAATAGTGCGTAAAATGTACGCAGATCAAATTTGTTTTCGGGCTACCCCATACATGGCGCCCAACCTCCAAACCGGGGGTGAGGCAGTCGGAAAGTACTCGACACAAACGTCCGAGCCAGCAGTGTCTCGCTGCGCCGCGCAGGGAAATTCCGAAGTATATAAACGCGGGCGATGAGTGGACCGCGCGAATCTCCGTCCACGTCGAGATTGCTCGGGTGGCGGGAATTATATAGCGACGCTCCGAGAGTCCACTGTGCTTCCCGCAGCCTGCCCCACGCGAGCGAGACGTCGGCGCGGCGACAAGCTATTTTTAGAGAAAAGAAAAAAGAAGAGTCGTAAGGTTACATCCTACGACGCACCCAGAGAGGATGCGCGGGAGGGACAGCGCTACTCCCAGACACGACCACCACACAAGCGCTTCTTGATACGAGTTGCCGTCGGAGAGAAAGCAGGACTCGCGCGCGGCAGTCGACTCCGGCCCCGGTTTTCCCCGATCCATTTCGGCCAAAGTCGGGCAATGCAAAGTCACGTATAATATCGCGCCTAGAACGCGTCTCCGATTGGTGCGTTTACCGCGTCTATTTTTGCAGGCCCCAGATTTTCGCCTCGTGACGTCACACTCGCGTCGTGCTGTTGCGCGCCGCAATCCTGGCGGTGGTGGGCGGCAACAGAGGTATAGGTGCGGCAGACGACGACCGCGCTGCTCAAGGTCGCTCTAACGCCGCGTGCCGTCCCGCTGCCCGTGCATCGAGACACGGTGCTGGACATCTGCGTGCACGCCTCTCGCATGTTTGCAGCGTCTTTGCTTCGTGTGCTCGAAACGTTGGGTCAACAATATCTAGGGCTTGCTTGGTGTCATTCTTTCCTTACTACTTTGTACTTGATGTACTATAAGTAGTATTTAAGTACTAAGTTCTTCATTCACTTCCCGAAACCGCATTTGGAACGCACTGCGGAGCCTCAAGGCCTCAAGATATGGGTCCAAGAAAGAAAGAAGGTCCGAGGTCTCGTCCTCAGCAATCACGGTTCATCTCTGTCATTCCACCAGCTCGGAGGCGAGCGTCGGGCATTATGCTCCGTTCACCCTGAAGTCGGACAGGCCGCGTGTCTGCCGTAAAGCTCATAAAGCCGCGCACGGAGCCTGATCACGTGAAGATGGACGCATACCACTCGTCCAACGATCATGTAGCTTTCACCACACTGTCAACTGCGGGTCAACGGTGTATGATAAACGCTCAAAGCGTCAAGTGAAGCTTAAAGAGGCACTAAAGTGCGCCCTAAGATCCTCATTTTAAGGTCATAACTCAACCTACGAGCTCTAAGCATCCTAAAAAACCCGCAATTGCATTCATGCGCGGCCGAGTTGTGTATTAAAAAAAGTAATCAAAGTTTCCGACATTTACTGTTGGCGCAGAATGACAGATGGCGCTACCGAACCTTGCTGAAGATGGTCGAACAACGGACGGCGCTCGACAGCCACTCACGAGCGATGGGCTCACGCGTGGACGAGGACTGGTCGAGCGCTCGTACACGCGCGTGAACCTATCGCGCTGAAGGGTGGCTGACAAACGCCGTCCGTCGTTCGACCGTGTCCAGCAAGGTTCGGTAGCGCCATCTGTCGTTCTGCGCCAGCGGTAAATGTTGGGAACTTTGATCATTTTTTTAATATGTAAATCGGCCGCGCATGAATGTAATTTCGGTTATTTTTTTAGGATGCTTAGACGTCGTAGATTGAGTTATGACCACAAAACGAGGATCTCGACACGCACTTTAGTGCCCCCCTAAGATTTGGGTGTCTAATCAAGTTTCGGGACCTTGTCGTCGACCGTAGCAAACTATATCCTAACGAATAAAATCCTCCCTTCAATCTAACCTGCTCCGAGGAGCAAACTATTCTTCCTCTTCTTCCTCTCCTTTTTTCCCCCCTTTTTACGTAAAACACGCGAGCGATCAATAATTGAGCAGTTCGTCGGTTGGTAGGAACACAAAGGACGAAAGGATCGGCTGCACGCAGACGATGAAAACGTACACACCAACGAGGGCAGGAGCGAGCGTTGCACACACAATACTGGAAAACTCATTCTGCCACTCGACTAATGAAAACGCTTTCGAATCTCCGTATCGGCTCCAACTTGCAACATACACAGCGCGAGAAGTAACAAGTATCCGCAGTATATTTTCGGCCCAAACCCTCCGCTCGGGCTGCCTCGCGGGGGACTAGCTCGCGATCACGGCAGGAAGCACAGCCAATTACGAAGCGAGCAAACCACACTCTTCAGTGTCCCAATGCAGTGCTGCGGCTAGTGCAAGGATAAAACCGTGTCGTTTCACCGGTTTCCCCGAACGTATATAAAAAAAAAAAAAAAAAAAGACATGCGCGCTTAAAGGGCGTGCACAGCAGGTGTGCGACCCCTCGAATTGGAAGGTCTATGACCGCCCGGACAGAGCTGTGCTGACGTTATTTCTTTTTTTGAACGACTACTGTGATCAGAAACAGCTTAAAACAGGCAAAGGCGTGGGGACTCCCGAGTGGCTTGTTTTCGGTCTTTAGCCAATAAGAGGGCGGCGTCAGCCAATGAGAACGCCGAAGAAAAAAGGCTGACGAACCGAGAAGCCTGGCCATTATGTAGACCACCGTGTCTTAATCTGTCGGTGAATACCGTATTATCTCGAGTAATAGACGCACCGCTTATTAACGAGAGCCGATGGGTCCAGTTCCCACGGAGCGCGCGGATAGCCAATCATCGTAATCGACGACAGAAAAATGCCAGCAATCCACGGGGCACAGGTTATCTACTCATGTGGCAATGCTCAACTTTGCGAACCTCGTATTCGCCAAGCCTTTTTTCTTTTTTTACGCAGAACGCGATTGCTGGTTTTACGTATACTCAGCCGAAAAGTAAGTTGCAGGGGCACTTTTCATAAGTAGAATAGTACTGAAGTAAATATAGTATGCGGGCGAATGATATTCGTCAATAAAACACTATGACGTAAAGTATAGGCGAGACGCGCCGACCGGTGCATCGCCAAGGTCAGAACGGCAGGAAGGAGCTTAAAGGCCGACGACCAGTTCGCGCTTTCCCCTTTTCCCGCGCGCCTTCCTCGATCGCCTTTCTACCCTGTCCACCGTTGCCTGTTTCCTCCTCTCCCCTCCCCTCCCCTACCCTCCCTCCCTCCCTCCCCCCCCCCCTCCCCTCCCCCCCCAGGGGATGGAGAATCTTCTGCCTCGCAGAATCTCGAGTCTGGTCGTCGGCCTTTAAGTACAGTCACGGCGCCTGCTTCCCACCTCCGACGATCCGCTCCGACCTCTCGTGCTCACCGAGCGCGCAGCCAAAGCATCACAAAAGGCACGGAATGCGCGTTGAGGGTCCGGCGTTCGAAAGACACGCCATGCCGTTCTCGCTCTGGCAGCGACCATTCGCGGATGGATGGATGGATGGATGGATGAATACGGCTGAGCCCTTTGGATCGGGCGGTAGCTTACGCCACCTAGCCATTTTGTTTTACCATTTAAGCTTAGAATATTTAAATGTGAAATCTATATTCACTCCGCAGTGCAAAGAAAGTGAGGCTATGAAACCCCTTGCCATCAGTGGATAAGAAAATACCTAGTTTTCTCTCGATTTCTGCCACCATTCACTTAATCTTTGCTTGGTAATCTCTACAGTCTTGAAATCCACTTTCCCTTCGCTGTCTCTAAAACCCAATGACTTTATTAAATCTATGTTGTCTTCGGTAGGCATAGAGTGAAGCCCTTTACAGTAGAGTAACAAGTGCTCAGCCGTCTCGTCCTCCTCTCCACAAGCAGTGCACACTGTATCAATTTCCTGGTACTTCACTCTGAATGTTCTGGTTCGCAGAACACCCGTTCTTGCCTCAAACAGCAATGAGCTTCCCCTAGAATTGTCATAAATGCTTTCTTTGGCAATAACTCTTTTGTTTAATCTATAGCTTTCCAGAGCCGTCTTTGTCTGCATTCCCTTTAGCCACCAATCTCTTTCTGTGGCCTTAACTTTCTTCTTAACTGAGACTTGCTCTTCCGTATCTTCGCTATAGCCCAAAAACTTTCCTCTTAATTTCCTAGTGCGCTGTCTCCACTTTGTGTCTACACTCCTCATGTATAAATAGCTGAAAACCTTTCGTGCCCATTGCTCCCCGTCCATTTGCCTCAACCTAGCCTCAAATTCTACCTTGCTCACCGCTTCCCTGCTCTCAAATGATGCCCATCCCATGTCTCCTTGTACTCCCTGGTTTGGCGTTCTGCAATGTGCCCCCAAAGCCAGTCTACCTACTCCGCGCTGTTTTATTTCTAGTCTCGCATGCACTTCGGATTTCATGCATAGCACTGCGTTTCCAAAAGTCCAGCCAGGCACCATGACCCCTTTCCAAATCTCTCTCACCACCTCATACCTGTTGTAATTCCAAAGTGCTCTATTTTTCATTACAGCTGCATTTCTGTTGCCCTTACCTATTATATACTTTTCATGGTCTCTGAGATATTCTGCACCATCACATATCCATACTCCTAGATACTTGTATTTACTAGCTCTCTCAACTGTAACATTCTGTATCTTCAGCCTCTCAACTTCATCCTCGTTAAAAATCATGACGGCCGATTTTTCGCTACTGAATTCTAAACATAATTCCTCTCCTTCCCTACCACAGATGCTCATTAATTCCTGCAACTCTGTCCTGTTGTTAGCCATTAGTACAATATCATCCGCATACATCAATCCCGGTAAGGATTGCTGAATTTTTTGGCCTAGCTTACTGTAAGAAAGGTTGAACCCAAGCCCACTCTTCTCTAGTCTATCCTCCAATCCTCTCAGATACAACATAAACAGCAAAGGCGATAACGGGCACCCCTGCCTAAGGCCTCGTCTTATCTCTATTTTCCCTGTCGCCTTTCCTTCCCATGTTATAATCACCTTGTTATCTTTGTAAATGTTCCTTAATAGTGCTGTTAGCCCTTCATCTAGGTTTAAGTTCTCCATTATGTCCCACAGGTTTATTTGGTTCACATTGTCATAGGCACCCTTGATATCCAGAAATGCCAGCCAGAGCTGTCTGTTTTCTTTTTGCGCTATTTCTATACACTGTGTTAGAGAAAATAAATTGTCCTCCAACCTTCTTTGTTTTCGAAACCCGTTCTGTAATTCGCCCAGTATGCCCTCGCAATCTACCCATTCCTCCAGTCTGTTCTTTATAATCTGCATTACCAACCTGTAAATAACCGGTGTCACGGTTATAGGACGATAATTCCTAATATCAGACTTATCTCCCTTTCCCTTATATATCATACTCATCCTACTAAGCCTCCCTTCATCTGGAATATTTCCTTTTGTTATCATGGTACTCACTACCTCCCTTAGTTTTGCCTTAGATTTAGGACCCAAATTCTTCACCAGCTTGATAGGGATACCATCTGTGCCTGTCGACGTGCCACTAGGGACTCTTCGTTCCGCCTTTTCCCATTCTCTTTGTCCAAAATCCGCGATGTCACAAACTGGACTGCTACTTCCTTCGGTTCTCCTATCTTCCACATGTAACCGTTCCCGAAATTTCTCCTCCATCACTGCTCCTATATATTGTATCGCATCATCTCCCTCTAATTGATCTCCCTGATGCGAGAGTATGAACCTCTGTCTAGCTTGCGTTGTTTCACCGAGTGAGTTCAAGTGCTCCCAAAACTTCTTGGCAGCGTTTCTATCTTTCTTACTTACATTACTCATCCATTCCTCACCCTTTCTCTGAATTTTCGCATTGATCAAACTGGATGCCTCTCGGCGACATGTTATAAAATTGTCCCATTTTCTTTTTACTTCCGTTTCGGACTCCCCACTACGCTAGGAATACCTGTGTTCTCTAGAGGCTTCCTGACGTTTTTGTATCGCTTGCTTCACTTCTTTGTCCCACCAGCTTTTTGGTCTATGTCCTTGCTTCCCCTTTCGTTTACTCTTAACTTTGTCTAGTTCTAGAGCAAAAAGCCTAGTTAGGCTCTCATAGGTCCAATCTGTATGCCGTTGCCCTGAAACTGCTGCCTCTATTCTTTCAACAACTATTTCCAACTCTTTGTCGCTGCAGAAAGTTTGCTTTGAATTATGTTGTCTAGTTTCAGCATTTACTTCTCTGGCAAAATTCAGCTTAATACGTTTGTGATCACTACCAAGACTTTTGGAACCTTCTTCATCTACTTTCATTACTTGTAACTTACCATATATTTTGTGTGACATGAGTACGTAATCTATAGTTGAATGCAGATTGTCAGTTTCCCAAGTTATGTGCCCGTCACACTTCTGACTGGTATTACATAAAACTAAGTCATGTTTTTCCACCAGTTCTAGTAATATGCTTCCAGTTGAGTCCGTATACCCATCCAGACCCTCAATATGGGCATTCATGTCTCCTATAATAATTATTTCGGAGCCTTCCCCTAGTTCACTAATGTCTCTTGATATGCAATCAATCATTTTTCTGTTTTCCTCTTTAGCACCTGTCCCTGTTCATAAGTAAACCACTCCAAGGACTGTTGATTCCCCAGCGACTTTTCCTTTCAGCCACAAATGTTCGGCGCACTCCTTTCTGATCCTTTGAAAGTTCATATTCTTCTTAATAAATGCTCCAATTCCACCTCCCTTCCTCGTTCCCTCCATTCTGTTGCATTCTTCCCACACATAGTCAGGGTTGCAAGGTGGCTGCTCCATGTCTCTGAGATGTGTTTCCACAAACCCATACACCATTAAATCCTCCTTTCTTAGTTGCTCCTCTACCTCTTCCCAATTTTAACCTATTTCTACCACCCTGCATGTATCCATTGCAATATATCCAATGTCTGATTGTGCTGTTTTTTTATACCTGTTCTTACGTTTTCTCCTCTTTTTAACCCTGGGTGCCTCTCCTGACTTCGTTGGGTTTTCAATTACTTCAGTGCCCCCAGGGCCCTCGGTCCCCCCAAAAAAGCAGTCACTGTGCGGCCCATCCTATCCCCCACCCTGTAACCCGTGGCCTCACTGTAGTGAATGCCGTCTGCAAAAGGGCGGGAGCCAGCCTCGTACACCTCTCTGTTTACTTCCATTACGTCGTACCGAAGCTGTCGACTCATACCCTTAATTACTCCGTTGGCTTCGACAACCCTCCTCTCCGTTAACCCGGACTGCCCCCGAACTTCTGGAATGGTGCACACAACCCCATGCACATTCTCAGACACGTCCCTCAGCTTACGTATTCCCACGTTTAGCTGCTTTCCGAGGTTCTGGCTCCTACCCTTCAGCACATCATTAAGCCCCGCATGAACTATTACTAGGTTCCTTCCCTCCCGGTTATCCCACACCCCCTCACGTGCTGCGGTCATAGCATCCACCATACACTTCCCTGGCTGGACCTCTACGGTTACCCTCTGGTCTCCCTTCACACTGTTATGTACACCCCTCCTAACCCGTGCTACGTTAGAGCTCCCCACTACCAGTACCCTAGATCCCCCTGGTGCCTGCGCGCCTTTGTCCTGCGACTTATCTCCTGTCACCTGACTGCCCGACTGCGCGGCTCCAGCAAAACGGACGCCACCTAGCGGAAAAGCGCTCAAGCAAACGAAACAGGTCGCGATTTCTGCTAGTCCCTCGCAGCCTCCGTGGCGACAGGTTGTCGGCGGTTGGCGCGATGGAACAATTCTCCCGGTGACTCTGGTTACTGTCCAATACGCGTGTTTCCCAGGTCGCTCTGAACCAGGCGGTCAGCACCGGAGTCCTTCCATCGCTTTGCCGAACAAGCCTAAGCATCCGGGAGCGCCAGCACACCACCGCAGGTTTCAAACGTAGTGAATAAAAATAGGGGCAAACCATTTCAGTCCAAGGATTTCTCGCTGCGACCCGAACATTGTGCGCCGAGCTGGCGCATGGCACGGCCCAACCCGTCTGAGGTCGCCATATTTGCCCGATAGTGGCGAAACCTATCGGTCGCTCAAGTCGCGGACAAAATCACTGGATGCTGGGAAAGCAGCGTCATTGCCTTGCCTGCCTCCCAGCCGGATACAAACAGATACTAACATACAGACGACCAATACCTCGCAAAGCGATTGACCGATAAAAAAAAAGTATTGACACTATACGTTGTAAGATATAAATCACGCCGGAAAACGGGTATACAACAGGAGCACCTACGCTACAAAGATCCAGGGGCGGAAGTAACAAACAAATCGGCCTCCGTTGTCGTGGAAATCCCCATTTCGGTCCCTTTGAAGCTTCGAGGGGGTCGTTCTAAACCAGTTGCACAAAGATAACCATGGAGCATCATCGCGTATGCAATGTATGCAATCAATTTATCAATCATGTCCATCTCCATGGATCTCTTACAATGCTATTGTGATTCTTCCGCATTTAGAGACAATTTTTTTTTTCAACGTCTCTAAGAACCGGCATTGCATGTGATGGCGGTATGCGAAGATGTCCGCTTGTTTCACCTCTGTAAGGATAGCAAAATCTCGGTATACAAGAAACGCCTGTATACAAAGCTACGCGTCAGCGAATTTAGAATGGCCCACAAAGAATAGAGAGGTCAAGGAGAACTCGCTCATTCCATGAACTAAAATGGCGACGGCACTTTCCCAGGATCCCGCGACTTCGGCCGCGAATAGTCAGAGACATCTGCAGATGGCGGAAGGAGCGCGCCGCAGGCGATAGCAGGCCACGGGCAGGAAGCAGACAAGACGTCCTCCGCGTCTTTTCTTGCTTCCGGAGATTCGATCCCTCGCGCGTCGCTCTCGACCACTGCTGGAAATTCCGCACACGACGCCTTCCTCCGAGGAAGTCCGCGACCACGCTCGCATAACCGCCTCGATCGTTTTGCACCGCTCCTCCACCGCATGGGCGCCGCCATCTTGGAATCACGTGACGCGACCGCCATAAGGTAGCTTCAACTCGTCGCTCCGGTCTCCCTTCCGAACCCTGGCCAATGCGTTGTATTTGTGTTTTTCGTCGCGTTTCTTGCCATACCCCTTAAAGTGTATTCGCATGCTTATATTATTCTAATTATTATAATTACATAATGTTTCATAAACATGTACAACCATGGTGGGGAACTTAAGAAGAAAGAAAACCATGGTGGGGAACTTAAGAAGAAAGCTGTCCAAACATTTTTTCCCAGCCCTTTCCCCCTTTTCCTATTTTTCAGGCACTCCGCAGTGGTGAACGAACAAATATATAAAAGAAGTACACAGGTAATACACACACGCAATATAAAATCAATTTTATGTAACAGAATGCTTCCCTCGTTGAATACAACTTAATTACATTCAATCAATACGTACACCACTTCCGTAGCTGCGTGTGGAAAGGTATAAGAAAATGCGCAGGAGTCGGAGTTATCATATGTAGATGAATCTATGGGAGCAGGAGGGCCGAGTGGCCAATTTCTTATGACCACGCAGGTTGCGAAACATTCGCAAAATGAAACGCAAGGTATATTCACCATTGCGCAAGTTCGGACATGAAGAAAGGCGAAAAAAATAGTCGGCGTCTGAGCCCCTATGTGTGTTTTCTGAAAGCTTTGTCTTCATAAGAGATTGGATACTGTTGATTTCGCTTATATGGGAAATAAGAGAATAGTAACGAACGTTTATCCGAAATGTTTTTGTCAGTAGCTCGGAATAAGGATAAAGTCCACATCAGGCGATCTGTTGGTTTATGATATTACACCTAGATGTGTTAAACATCCTTAATTGATTTTGAAATAAAACATGACTGGGGTCGGTTTATTCGTGAATTTAAAGAAACTGTTCACTGCGCTCTGTACCGTGCCTGAATCATCCAGGCGTTAGGATTTGTAATTTTCTCAATGCAAGGGTTAAGACAGGCCGGATTAAAAACCAAACAAAAATCGCAAACGACAGCTTGAGAATGCATCGGGTCAGCAATATGTGAGGCGAAAAAAAGCCGCTTGCGTGGAAATAAATGGAGTGCAGCGCTCTCGATAGCGGATAGGGGTTTACTTTTTGACGCTGGCGACGCCGAAATGCAGAAAGCGCGTTTGTTCTGACGAACAAAGGTCTGTCTGGACAGGTCCATGAAATGATGCCAGGCATTCGACTTTGGTCAAGCTGGTCGGAGGTCTTTTCACTCGCACCCTTCAATCCCATCTCCTGGCAAATTGTATGGAAGACAAATGTCAGACATTACGTGACGGGCCTCGTCTCATATGGCCAAGCAGGCCGCGGCAAATGTCCGTATTAAAAATAGCTTTTTTACTAACGTCACTAACGTCAACATTGTGAAATGTTAATTAGTACTCCAGCGGTGCCGAGAATAAAGGAAATTTCCTACTCCGCCTAAAATGGACTATAAAAATATGTATCTAACACTTTTTTTTTTTTTTAGAGAGAGAGAAACAGATTAAGATTTTACTGATCATTTAAATAAAAAAATTCTGTCATCGTAGGAGGCTTTTCCAGTCTGACTGTCACTAAACGGTGCCCCGAAGGCATCTCCAACAGGTTCGTTTACCGCATTCCAAAAAAATGCAGCATCGATTTCCGCCTCATGACGTCATAGAAGGGTCACGCTGTCGCCGGTCGCGATCCTGGCGGCGTCCCAACGGCGATGTATGTGGTAGACGCCTGTTCCGCAGCAGGTCGTTCTTTAGCTTGACAGAACACGGAAACCCCAGCAACCACGAGTTGAAATGCCGGGACGACAGCGAAATTCGCGTTCTCTCGTGGCGAGGTGGCGCAAACTACCGGCCGTTACAAAGGATATAGCCAAATACGATATAGCTTCGCCAATACTGGAAGATCCTCCGAAAACCTACGGGTATGGTGCCTGGAGCACGTCTCCGACTGGTGTGTTTAGCGTCCTATCCCGCCCATACATCAAAAGTGGTCCCAAAGTGGCAACAAATGACATCACAGAAGCCGGAGTGCCATGCTGTTGCATGTCGCGATCCTGGCGGTTGGTTGAAATGCTTGCGAAAACCACGAGCGAACGCGAGTGTCGCTGTCGTCACGGCGTTCCAGACGTCCCAACTTCCGGCTGCTTTAGCTTCCGTGGACTGCCGCACCGGAGAGCGACCTGCAGCAGAACAGGCGTCTGCCACATACACCACGGCTATTGGGACGCCGCCAGGTTCGCGACCGGCGACAGCATGACACTTTTATGACGTCATCAGGCGGAAATCGAAAGACACCACTTTTTTGGACCCGGTAAACACACCAGTCGGAGACGCGTTCCAGGCACCGTACTATGGGAGAGGCGGCGAACGTGAGAGTGGCGCCTCTAGCGGACTCTGAGTCTACGGAAGCAGAAGGCGCAATGGGAAAGTATAGGCGCCGCGACGTCCTCGAGCTTTGCGTGCCCCGTTTCGTCACCCTAACAGCAGAAACAATTCATTACAGCCAGTCCGCTTGCAAAGCGGAATCCCCTGATCGCAACTGCGACGACAATCAAATAACAACGCGCGCAGAAACAAAGATAGAGCAGTTTATATAGAGGTCTCAAAAGCCACTCAGGGGGATTGCACGCGACTGAAGCGCATCTGGAAAGCGGAAAAAAGGCGTTTAGCTACTCGAACTATGTCGTAACAGGTTACTGTTTATCCGTTACAAACTGCGTTGGCATAATTTCTTACCTGAATGGGTGATTATTAAAGCGTGCGCAAACAACATGTAGTATTACCAGAGCAAGCGCACCAGCCTCTGCAGCACTACAAAAACAAAAAGTAACGAGAAAAATTACCGAGCAAACACTTTCCGAACTCTGCAAAAAGATGGGGTCCCCATCCCAGACGAAAATAAAAAGGAATGGGGGAACAGTCGTGAGCAACGGCGAATGAAACATAAAAGTTAGCAGGCGATACAAAGATACAAATCACCCAGCAAAGACCTCCTTCAACGACGACGATCGCACGGGGCGTCGGTAGGACCATTGAAAATTAGCAGGTGGTGCTCGCAGTGTTGGTGTTGAGTCTACAACAAACAAAGCGGAAGCAACATGACGAAACTATTCAAAAAGAAAAAAGCTTCACTATTTTTTTTTAAGCTGCACGTTTGTTTATTTGCTTTCGCGGCGTTGGTAGGAAGTCTAAAAACAAAACAGAGGAAAGGAATAACGCAGTCCAGCTCACACTGCCCGGTAAAAGTCGCAAGCTGCAATCTGCTTAGTGTTAGCAGTTTGTGACTTTTTTTTCGCATTTCTTTTTCCGGTGACTTTGGCAGGTTGTTTGTTTGCTCGCTTGGCGAAGCAGTTCTAAAATACATTCAAGTACTTGTTGACGTACATGTCCAGGCAATCCTTGCACACCGTGCCTTTGTTTTGAGTGTCGATCAGTGGCCTCAAGTGCGTTTTCAGCTGAACTCTTGTTTGGTGAAATATATCAGTGAAATGTGTGTCGAATGCACGGCTGATGTTACCGGCTGAGTGACGAGCTGAGTCTTAATTGTTGTCATTTTCGCATGCGAGTATTTCTCGTTCTTCAACAGAACGTCTTTCGAGGTGTTCCATGTTTCTGATAGCAAGCATGATGACAGAACTGACTGGCTGCCCACCCGGCTACATAGGACTGGGTGTTGAGTAGTGCATATGGTCTGTCGTCCGTGAAGTTCTCAGCGATCTCCATGGATTATGGAGTTGTCATACTCATCTCTTGAGGCGTCAGTGGCGATTTTGAAGCCAGACTTGGACAGCTCTTCCAGTTTAATTTGAAGTAACTTAATTACTCACGTTTGTTCGGCCTTCGGGAAGCGTTAAGAGGATTTCCCACCACATCACAAGAAGTTGTTTTTGCAGTGGTGAGCACCACATGGCATGCCTGCCATCTCCAAGTATGCGTTGCTGCATGCCCGATGCACTCTAAAAAAGCTCGCGCGTCTACTCCCCCGCACAACAATCGGAGGGCCAATCACCGCAACTTACGGAGGCAGCTTAGCGAATGACGATGCCGAAATATATGTTTAGACCAAAAGACGCAGTCTGAGTTGTGACATTAAGCAATGCGAAACGTCACGCTTGCATTGCTTAATGTCACAGCTCAGACTGAGTTTCTGAATAAAAATGTATAACGAGCTTACACGTTTTAATATATTTATTAAGTTTGAAGGTTATCAAAGACGACAGTGGAAAAAAAAAAAAAAAAAAAAACAATAATTACAAAGTTGCAGACGGCCCTCCAGATGTCCGGGCATAGCGTAGCAGACGAACCGGTGGTAGTAAGCGACGAAGCGAAGAAAGCAAAAACTAAGCCAAACAAGGCAAAGCAAAATACGTGATGGTTCGAACGTCAAGTAAGCACAAGAAAGAAAAAAGCAAACAAAAAATATAAACGCAGGAGGAAGAAAGACCACGGCAACGTAACATCAAAAAAAAAAAGAAAAAAAAAGTAGACTTTAAAAAATGAAAAAAAAAAATGCACGGCCGTCTTTTTTTTTTTTTTTTTGTAGCTCCGTTTTTATTAGTTTCAGTAATAGCGTCAGATTTGCATGTGCACAATCGACTTTTTCCAGAGCGTACTGACATCGCAGTAGCGTAACGTGGTTCGAAATTGCCTTTTGCTTCTTGATCCGGAGACCATCGGGATTGGCCAGCTCGCCTATTCGACGAAACGGTTTTAAGCAATACATTCATGAGAAATTGAAATTGCAACAACAAAACGAATTGATCGACAAGAAAAGTAAAGTGGAAACGTAGCTACGTTCTGAAATTTCTTTTTTTACATTGCCTTTTTTCAAGAAACAAGTCGAAAGTCCATTCGTGTTTGGCCTGGCTTATGTAAGTTCTGACAGAGCGCTTTCTTCAGGACAGACGAAAATTGTACCCTACGAGCTCTAAAATCTTTCCTACGCGAAGAAAATGACCTTGACTCATGAGGTGGCACCAATTTTTTTAACATTGAAAGCAGTGAATTCCCGTGACAATTTATTTTTCATTGGTCACCTAGCACGGAGATAGGCAAAACCAATGCGTTGTGGAGAATTCGTCTGCTAGCGGAGACTCCGAGCTCGCCAGGGGCGCTGCGATCACTTTTCGCCGCGCTCCGCGGAAGTTGCCATATTGGCTTACATGGTATTTGGTATAGCCATTAACATCCATTCATCCATCCTTTTTTTTCTTTTTTTTTTTTTTTTTTCGGAATTTGTACGCCCATCCGCCTTATGTGTCTCCACTTTCTAACTGTTTAGAAAGCAGTAACACGCTCAAATAGTACAAGTTTAAATCCGACAGCAGGCCACTCCGACTTGTGTGACATCATTTGCTGCCACTTGGGGAACATTTTGGATGCATGGGCACGGACAGTAAACCCACCAGTCGGAGACGCGTTCCCCAGGCAACGTGGAGTGACTAATAAGAAATCCCCTCGCACACCAAGTTCGTCGTTACTGTTGAGAAGCAGCGGAAGATGGGGGAACATCTTTCGAACGTGGTTTCTTGGCCAGGATCAGCCGGGCGTTTTCTCTTTGTCTGTCCTAAGTTCGAAGACGGTAACCTCCGGCGTTTCGTTGTTCGTTACCTCCTCGTTGCAATGGCGTAGCAAAAACCACCGACTGCGTACGAGGAACTTGAGTCATGTTTGCAGGGTATTTCACCCAACGCCGCGGCCAAACGTCTCGTGGGAAAACGACGCATCGCCTAAGACGTTTTCTGTTTCCTGTCGTTCTCGATCGTCACGTGGGTTCTGTATCTGGTATGCGGGACGAAAAATAATAAAAACATTCAACCTGGAACATGCGAGAAAATATGGGTAAGGCAAAACGAGAATGTGTGACAATCAGGCATTTTTCGTTAACACCTTCCAGCGGCGTGGAGAGGTCCAAACAATGTTTTACCGCATCCGAGAAGTGACGACATTCAAGATGGCTGCGCCCTCCGTTCACTGTTTCAGCTGAGAATACAGCCAAAGCTACACACCCGAGCTAACCCGCGCTCCTGATTTTGAGACCCGTATTTCTAGCGCGAGCGCTCGTTAATTCTGCGGTAGAACTACAGTGTGTAGTAGAACGCTTCGAACTAACGACCTCGAGTTCTCGTGCTCGTCGCATTGACTGCAGTCTCGGGTGACCGGAGATATCGGTCACCCGAGATTATCGGTCACCCGAGATATCGGTCACCCGAGAAATTAACTTCTTATTTGCGAAAATAAACGTACAGTTACCATGCTGGCTGTCGGGCAAATTTGGCGCTGAACCTTTAAAAATATGGTCGCGCTTATAGTATACACGGAAAAGAGGGGAGTACAAAACAACACAATGCGTCGTTTTTGAGCGCATTGTGCTATCCTTATCTCTCCCTGTTATTGCGTCGTCTCGACCTCCCCTCTTGTCAGTGTCGAGTATAAGCGCGACCGTGGCTTCAAAGTACAGTTACAATTATAAAGTAATTGCGCATAATACAAAAAAAAAAAGCGTCAATTTTATACTTCTTCCACACCGGCGAAATTTGATGCCATTTCCATCGAATGCCATTATCTGATCCGCTGATCAGCGCGCGCGCGCGCGCCATTAAAGGTTCCCGTGTGGCGGGGCTACGCATTCAAAACATTTCGTGCGCGTGATGCGTTTATTTGCGTCCCGATACCTAGATAAAGTCGAGGCTCCCACCTGGGCCCGTTTGCTCGAAGCACTAACCGCGGCTAAAGTTAGCCGAAGTACCTAGGAGAGGGATATTTTGATTAATTGGTTGATTTATTAAGCTTCAATTAAATTTCTATTTCGGTAATGAGTACTATGCCTTAAACTCTTTTTCTCTTAGTAACTTTTACTGAACTTGCAAATTACTTTCAAAATTCATTGGTAGGTTTCCTTAAAGGCCGACGTACAACCTCGATTTTCTGGAGGGAAGATAATCCTCTTTGCGTTCCCCTCTCCTAAGCTGGGAGCGGAGCCATGTTGGGGCAAGCTAAAAAGTGGAGAGGATATAGGAAAGGAAGAGGCGGGCAAAAGTGGAAAGTGCGAAGTGCCTTTAACAATATTCGCCCACAACAAGTGATGAGATGTAAAAAAATGCTGATATTTGCTAATAGGGGGAAGACCTCGCGATAAGACAGTCCTGAGCGAAGATATGTATCTTTGAGGCTCTGTAAGCTTCTCCGTCTCCCTCAACGACCATTGAAACTCGACGCGAATCGATATTGGTATTGATACTCCGTTTAGCTCAGGAGAGGCCGCGGCGCCGCGGAAAGGCAAGTCGCCCTTACCATGAAAGCTATACGGCGCCGCGTCTCATGCTAATGGAATGCATTGTACAGATGAATAAAACAAAATGGTGATGATGTTTCAAATGGAGCGAAGGTGTATCTCGACACTCGAGTGTCTTTTCAAGCTGAGTAGCCACAGGATTAGGCGTTGGAGATTTGAGTTCTTTGTCTCCCTAAGCTCCAAAAGACGAGCACTTCGCTCAGGGCGTGCAAGAGGGATCACTCGATTAGTGTACCCTAACTCGATTGCTAAACCGAATCAAATAAACGCGCTTCTTTTCTTCTCTTTTTTTTTTTTTCTGCGTTTTTAGCTTGTTTTGTTTTTCTTGCGGGTGAGAGGCATGCACCGTTCTCCACGTCAGCGCGACGTGGGCCTCTGTAGCGGACTCTTTGCGCGTTGCGGAGGAACACTGGCTGCCGGTAATGGGAGAAGCTTCTGGCGTACTCTTAACTGGCCCGCGCCCCTGGCTCAGAGACGTGCCCTAGCGCGAGCGCTCGTCCTGCGCAAGAACGTTTTAAAGGCTCGACGTCGCGGTCTCGCGCATGTACCATATTGGCTGCAGGCTCAGATTACAGTGTACTCAGATTAAGGAGCATATTGCACGAACAAGGCATCGGCACTTTTTTTTTTATTTTTTACTTCGAAGAAGGATGAAAAACTAAAATCAACATGATTGAAATCGCGATTTAAGACACCCTTTTAATCCTCACTTTAGTAAAATCGGGTTTACTCTGGTGATTTAAATCAAAATCTTCCCCAAAATATTCTTTTTTTATTCACTCTCGGCCCATTATTTGACGATATCTACGTACACTTATTTTGTACTTAAATCGAAAAATCCGACACAAATATTTATACAGGTTGAACATAATTCTTTTGAGAAAATCAGTCGTTTTTTTTTTATATTCCACTTTGTTTGTCAGTTACGTAATCTCCTACTGCGAACATATAAAAAGGCGAAATCAAGAAGCCCACACAAGGAAAGAACGTCCTATTGCGAGTAAATCAGAACGCGAAAATAAAGCAAAACAGGCTTTCCATAACCTAAAATTAAGCTGCCATTGTTACAGTATGGCGGGTTCGCATCGAGAAAAAGTTGTCAATTAAGCTTTACTCGATTCTTTTTTTAAATGCGCAGCAATCCTTGTTTTGTATTTCCTTCATTGATCGAAGGGGCTGACAAATCAATCTATCATGTCTAAAATGCAAATAGTGATAAAAAAACACTCTTTTTGGCAATTTAAGTCCAATTAAAACCATTTAATAGGAGTGGAACTCATGAAATGTACTTGGGAGCAGACACAGGAGCAGCTGAAACCGCTGTTTTGGAGCAGGTTGGGAGCAGCTAAAACTACGTTCTGGAGCAGGCTGGGAGCAGCTCAGATCGATTTTTCATTGCACTTCAGCTTGCGTCTTAGACAAGCACGGGAGCAATTTCAACTGTGCTTAGCAGCACAGATGAACATGAGTGGTTAGGGACCTAGGCAGATGGGATAACGGTTGAACAGATGCGAAAATTCGAAACTTTGTGAGCCTTAATGAGAACCGAAAAGAAAGTACCATATGTTTCTGAAGATAGTGTCCTTGATATTTTTTGAGTGGCTTTCAGCTGCTCAAAATGCAAACCAGCACTGCTTATCGCACAACCCACACGCGCTCGACATAGTAAGTATTGAGCGCTTCGCTCCTAAGAAACGTCCTCAAACAACTCGTTGTCCTCACTTTTATTCTTTCGAGCTGAGATCAGCTTTAAGATCCAAATTGAATTAACATAGAAAATATAAGGCTTCTAACTCAGCGTTCTGGTACGCCAAATATTCCGATTCACGTGCGCGGGCAAAGTCGTTGTTGCAGGGCGATAAGACAGTGCACCGTGAGTCAGCCCATTGCAGTTCTGGAGGTACGTCAAGAACCGTACAGCCACAACTTCATCGACAACAAACATCGCTGACTCGTCTGGAATTCCGATTAGTGAACCCGAAGATGTAGCAAACGCCTTTGAGAGCTATTTTGTCTCTGTGTATTCTTGCGGCCGGAATAGTTTATCTGCGCCTGACGTTGCTGACAGTGGTAGCGATTGCCTATCAATTCCATTCTTTGAAAACGCTGACATTAAACTTGCAATGCAAAAACTAAAACCTAAGTTATCGGTCACATTTGACGGTATCCAGAGTTTTATTGTCAAAGGATGCTCTTCCATTTTCACACCCATTCTAACGCATATTTTTAACCTTTCATTGTCGACTTAGACTTTTCCTTCGATTTGGAAAAACGCGGTAACCGTGCCGATAAATAAGAAAGGAAGAACAGATGATCCAAAAAACTATAGACCTATTTCATTATTATGTCCATTTGCAAAGGTTTACGAAATAGTACTTTCGGAACACAATTCAAGTTTTTTTAAACATAAGATTCTCCCCTCACAACATGGTTTTGTGCACTGAAGATCGGTGGAATGAAACTTGGCGTCTTTTCTTAATTTCGTTTCGCCTATTCTGTGTCAGCGCGGGGTCAGGTTGACACTGTATGTTTTGATAAGGCATTTGATTGGGTTGACCACTCGCTACTTTTACGAAAGCTGAGATCGTACGGTATGAGTACTACACTATATGCACAGTGCTTGACAATCATTTGTCCGACAGACAACTTTGTACGTATGATGAAAATAATCCCTGGAGAAGGGGAACAAGAGGGACAAGGGACAAACATAAATCTCCAAACACAGCTAGGTGACTGGTGAGCGACCGAAAAAATCCGCCTGGTCCGGGTATCGAACCCGGGACCTCTCCATTACAAGTGGAGCGCTCTACCAACTGAGCTAACCAGGGGTTAGACGTCAGTAGAGCAAACGGGTTTTATCAGCTGCCACCAGTCTAACACCAACAAGGGTGAAGCTTGCAGTTTTAATGTTATAATTATAATGCAATTAAATGCAAAGGGGCAAGCGAGCTGGACAATAATGATGAAAATAATCCCTGGAGAAGGGGAACAAGAGGGACAAGGGACAAACATAAATCTCCAAACACAGCTAGGTGACTGGTGAGCGACCGAAAAAATCCGCCTGGTCCGGGTATCGAACCCGGGACCTCTCCATTACAAGTGGAGCGCTCTACCAACTGAGCTAACCAGGGGTTAGACGTCAGTAGAGCAAACGGGTTTTATCAGCTGCCACCAGTCTAACACCAACAAGGGTGAAGCTTGCAGTTTTAATGTTATAATTATAATGCAATTAAATGCAAAGGGGCAAGCGAGCTGGACAATGATGATGAAAATAATCCCTGGAGAAGGGGAACAAGAGGGACAAGGGACAAACATAAATCTCCAAACACAGCTAGGTGACTGGTGAGCGACCGAAAAAATCCGCCTGGTCCGGGTATCGAACCCGGGACCTCTCCATTACAAGTGGAGCGCTCTACCAACTGAGCTAACCAGGGGTTAGACGTCAGTAGGGCAAACGGGTTTTATCAGCTGCCACCAGTCTAACACCAACAAGGGTGAAGCTTGCAGTTTTAATGTTCCCCTTCCTCTTGTTCCCCTTCTCCAGGGATTATTTTCATCATTATTGTCCAGCTCGCTTGCCCCTTTGCATTTAATTGCATTATAATTATAACATTAAAACTGCAAGCTTCACCCTTGTTGGTGTTAGACTGGTGGCAGCTGATAAAACCCGTTTGCTCTACTGACGTCTAACCCCTGGTTAGCTCAGTTGGTAGAGCGCTCCACTTGTAATGGAGAGGTCCCGGGTTCGATACCCGGACCAGGCGGATTTTTTCGGTCGCTCACCAGTCACCTAGCTGTGTTTGGAGATTTATGTTTGTCCCTTGTCCCTCTTGTTCCCCTTCTCCAGGGATTATTTTCATCATTATTGTCCAGCTCGCTTGCCCCTTTGCATTTAATTGCATTATAATTATAACATTAAAACTGCAAGCTTCACCCTTGTTGGTGTTAGACTGGTGGCAGCTGATAAAACCCGTTTGCTCTACTGACGTCTAACCCCTGGTTAGCTCAGTTGGTAGAGCGCTCCACTTGTAATGGAGAGGTCCCGGGTTCGATACCCGGACCAGGCGGATTTTTTCGGTCGCTCACCAGTCACCTAGCTGTGTTTGGAGATTTATGGTTGTCCCTTGTCCCTCTTGTTCCCCTTCTCCAGGGATTATTTTCATCATTATTGTCCAGCTCGCTTGCCCCTTTGCATTTAATTGCATTATAATTATAACATTAAAACTGCAAGCTTCACCCTTGTTGGTGTTAGACTGGTGGCAGCTGATAAAACCCGTTTGCTCTACTGACGTCTAACCCCTGGTTAGCTCAGTTGGTAGAGCGCTCCACTTGTAATGGAGAGGTCCCGGGTTCGATACCCGGACCAGGCGGATTTTTTCGGTCGCTCACCAGTCACCTAGCTGTGTTTGGAGATTTATGTTTGTCCCTTGTCCCTCTTGTTCCCCTTCTCCAGGGATTATTTTCATCATTATTGTCCAGCTCGCTTGCCCCTTTGCATTTAATTGCATTATAATTATAACATTAAAACTGCAAGCTTCACCCTTGTTGGTGTTAGACTGGTGGCAGCTGATAAAACCCGTTTGCTCTACTGACGTCTAACCCCTGGTTAGCTCGGTTGGTAGAGCGCTCCACTTGTAATGGAGAGGTCCCGGGTTCGATACCCGGACCAGGCGGATTTTTTCGGTCGCTCACCAGTCACCTAGCTGTGTTTGGAGATTTATGGTTGTCCCTTGTCCCTCTTGTTCCCCTTCTCCAGGGATTATTTTCATCATTATTGTCCAGCTCGCTTGCCCCTTTGCATTTAATTGCATTATAATTATAACATTAAAACTGCAAGCTTCACCCTTGTTGGTGTTAGACTGGTGGCAGCTGATAAAACCCGTTTGCTCTACTGACGTCTAACCCCTGGTTAGCTCAGTTGGTAGAGCGCTCCACTTGTAATGGAGAGGTCCCGGGTTCGATACCCGGACCAGGCGGATTTTTTCGGTCGCTCACCAGTCACCTAGCTGTGTTTGGAGATTCATGTTTGTCCCTTGTCCCTCTTGTTCCCCTTCTCCAGGGATTATTTTCATCATTATTGTCCAGCTCGCTTGCCCCTTTGCATTTAATTGCATTATAATTATAACATTAAAACTGCAAGCTTCACCCTTGTTGGTGTTAGACTGGTGGCAGCTGATAAAACCCGTTTGCTCTACTGACGTCTAACCCCTGGTTAGCTCAGTTGGTAGAGCGCTCCACTTGTAATGGAGAGGTCCCGGGTTCGATACCCGGACCAGGCGGATTTTTTCGGTCGCTCACCAGTCACCTAGCTGTGTTTGGAGATTTATGGTTGTCCCTTGTCCCTCTTGTTCCCCTTCTCCAGGGATTATTTTCATCATTATTGTCCAGCTCGCTTGCCCCTTTGCATTTAATTGCATTATAATTATAACATTAAAACTGCAAGCTTCACCCTTGTTGGTGATGGACTGGTGGCAGCTGATAAAACCCGTTTGCTCTACTGACGTCTAACCCCTGGTTAGCTCAGTTGGTAGAGCGCTCCACTTGTAATGGAGAGGTCCCGGGTTCGATACCCGGACCAGGCGGATTTTTTCGGTCGCTCACCAGTCACCTAGCTGTGTTTGGAGATTTATGTTTGTCCCTTGTCCCTCTTGTTCCCCTCCTCCAGGGATTATTTTCATCATTATTGTCCAGCTCGCTTGCCCCTTTGCATTTAATTGCATTATAATTTGTACGTATCCTTGGTCATATCTCCCGGTCTTTTGTGACACTCTCTGGTGTTCCACAGCGGTCCATTCTTGGGACGATTCTTTTTAATGTTACCACAAACGACCTTAGCCCATGTGTTCTACATTCAGAAATCCTGCAATACGCCGATGATATCAAGTTATTTAGGCAGATAGTGTGTGTAGAGGACTGTGTGAAACTAATGGATGATGTCAAATCAGCGAGTAATTGGTGTAGTCTCAACAGTCTGACACTTAATCACACTAAGACTGTTGTTACGTCATTTGCTAAGATGCTACGTCTTTTTCATTTCTGTTACCAACTCGGCAATGCCCCATTGCAAAGGTTGGATTGCACTCGTGATCTTGGAGTTTATATAGACTCTTCTCTGTCATTTTATACACATGTCAACAACATTCTCAACGCGTCTTTTCGTACGTTAGGTGTCATATCCAGAATTACACACGAGTTTTCCATGTCAGCCTGTATTATGCAGTTATACTTTCATTAATTAGGCCTAAGTTAGAGTTTTCCTCAGTTGTGTGGAATTGCATTGGGCGTACGCACCAAGAGTCGATTGAAAATGTCCAGAAACTTTTTTTTGTTGTTTTTTTTTTTCGAATATTTTACGACCCCTATGTTGATCGCACTGTTTAATTTGAATATAGAAAACGTTTAGAACGATACAATTGTTCTACTTTGAGTGCCAGACGACACGACAGAGATATCATATTTTTGTTCAAATGCCTTCACGGAGTCATTGACTGCCCTAACTTCAGCGATAAATATTCATGTCCCGAGAAGATTTTTGCGAATTTCTCTTATTTTATGTTAATCGATTCTCCCAAACCTGCCCCATGACACGCATTCAGACCTCGCGTAATACTTTCGATGCTTCCTGCTTGACATTTTTAACCCATCTTTTGTAGCGTTCAAGTTTTCTCTTGTCAATTTGTAGAATTCTTCTTCTTTTTGCTGTATGTTAATTGTGCATCGTTACAAAAGCGAAAGCTGTTCATGAGCACAAAAAAAAAATGAATGAATGAATATTTGCGAACCAAGTGACGTGCGTAAGCAACGAACGTGCAGTTGCGCGGAGGAACAGGGCAACACATGTTTAGTTTATCGTATTGTGCAACTCCATATCGAAGCAGCAGCAAGGCTAAAGTACGCCGAGCAGATCGACCCCTCGCGTGAGGGCTGCTGGCCGGCAAGGCTTCGGATCGGACCGCGTTTCAGTTCTATCAGCATTATCTCGCGGGAATGCGGTTCCAACTTCTAACCATGAAGTACTAAAAGGAATCTTTTGCTAATTTGTTTTCAACTGGCTGACGTCCGGATCCCGGGTCGCAGAGCCTCAGGCAATTTAAGGCTCGACGACTCGACCTCACCTCGGCCGACTTGCTTAACCGCTTAAGCCCCGTTCACACTCTTGCGACCTCTTAAACCTAGGTTCCTTACAACTTCTTAAACCGGAAAACACACTGGTGCCATCTATTGGGAAGCAGTGTAAACTCGGCGGTCTGGCATATTTTTTTTATTTCTCGCGCATTATCCTTTCTTTCTTGGCTCGAAAAACTTTTGTCAATGTTATAAACGAGCCTTTCTATGGGTATTACGCACATTTGACCTCGGAAATCCCGCAAAACCTTCGCTCTTGCGAAATGCAGTTCCAGGGTCACCGCATAGATGGCGCCACAATGCCAGTTTGTTCCCTCATTTTAAAAACATTTAACAAGTTTTAAGAGAACTCGTCTCTCTCAGTCGTACTCGGTCGCACTCGGTCGCAAGAGTGTGAACGGGCCTTTATGGTTGAAGAAAAACAACCCAGTCGCGGGTGGTGCCGCCCTTGGAATCCGACCCCTGAGTTTTTTCGCGCACTTCTAAAGGGGCCTCCATGAACGCACGACTCCGACAAATCGTGCAAATTGAAGCGGGCTTGAAGCGGGCGCGTCCGCTTCAATTTTCACGATTTGTCGGAGTCGTGCGTTTTGTAGTGTCCTGTTTGGACACCCCTTAACTCGGCATACGCAGGGAGAATAAACAAAACAAAGGATTGCAAAGCCGACCAAGCTAAACGCGCTCATTGTTGCCAATCGAGTCGATAGAAACCGAATCAAGACAACATACAATTTGTTTTTTGTTTTGTTTTTTGCGCGCGCGCGCTTTTTGCGATTTGGCGCAGTTTCTGCAACATGGCACAGGGTGGCGCAGACAAATGCGTCTGGCGCAAATTGGCGCAAATGGCTCAGCCATTTTACCCCTGATTTAAATACAATAAACCTGATTTATTTTATTTCTAAAAGTCGTAATTTTGTTTTTACTACGACTTTTTTTTTTCTTTTAGTTTTTCCCCTTCGAAGGTGTGTTTTTGAGCATCACAATTTACCGCTTAGACTCATTAGTACCCCAAACGCGAACTGGCGACCCGATTAGTGGCTATTCTGGCACCTCTACGTTTCCAAAAGCGAAAAAAAAAAAAGGAAAAAAAAAAAAAGCGACAGCTTGTTTGCGCCAAAGTATTGGTACAGTGGCTTAAAAGTGTAGTGTAGAAAACAGAACCGGAGAAGCGGCACAGCGCTGGAAGACGGCCGACGGTGGCGCTGGCGCTTGCAGCACCGTCGTTCCGGCTATGGCTTGGCCGCTTGGCCAGCTTGGCTCCGGCCAGCTTCGGCCGATTCGCAGCTGCCGACTGTGTTGGAGGCTGCGCGGGCGCTTTGTGCGCATGTCTTTCAACGGCGGGCGGCGTTATCTCGATCGCCTGTGATCATCAAGGTGAGCCATGGTCACTGACGCAAAAATATGTTTCAACGTGACAGCCAACTACTCCGACAGACGCTGGACCAGACGAAACAGATCGGCCTGAATGCATTTATCCTACACACTTCGCCTTTTACAGACCACTACAAGCGCGAAAAAGCAAAAAGATCTCACGACCGGACCACAAGCACACGATCTACTTTCCCGCTAGAGAAATGTCGTCTGCAAGTTTCACATTTTTTATTCACCTACGAACACAATTATGTGCGTGCGAAGCGTGTTAGGGTGTCTCCATCTGCCGGCCAATGGAGGCACCCTAACGGAGCTGTGGATCGAACCGCCACCTGCACCGTCTTACAAGGAGCGGCCGTTCCCGATGCATCGTGGTGGCTACGCGGTAACTACACTGCCCCCGTTAAAGGCCAACGACCAGACTCGAGATTCTGCGAGGCAGAAGATCCTCTCCATCATGGGGGAGGAGGAAACAGGCAACGGTGGACAGGGTAGAAGGGGAAAGAGGAGGTAGCGACGGAAAATTGGAAATCGCGAACTGGTAGTCGGCCTTAGTATTGGCGCCTCCAGCGAAACCGACACCGCGCAGCGGCAACGCCCAGAAGCTCATGAGAGGAGGTCGTTTCAACTATGTCGTCTGCTATTGCAGCTTGGTTCTCGTAAGCAGCATAGAAACAATCATCGTTTCCAGCAATTATTTTTATGCTTCCGCCGTTTCATTCGACGCTCTGACTAAAAGAAGGTTTCTACCGTCAAAAAATTCGCTTTGCCTTCATATGTAATACCAATTTTACGCAGGAGTGCGAGAAATTTATGGTGGTCCGTGTGCTGGACGACGAAAACAATCTGCTTTCATTCGCCATTTTGCTTGACCAGAGCGCCCCCTATAGTTCGCCGGAGTCTCGAGCCTGAACAGGTCCCTTGGCGGCGACTGATGCGGCTTCAACGTATTTCCCGCCCAATTTTCGCGCGAAACATTTCAGCGGCGTTTCGTGAAACAGCCTACCTATATGGAGAGAAACCGAGAGAGAGGACGAGACGGAGAGCGCATTTTGCGTCAGAGCTCCGATCTCAGATTGGAACGATTAGTGACGCTTTGTAGTGCCACTAAATAAGCTACGCTTCGGAGTAACTACACTAACCTCATACGGGTTTGGGCCTTACCTTCACCTTTGAGATGCCCAAGGAAGGATTGTTGCAATTCTTGGACCTTTCTCTTGCCATGCGCGCAGATCATTGGTGCTGGTCCTTCTCACCCCGCTCTAAAAAAAAGCATTCTTCTTGTGAAGAGGGGCATAGCCATCTGCTGCCTCTCTTCAGCCCTAAAAAAGACGTGTCACCATGCCATTCCTGGCAGCTTCTTGGCCCCTATCGAACGACTTAAAACTTCTGGGTTCCCGATTCAAGTCACTGTAACGGAAATAATTGGAACACTGGTAAAAAAAAAACTTTCAGCCTTTCCACCAGAGTGAAGAAGGAAGACCAGCGGAGCTGTACAATGGAAAGTAATGGCCGGCCGGAAGTCGACAGGCCAGAGTGAAAAGGCTGCCGCCATCTATGAACGACAGCAGCAACCAGATACGTGGCTTGCCGCCATCACTCATAGATGGCGGTAAGTGTCCAGAGTTCAGTGTCTTCATTAATTCTTTGCGGGGGACACGATCCTGGGAAAAATAGCCCTACAGCTCCGCTGTATAAGTAAAAGAGTGTGCCCGCATTAAGCGAAATGTTGACAGACAACGAGCAGTGGTTATACCATATCTACACAAGATTTCACACAAACTAAAACAAGTTGTAAATAGGCATCGTGCCCCCCTTGTACTTTCAGCCCCTAAGAAAAATGCGATAAATTTGTCCAAGAGTTCGGGCGAAACTGGATAACATACCACGCCATACGTGCGACAAAATATACGTGCGCCCTTTTGTTCCTTATACGTCGGGTGGCGTGTATAATATCCCCTCTTTTCTCTGGACGGTGCTATGTGGGACAAACTAGCCGGTGTTCAGTGAAAGGCTACGTGAGCACAATCTCCTCTTAGCATCAACTGTAGGAGGCCACCCTTCTGTGCATTGCAACAGGCGTAAGTGTACTCCATCGTTTGACAAAACCTCAATATTGGATGGCACAAAGAAAAACAAATACGCGAGGCGCTCGAGGCACATCATGCCTCGAGCGCCTCGCGTAAAGCATCATGCCTCGAGCGCGAGGCGCTCGAGGCATGATGCTTACCTCATCTTGCGGCTTAAATCATGATTGCCAGCATAGCCTCCTATATAGTGACAAAGGCTGGAAGATCGCCACGAGAAGCGACAGACAACGGATGAAAGGAGAGCCACGTGACTGGCGCCCCGCTGCGGCGAGACGCGGAAACACACTTCTCCCGAGCGAACGAGTGTGTTTCGGGTCCTCGCCGCTGCAAAAGGTGTGCGCGGACGTCCAGGTTCCCCGAGAAATGGCTCTTTGATGCTCTGTGCTACCAGATCATCGCGCTCCAAATCGGCGACCGTGCACTCTATGGCTTCGTTGTCGTACTGCCAGGCTTTGTGAGTTTAGAGGAGGCTATGTTGCCAGTTACCCGAAGCTTTATCTGAAATCACGGGAAACGTTTCTCCGTCCTCCCCAAATGTTTATAAACAAAGTAGAAGTTTGGGCTAGTTGGTATTTCATGATAAAAGATTAAAACAGCACAACCTTAAGAAAGTTGGCCGTAGGGTTGGTGTTGATGTGTTTTTTTCGGTTCCGGACAAGCTGTCTGGGCTGTGCAGAAAAGTGAACACCTGTTCTAAAGAAAAGCAGGGTTGCACCAAAAAACACCAGGACCAATTCGTAGACTGTGTGGAGGGAGTAGAGTACTCTATTCCCCTCTCGTGTGGCAGGAGATACGTCGGGCAAACGGGGCGATGCCTCAATAATCGGCTGCGGGAGCACAAGTATAACGTGTTTAGAGTTGTGTCAGGTCACCTTGGCCTGCACTGCCGAGACTGTTGCTGCGCTCCCGTCTTTGACAAGTGTGAAGTGATTAGGAAAAATAAAGACAGACTCACTCGGGAAATCATTGAGGCGCGGGAAATTGGAAGATTGGGGCAAAACTGTGGTCAGCACTCCGTCACTATCTTTATCAGATAAGGAACGTTCCTATTTAGACACACAGTGACAGTGCATAGCGATGGCTAGTGAGCACGTGGCATCCAGGTCACGCTTTTGATTCATGTTTGTTTGTTGTGACAATACAGTATTTATACTCGCTGTTAGAACGAATAAACTTCAGTTGTAAGTCAGCGCCTTGTTTGTCTACCTTCTTATTCTTGTCCGTGTCCTTGCGCTGTAATAGTATATAAACAGTTCGGGACAGAGCACGAGCTTCCTCACACCGGACCTAATGCCGAGGAAGTCGTACTTTTGAATCGTGACGATCGGCAGTTGTGTCTGCTCCGTACTAAGCGCCAAGATGGCGGCGCCCACAACAATATCGGGAAAGAGAGTGCACCGATATACTCTAAGCGGAGCTCATTTAGTGGCTCTAAGGCAAAGGTTAATCTGTTGGAACGCGAGACACTGCGCGAGGAGCGGACGACGGTCTCGCTCGCTCTGATTGGAGGACAAACCTTGCGTCTACCCACAATTCCTTCCAATCGGAACTCGGCACCTTGACGTACCCACGCGCTCTCGATCATCTGGTACCCTTCTTCCGTATATCTCTGTACACTTTCAAGAAAAAAGGGTGTAAAAGGGTGTATCGTTACACCCTTTGTCCCATATAATACATCCCAAAACTTCATTTCGACGTACAGCGCCCTTTAGTCGAACAGACGGCCCCAAATTTTTCGAGGGGCTTGATAACGGTGCGATATAACTTATTAAATATAGCTAAAGTACGTAACAAAGACCACATAAAAAAAACACCGAGTTTTTACATTAGGGCCAAGAAAACCCGGATTATTTTTTGTTTGTAGTCAGTAAAACGTACATTAGCTATTTTAATAAGTTGTATCACACGGCTCTCAAGCCCCTCGTAAAATTTGGGGCCGTCTGTTCGACTGTAGGGCGCTGTAAGTAGAGGGACAAGGGGTGTAACGATACACCCTTTTTTCTTGAGAGTGTAGAGTGCGGACGTTCGACTCCGTGCGTACGAATGTGGATTTGAATGCGCGCCTGCGTTGGATCGAACGCGAGAGAATAGTGCGCGGAGCAGATACCAACCGGCCTACGCAGGTAAGCGCAGAGGCAAATCGGAAGCGACGACTAACATTTATGAAAATTCGAAGACATACGGGTAAATTCCTCAGAATAAAGATCCAGATCAAATAAAAGAGTGGTTCAGGTAACCAAACAACGATAAAGTAACTGTTCGAGAAAGTTACTGGAGAGCGGAGGTAACGTTTTCTGCTTCTCCCTCCCTCCCTCCCTCCCTCCCTCCCTCCCTCCCTCCCTCTCCCCCCCCCCAAAAAAAAAGGAAAAAAAAAAGAAAAAGACACGGCCATTTTTTTTAATTATTATTTTATGCCCGAAAGAAATTCAAACGTAAGACGGGTGGTCGGTCCAAAAGTATTTACTTTCTTATTTTCATAGTTTAGATCCCGCGCAATCAACAACCGAAAAAGAAAAGTTCATTTTTCTTTATTATTTTTTTTTTGTTGAAAATTAATTTTTGAGGTTTGGGTCACGGCCATTTCAATGACGCTGCGATCGCTCAGTCGCCCGAATGACCAGGCATCTAAAATCAGTATAAAATCATGATCACGCTGAAACAAAGACCGGATAGCACAGAACGATTAAAGACATAAGACCGGATAGCACAGAGTGTGTTGAGCGGCAATTACCGCTTCGCGGCACCATCTCGCAGAAATCGACGCCACGTGACTTAAGGTCACGTGACGTGTCGCGTGCCGTCAATTTCCCTCTAAATTTAAGGGGGAAGTTGACAACCTTGATGATGTCGTGTGACCTCAAAACAGGATGTGAATTTCCCCGCGAAATTTAGCGGGGAAATGGCCATCACGCGACTTAAGGCCATGTGACGTCATTCACCCACTAAATTTAGCAAGAAAATTGACGTCAAGTGACGTCACGATGTACGAGCAGCAGCAACGAAAAAGAGAAAGAAGAGGCTGGAGCCGACAGGAGCCAGCGCTTCAATCAATCTTCCAACCATCGAGCCGGCCAGCTCTCCAAGTTATGCTCTTTGCAAAGATAACAACTCGTCGTTGGCTAGAAAGCTTTATAATTTAAGTAAGCTACCAACAAGAACCTGGCCTCGTGACTTCAATTTCACCGCTAAATTTAGCGGGGAAACTGACGTCACAGTCCTTCGTGACAGTCCCTCGAGACGGCTCTTCGTAACGACTCTTTTCTCGCGAAATTCGCCCGATAAAACGCATTGTGCGTTAAAGTCACGAGCGTCTACTTTGCCGCAAAGCATTCGGGAGGGCCAATCATCGACGTCTGCGGAGAAAGTTGTGTCAATGCCGACGCTGATGAGATTGCAGCCGATCATAACGCCCGCCTGACGTCACACATCTCATAGTCTTTCCTCAACCAATGAGCTTGCCGCCGATCAGAACGCCCCAGAATTAATCACAAAACAATGACCGTAATCAACCACGCTCTGTGCTTCGAGCGTATACACCAACTCGACTCTGTGACGTTAAGTTCACTGTGGTAGCGCTGTTGTCGGTACCGCGCACGTGCAGATGCTTCGCATCGCGCGGTTTCTCTGCGCACGCGTAGTGCCCAAAACCCGGTGTGGGCAAAGGAGGGCTTGATTGGAAACGGTGTCTCGTCGCATATATAGAAGAGCTTCAGTGGCGACGTTTTTAGGTCTTGACATACTTTCCCTTCTTTTAAACCACCTAGAAAAGTTGCCCGAAATAAATGCAGCGTTCGCGTGCGTGTTTCATAAACCGGTATACCGCGACCTTGCACCTATATAGAATAATGAATTGCTCTCGGTGTGCAGATTACTCGAATATGAGTATGGTCGTCACGTGCCTAGGTGGACAGTTTAAGTACCGATAAAACTCGGTCCGTGAAAGAAAGGCCTTTTCGGACAACCGGCGACCCGCTCTTCGCCGGCAGGAACCGACCGCGTGCGCTAAGGCGCTGTGCCCATGCCTTGAGCCAACACGTACTATTCGCGACTATACAGCCATCTACAGGATTCGCCACTCTCGACCAATATGGCCGCCAAAAAATTACGGTTCCTGCTGTAGGCCTGCATAACCTGCAACGTTGTTTTATGTTATTTTTTAGGCGAATCCAGCGGAAGGCTTTTTTGCAGCGGCCACCAGTCCCCCAGAGGGCGCCCGAGTTGCGCACAATTTAGGGTGGAAGTCCATTTATTCTTGGAACGTCTAAGCATCCTTTTTATTGTCTCCCGGACTGACTAGCGAACTAGCAGGCGAACGCGTTAACGACTCTTTAATCCTTACTTCTTACGACGAGAGACTTGAAAATTCCGTCAGGCAACCAGGAAAGCGCAGCAAAACGGACGCCTTCCCATTAGGAAAATGGTCTCGAAGCTCGTTACTTTTGTTCGTCCGAATCAAGAGCGGCGGCGTTGACAACCACTGCAAACTGCAGTGTTCTTCGCTTGCTTTTCATTGTATTTTTTGCTTTTACAAAATTATGTAGGCTGTGTGTGTTGAACAACCGCAGTCATTATGGTGCTTTCGAAGGGCCAAGCTGAACGAAGATTACACTACACACAAAAAAAACACCATTCACACTGCTGGACTTGCAGCTGTTTAATGCTCCTCTTTTTCTATTTCTCTTTTCGAGTAATTGATATTTTCTTTCTTTTTTTTTTATAGCGTTAATCATTTTCTGTTTCTTTAATTCGTTTTTTTCCCCGCTTCTTGGGATGAGGCGGTTGCGCATTCTTCTTCTTTTTATCTTTGCCCGGACGCCGTGGCTCCTTGCAGGAACGCTTCCTGCTTCTGATGGAGTGCAGCTGAAGGAGAACTGACACATTATTGTCCTTCACGGCTAGGGCCTCTAGCAATTCACGTGCGAGTTGGTTTCTGCTTCTTCCCACAATGTCAACTTCATGTAGTCTTGCTTCACATTGGCATCTGCGGCAGTGAACTGCTTCGTAACGAGACTAACGACGCGGCATGTGCTCTTGTTCTATCGTTGATACAGCGTCCTGTTTGGCCCATATAACATTTTCCGCACGTCATGGGAATCTTGTAGATGACCACTTTTTGACATTGGGCGTACTTGGTCTTGTGTACTATGTCACATTGTTTTTTGTGCGTGTTTCGTGCCTTGTTGATCTTGCCATACATGGAATAGGCCTCGTTCGACGAGGAACATACAACGTGTACCCCTTGCCGGCCTGCTATCTTATTTAGCCTGTGGGTAAATGCCATGAAGATATGGCGCTACCACTACGGGGCTTCAGGGCTTCATGAAGATATATGGCGCCGCCACTACGGGGCTTCAGGGCTTCTTTTTTTTTTTTTTTTTTGTATGTTGTACCTCTTTTGGACCGCGCTTCAAATTCTTGCGGTTCTTTTCGCGTAGTGCTATCAGAAGGGCGTTCGGGTAGCCAGCTTCAAGTAGCCTAGATATTTGCATGTCGAAACTTCTATCAACCTAGTGTGCACATTACTTTTTTTCAAGGCGGATGTTAGTGTTGTGCTGGTGACCCCTCGTTTTACATTTTCTTCGTGTTCGGAGTCGAACGGTAGAAATCCTTTGCAGGAACGGCATTGATACCTCCAACAAACCTAGGTCTCTTTTGAATTGAAGGTGAGGTCGAGATACCCAATAGTTTTATTTACAGGTAGTTCATGAGTGAACGTCAATACCGTGCAGCTTTGTTCAAAGCATCTGATGACGTATTCCCGGCGTACGTTCCTTGACTCTTCCGCTTCCTTATTACACAGGATCAAGAAAGTCATCAACATACCGAAATATTACTTCAATCCGAAGATCTTTTACAACTTGATGGATGGCGATTCCGCATGCTGCGAGAAACACGTCACTGACGCAGGGAGCCACTCTTCCCGCTCTTCTGAACAAATTACCGATCTTGATGGGTTACTACCGTCGCCGTAAGGTAAACACGTAGCAGCTCCAAAAGGCTGCCTGGGGAGATTCCCGCCGCGTTTCGGAATAATGCGATGCCTTGCTCTTCAATGGTAACCCAAAGTAATTTCACGATGCCTGAGTATGGGATGGAATAGTACGTGTCTTGGATGTCCAGGGAAAAACCAGAGGCAATATTGCACCCATTTTTCTCGAAGGAGGGAGATCACTCTTTCTGAGCTCGATATCTTAAAGGGGACTTGTGCTTGAACTTGAGATAATTGTTTGCTGGTAAAGTTGATACCTGTGCTTGCCAAGTATTTCTTCCTGAGACGATGGCCCAAAACGGAACGCCTTCTTTATGCGTCTTGGCTGAGAAAAAGACTGACAATTCGTGTCCTTTTGTTCCCCTGATTTTTGCTACAAGACTCCCAAAAAGGTTACCTTCAAGTAACGAAATAACCGTCAAGGTGCAGGCGAGCTGGTGTATGTTGGTCATGATGTTAAAATCCTGAGACTGGGAAGAAAACTTGACAGGAAAAAGTGTAAGAAGTCACAGAAATAAGAAGACAGACAAACGGGTCAAACTCAGCTAACAAATTTCATTCCGTCCACAGCCTTTATAACCACCTCCCAAAGTCACCGCCAAAGCACACCAGGATTAATGTACTCGATGCGCAGCCCAAAGGGCGATCACTATCTTGGTACTTTCGACACTTCCGAGGTTAACTCACCAAGTTCGGCTGGCACAATTCAAGTTTTGCAAACGCAAGTTTTGGGATATCAACAGGGTCTCTTTCGTCTGCCCCTCCTTCAAGTATATTCAGGATAGCTCTTTTTGTAGTTGTCCTTTTTTCTTCTGCCGGAATAATATTCTTGGAGATGGCTTGATTGCCTTTTTCTGCGTACTTCCCTGAATCGAGGACGACGCCTTTTCTTTGTCAGATACGCATAGTTTTAGATCTTCCATCTGCAATTCACGCACTGTGGGCCTGAAACTCATATTTTGGTGGACAGGCCTGCAAGGCAATCGATCCCTTCATTGATGGCCTGCGTTGTTTTCTCTTCTGGAGCTTTGGACGCGATGTGCCTAACTAGTGAGACTTTGTCAACGGGCCTAAGCACTGGTTGATTAGCATATTTCGGACCTTCCTTAAGTACCTTTTTGGCTCGTGCTCAGAGGCTTCCCTGATGACCTGAAGCGGTGGCCTTCTGGGGTTTGCCGCGACTTTGGTTGTCAGGAGGTGCTTCCACGCTGGGAGGAAATATTGGGTCCACAGGCTTTCCGTTGCGAGTCCTGTCATATCCAGTTGGTACAGGAAAAAGTTGTGTGTGAGGCATTTAACTCGTAGGAAATCTGCGAGTAGGCGGACCTGGTGCCATGTCTCTGATCGACGAATCTTCGCCACCCTTCGCCATACAGCTGGCCCATCGAAAGCAACGAACCAACTAGCTGAGCTTAAACCCGTGTCATAGGGTTACCGCAGTAATCTAGGCGCAACGATCCCGTGCATTTTTGCCGCTTCGGAACGGCGGGGCGCAGACGCGGACGTCGCTGGTCCCGATGGGACCATGCGGAGCGCAAGTTCGTCTGCTTCATTTGCAGGAGTTGTAGTAACGTCAGAACGCCGAGCTCCGATTGGCTCTGATTGGCTCTGATTGAAGGATAGTGACCGGTAGACCTCAAGGCAGCTTTCTTCCCGGTCTAGCTACTATCCTGCAATCGGATCTCGGTGTTCTGATGCCATCAAACCCCTGCAAAAGAAGCAGACGAACTTGCTCTCCGCATTGCGAGCGACGCTTTGAAATATGCAACGAAAGAGAAAAACCTAACTTGCGACGTCTTTTTCTAGCGTTTTCTAGCTTTCTTTCGCAGATATATGCGGGCATCGCGCACGTTGCATAAAAATAAGGTTTGACGAGCACTCGAACGAACCACTTCAGCTCGGCGCGGCAACACGAGCACGCTAGTGACTTATAGAGCACGCCTAACATATGTCCTCTGCTTTCATCCTCCGCTCCGCTGTCGCTCCCTTTTCCGCTCTTTCTCTCGGAGCCGATGTCGGCGCTCACGACTTGCCGAATTCCACTCCCGTTTTTACTTCCCTGGAGCTCAGTGAAGGTGCCATCGGTCTTGAACCGAAATGCAGCGCGTTACCGCCGCGTTTATACGTGCGCGTACGTTCAGGACCGTATACCGAACCAGAACACTGAATGAAAGACGAGAATGGGCTATAAGCTTCCAGAGGACTACAGATAAGAGCCTTTTTCCAAACTCTGTCGAGCAACATTAGTGGCCACCATTTCTTGGGCTAGGTGGCGCAAGCTACCACCCGTTAGAAAGGATACAGCCATTAACGTCCATCCATTCTAGGTAGTGTTGGTCGAGCGGAAGTTCGAACCCCGTACCTCCGCGTGGCGGCCACGTGCGTTGACTCACAACTCGTCCACGCACGCAACAATATCAGATACGCCTTCGCGTGATTTCCTTTAACTACCATCTAAAGCTATATATAGAATTTATTTTTCGCATATACCCTCATTTTTAATTTTGTATCTCAGAAATCCGATATCCGAAAAGAAGAAAAAAATAAGAAAAGCACGACCTTGGACGAAAAAAAAAAGTATACAAGAAGCAAAAGAAAATAATAATAAATGACTGTATCGTAATTCAGGGTCGCGATTAAAACGTGAACACTTCCTAGTGGCGTGGCGAGAGCAAAATGACGTTCTTCCACATACCGGACCGGGGCGCCTTTTCTTGCACGACGTCACACAGTCGCGGGATGACAAAGATCACGTGACCACCTACGCATTCCTAGCTCCTACGTTTTTGCTTTATTTTCATCGTGTTCGCCTCTCCAGGCTCTCCAACAATTTCTCTCCGCATTTTTTTTTTTTTTTTTTTCGTTAGGATTTGGCATTTGGGCAGCGCGCTCAAATGAAACATGCGTGTGCTAAAGTCCAATCACCGGCGAAGCAGTAAAGATATTCCTTCGTGGTCGCGGGTTTAACAAGCGTGTTGGTTTAACGTATCGATATGGCATTTTCTTCGTTAACCACCTGAGATTAGGTGGAGGACAAGAAGTGCAAGGAAGTTGGAAACAGAATGACGCGAAGCAACGTCTCAAACTCCGCTAACTATAAGAGGTATGTCGAACCGTTTGTATGTGCTCGCGTTCTGAACTTGTGGGTGGTATTTTTACGTGTGCGGTGGTCGGTTGGCGACTTTGGAATGTCGTTTATATGACGATCCCACTGAATGAACGAGTAAGCTGAGTTTGAGCCGTTACCCTCTTTCGTCCTCTACCTTTCTCTTTCACTTTGAATTATTGTCTTTTTGATTCAGATTCTCTTTTGCTGTGGACATATTCTGTCCAAAAGTTGGGCAGAATCTCCACAAAGTTCCCACCTTAGGGAAGAACAAAGGGAGTAAAACAGCAGTTTTACTCGCTTCGTTCTCTCGTAAGATGACAGCATGCGGTGGGAATAAAGGGAATAGTAGCGTGCCGTGCACGCTAGTATTCCCTTTATTCCCTTTTTTTCTAGCATTTCCTCTTTAGATATTACGAAGAAAATCATAAATATAAACGGCGATGCGTTATTACGGCGCTCGCCTTCAACCGCGTGATATTTGGCGTTAGGCGCGGGCACCCATAAAGAGCCGAATAAAATTATTGAGGATTCTTATCGGTAAACTGCGCACCCTCTTCTCGTCGGGTAGAAACACACGTAGCCCTTGGAGCTGTACCGTAAACAGAGCGACGTTTAGTATGCGGACGGGAGACGAAATGCCCGATTCGAGAAGAGGAAATTGCTTTTTGTTTGCGGTAACGACAACATTCGAAACGGTTATTGGTTTCCGGGGGAAGTAATGTCCCTGGGGTGCGATTGGGTTCTAAATCATTCTTTGCTGCTTTTTCGGTAGTTGTTAGCGCTTCTGTCAGGCGAAAACCGGCGTCGCTCGCACGCAGAGCCCCAACTGATAGCGTCCAGAGAACGGTAAGACACGGACAGTTAACGCTCCCTCTCTCTTAGCGTACGCAAAGAAATCGGTAAATTTGGGGGTTTTACGCGCCAAACCCGCAAAGGGTATCTGACACGCCCACAACCAAGTAGTGAGGACTAATTTGCACAACCTGATCATTTTTTTACCCGCAAAATTCTAAAACAGTCTCGAGTAACGTCCGTTAACGTACGCTAAAATTGCGAAACTTGTTTTAAACTTCCCTAAAGAACAGATGCGAAGGAAACAAATTGTTTAAACAGTATAAATGCAAAAAGGATGTCATAAAATAAATAAAAATCGACAAAAAAATTCTGAGGTATATTTACGGCGAGAACGAATTTGTAGTTGGCTCCCGCGGGAGCCCGCGGAAAAGTGGCTACTGGGTCCTTTCATGTCAAAAGTCGACCACCTTCGATTTCCAAAAAAAAGATTCATGGCCTTTTGCCGCATTGTCCGTAGCCATGGCCTGAAATATTTTTGAGGAGAAATTTTTTTTGATGGCGTGATCTGTGGTCTAACTTTTGAAAATAGCGTGAAACTAGGTATCACTCCACAATTTATGAAAAATCTGCTTTTTTATGAAACGCCCAACACTATTTTTTTCTTAAATCTGCACGGCTTTCGACTTGCAAAGTGGTTGCGCTTGTGCAGTTTTGTTTATTTTAAATTTTTTATGTTTTTTTTTTAACACGATTTGTTCTGAAAATTTAAAAAAATTTGGTATGTTGTTAAAACATATATAATTGTTCCGGGGACTTAATATAACTTTTCACCGGCTGCCCTGCAGGTATATAATCTATAAAAAAAAATGTTGAAACCGCTCAATTAAATATCTTGCAGTAAACAAAAATCCTGCAGTTGCCAAAAAGTGCGTTTTGACGAATAAACAGCAGTTTATTTCACCCTGAGGTGGTTCAAGCAAATATACAAAATATTTTGGGGTTGAAACAACAATCGATTGTCTTCTGATTCTGAAAGTTTAATCAAAGTAAATTTTGTTTAAAGGGAGAAAACAATTTTTGAAGTTGAACTCTCGCACCACAACTTCTTCGCCGCACAGCACGCCACCGGCGACGATAGATGACAGGATTAGGTCCATTCGTCATCGTCGTCGCCGGTGGCGTGCTGTGCGGCAAAAAGGTTGTGGTGCGAGAGTTCAACTTCAAAAATTGTTTTCTCGCTTTAAACAAAATTTACTTCGATTAAACTTTCAGAATCAAAAGACTATCGATTGTTGCTCCAAACCCACCATTATTTGCATTTTTACTTGGAACACCTCAGGGTGAAAAAATCGGCTGTTTATGCGCCAAAACGCACTTTTTGTCAACAGTAATTTTTTTTTTTACTGCGAGATTTTTAATTAAGCGGTTTAAACATTTTCATAGATTTTTTTATAGATAGGGCAGCCGGTAAAAAGTTGTATTCAGTCCCCGGATCAATTCGATATTTTTTTATTAAAATAACAAAAATGTTAACATTTTCAAAACATATTCTGTTCTTAAAAAAAAAAATTACATTGCAAGTCGAAAGCCGTGCGAATTTACGAAAAAAACATTGTTGGGCGTTTCATTAAAAAGCAGATTTTTCATCAATTATTGAGTGATGCCTAGTTTCACGCTGTTTTTATAAGTTAAACCCGCGCTCACGTCATCGACCCCCCCCCCCCCCCCCCCCTATCTTTTTTTCGGACAATGCGGCAAAAGGCCATGATTTCTTTTTTTTCTTTTTAGATCTTGAATGTGGTCGAGCGCTACGCCTGGGACGTTTGACATGGAATGACCCTACTGCATTCACGTGACTGGCCACTATAATCACGTGATGCTTGCGCTCTTTCGGGAGCTTGCCATGGACTCTAAAATTACGTACTAACCTTCGTTCTAAGTGCCACAACAAAAAAGGAAGATGAATAAGTAACTTTCAGAGCCGAAAGGAGGCGCCCGAAAGAACGCAAGCACCGCGTGATAGACCCGTGCGCCGGTGAGGTGAGGTGAGGTAGACTTTATTGGGTCCAAGACTGTTAGATCCCCGCGTCAACCGAGTCTCTCTTAGGGAGAGACCCTTGACGAAGCGATCCCCGAGAGTGACGATGGCGGCGCGCCGTAGGGTTCCCTTCTGGCGGCGGCATGAACAAATGTGTCCAACGAATGATGACAATGATGATTGCTTCCTTTTTACTTTCTTTTTTCAGTTAAATAAAACTCGTAAAACTTTTTTTACAACATTTTATGTTATTTTTTGCGTATAACGAGAAAAAAACGCCTTCAGCCGGCAAAGCGCCACACACTGCGTGCGGCGGCGGCGGCGGCGGCGGCGGCGGCGGCGTTTTGGGTACTTCGCGGCGCTGAACGACTCCGGCGTAAAGGCGCATTCACACTGCGGAAAAACACGCGTCGCGGGGTGAGATTTTTTTCCTTATTTTTGTATTGAAAAAAAGTCGCACGCCGAGGAGGACGACGCATGGGAGCGACGCATCTATACTCCGTTTCAAACATCGCGTGCAACGCTGGGAAAGCTACTGAAGTAGTGCGCATGAAGAAACACAAAAAAATGTGTTACTCCGCGAGATTTCGTGGACGAGCGGTACAGGGCGCTGCTCTTGCGATGCCGACATCTCGGTGGCGGTGGTTCGAATCCACTTAGGGCGCAATTTTTTTTTTTTTTTTTACCGATTTTTTGTGCAAGATTGTGCGTATTGCGGAAGTGCATATTTCAATTCCTCTTTTCTTGTTGATTTTATTTATAAGAAGGTAGACTAGGGGATGGTGTTCCGCTCGAACTTGCGCCGGCCTCGTCAAAACGGAAGAACGGTCGAGATCCAGGGCGTCTCTATTTAAAGCCGTTTATTTATATGGTAGCGTGAAAATCAGAGAGTACCTTGAGAGTGTGGTGGACGGTCCTTTATATAACGAATATTGTGATTAGGGGACCGCACTGCCATTGTTCAGACGGCTTGGCATTCCCTCACGTGATGTGACTTCATGGAAGTTTCCTTCAGAGTCAGAATACTCGCCGGTGTATGGAAGAAGTCATCCAGACGGCAGTATCTCGGTGCTCTGGTGCCGGCGCCCCCATGAACCGGGAGTGATTCACAATAGACGCGTACACAACACACGGCACTCGAGATCAGGATCGAGTGTTGTTTCCTTTTCGAGGAAAGTAGGGGCCTCGGAATACAGACACGGGCATGTGCGTCGTTTACTTAGCCGACCAAGGTTAAGGTGCCTCAGGCAGACGGAGCCGACCATGATTACGGTCCCGCAGGCAGAAGAACCCAGACGCTTCGGAATGCAATCACGGGCACCGCCTGCTGTAAGGTCCCGCAAGCAGACGGAGCCGTAGGCACGATTCATCACCGACACAGTTCCTTCTTGAGGCTTGTTTCACTTTGAAGCCATAAGGCCGATTTCAACACCAGAAACAACAGGTGGCAGTTCACAATACTGTCCGCGTGCTCGGAACTTTCACGTTGCGAGGTCTTCGCTTCGGGGACGCCACCTTGCCAGACACTCCGGTGTCGTTACTGACCGTCTCCAGGACCTCACGGACCGACGTCTCCGGGAAACACGTTCTTGAACTCGCGTACACGTTGGCGATCACCTGCTTGCACTTTTGATGAGATCTTCACGCAACGAATCTTCGAAAATATCCGAGCAGGAAAAGAAAGCTTCCCGCGTAAGACGCCATCTTCACGAAACCGGCGAGGCAGGGGCAGCCGCACAACCCGAAAACCCGAAGCGAGTGCGAGTGCCGCACGAACGAAAACGGAAAATAATTTGGAGTAGTTTACATTATCTTTTCCTTTTTATTGAAAAAGAATCGGTGTTCCCTCGAAATCATAACGCCACTATTAGTTACTAGCTACAAAGATGTACACTTTTCGATTTTTTTTTTTTTTTTTTTTCAGGGGCCGCATTATTTTGTGGAGCGAACGTAGTCGCGGTCGGCTGTGCAAACCGGCGCGCTAGCTTTGACTACGTTGCACGCTATGTTTGAAACGGAGTATAGACCCAATTTTTTTTCCCTCGACGCGCGCGGTTGAGCCAATCAGCGAGCGACCGGATGTGACGTGTCGCCCTTTTCCGGTTAGGACACGTCTTCGCTGTTTTTATTTTCGACCCACAAGGAAGGCGAAAAAGCCAGAGATGTCGAGGGATTCATGCAGTCGGCCAAACGTGGTTAGCAGCATTTCAGCGTGGAGAGAAGCAAGCCGATTGGAACATCCGACTTTTTTATCTGCGTGTACGACGCCGTAAAAATACTCTTCATCATTTGCGCGGAAGCCGCCACGGAAGTTCGTAGAGTGTTCCGACCTATACGACTGTGCGGGAGCGATCAATTCTTTGCGTGCACGACACCACTACGGAATACAGCAGTTTTCCGTCGGAAACACTATCGCAGAAGCTGCGTGCAGTCTTAAAGGTACAGACGCGCGGACAGCCCCGTGCTTTCTTTGCACAAAAACGCTCCAAAAGAGCACGATCTGAAGCTTACCGCTCGAGTCCTTCGCATGTGCTTCACACAACCGAAGGGTAAACCTATTTATGATCATCGCCGTTGTCCATTCAGTCAAGACGGTTGTCTCTGAGGGCGTATGCAATCGAGAAGGCAAACCAGCGACAATCGTACGAAGCAGACGAATAAAAGATTCCGTGTTCTCTCGACAAACGCGAGTATCCCCGAGAAGACGCCGACGTCGGGTCGCTCGCATTGCGCGACTGCTTCGTCTTTTTCGACACCGGCGTCGACGTGGACCGCGACGCGCGTTTTTTGCTCAGTATGAATGCGCCTTGACTTGCGGCGGCGCACAAGTCAACCACGTGACTATACCCGTTTTCACCTCAAGAACCGTAGAAAAAAAAGTACGGTTTCCCGCGGAGCATCACTAATTTTCCTCGTTATGCTGAGAATTGAGATATATGTTGGTGCATTTTAGATTAGATACATATTACCTTATTGAGACGTACACGTTTCAAACGCCAAAAGCATCGCTTCTGCCTCCAACAACCAAATCTTGTAAGAACTACTTCGCGTGGCGTATGAACACGGAGCAAAACGTCCTTTTTTCTTGAGGTGAAGACGGGTATAGTGGCCAGTCACGTGACTGTTAGACACTTTTCCCCGGACTCCCGCGGGCTTACACTACAAATTCCTACCGTGCCATAAATATACTTCTAATTTTTTTTTTTTTTTGAGGGGGGAGGGGGGGGGGGTGAGGGGAAGGGATCGTGTTTTTTTAGTTTTTTTTGGGCAGATTTATTTTATGACATCCTTTTTCCAACCAAGCTGATTAAATTTTGTTTTTCCTCCGCATATGTATGTCAAGTTTTTAGAAACTTGAAAAACTCCAGGAGTCAAGATGTAGACGATCTTAACATCACAGTGATTAAGCATACTCTCGACATAGTGGTACCGGTGTTAACGTATATATTTAACCTATCATTTTCGTCTTGTGTTTTTCCTAAAGCAATGCAGTGTGCTAAAGCTGTCGCTTTGTTTAAAGGTGGGGGACAAGAATAAGTTTACAAACTACAGACCTATTTCTCTTTCATTCAATTTTTCTAAAGGTCTTAAGAAAATCATTCATAAAAGACTTTATATTTATCTAGAAAATTTTTCAATAATTTCTAATAGTCAGCACGGTTTCCGAAAACATCGCTCAACTGAATCAGCACTGTTACTACAAAAGCAACAAATTATAGAATGCATTGAAAATAAAGAACTCATCGCGGGTGTATACATTGACTTCTCCAAAGCGTTCGATTGATCACAAAATTTTGTTCATGAAGCTAGAAAATTACGGTATACATGGAACGGCTCTAGACCTGTTTAAGTCATACATACAGTACCGTACGCAGTTCGTTAATAATAATAACTATATTTCAACCATTCAAAAAATTAGAACTGGTGTATCTCGAGGTAGTGTGCTCGGGCCACTCTTGTTTATAATCTTCATAAATGACATTGAAAATTGCGTACCACATGGAAACCTAGTGTCTTATGCCGATGATACGACTCTTTTTATTAAAGGCGGTTCAGCAGATGATATAGAAAAGAGAGCAATAGTTCTTTCAAACACTGACTTGTGGACTAAAGTAAATGGCGCCTAAAAAAAAATTCTGAAAAGACTAAATGTGTGCTATTTCGACCTCGAAGTAGACAAATATCTTACTCGTTTGAAATAACCTTAGGCTCATCAACACTAGAGGTGGTAAAGTCGGTAAAAACACATGGGTGTACTTTTCACTGAATCATTATCATGGAATGAGGACGTTGAATATGTCCATACAAAAGCTATTGGTCTCCTTTGTAGAAACCGTTATGTCTTTCCAACAAGTGTGAAATTGCTTTTATATTACTCTTTGGTTTATACTCGCTGCTATGTATATTGTCATTTGGGCCAAACAACAAAACGTAACTTAACAAGACTACTACTAACCCAAAAGAGGGCAATTCGAATTGTTTCGAATGTTTCTTTTTTGCATCCTTCTAAGGAACTCTTTTTTCAAGCATCGTGTAATTCCCATTGAACATCTGGACAGGTTTCGGTTGTTGGTGACTTATAATGTAGCCTTAAAACACAACAATACTTTTTTTTTAATTTCTGCATTGTCATGTTTAATTAAGTTAGATCATAAATACGTTACCCGCCATGGCGAGACCTGGAATGTTTCAACACCCCGTACTAACTATGGTTTTACATTATTAAAGTATGTGTTGCCATCTTTACAAAATGGACCTGAAGCAAATGATGTGGAAAGTCAAATCGAATGTTAGCGGACATACTACTACAGTCCCATCTTCTATATCATACCGTGTAGTGTCACGCATGTGTTCTGAAATTGTTTCTATCTGAAAGGCATATGTCTTTTAGTTATCTTTCTAAGTATAATGATTGGAGTGCTGTGCGGGTGTATATTTGATTGTTTGGGTCTAGTGTATTTTTATTATACGCTGTTTTTCCGCGAGGGTGTCTATGGGAACTAGGGCCTCGTCAAGCTGCAGTAGCAGTTTTTTGCCCTCTTTTGTACCTGTTTTCGTTTTGTGATGAAAAAAAAATATTATTATTATTATTATAGGACGCACGGAAGCCGCTACGTCGGCCGCTTCTGAGCTTTCAATGACCGACCGGGCAACGAAGTTTGGCTCCACAGGTGGCGCCATCTTATGCGGGAATTTTCGCAACTCCGAAACGGCCCGCGGCAGCAATCGTTGAATCCGACCTCGAGCTCGAACATCCGAGTGTCCCGCCTAACCGTGACGCAACACTCGTGGCCAATCGTTCCGGCTGGATAGATGTTAATGGATATGTCCTTTGCAACGGGCGGTAGCTTGCGCCACCTAGCCTACGTTACTAAAAAAAAAAGCGATCGACTGTTATGACAATCACTCTGTTAAGAACAATTCAATTAGATTTATCGATTGCTTGAGAGAAAAAAAAGTAATTTACCTTTACTCGAAGAAGTGACCGCTATTTTTCCAATCCCAGGTTTTCAAAACAACAAATGTCTTGTCGGTTTAAAAACATGTTTTTCGTACACTCTCTTTATTTGATTAGATTCATCAGAAACGCCTAACTATAAACTACTCCTCAATGCACCCATTTTTGTAAACATTCTTCCTGCCGGCGACCTGGATCGAGGATTCCTGGCTGGGAAACTTGCAGAAAGAAAGGTTGCCATTAGAAAGGAGAGGGAAAAATAGTAACTGTTTCAAGTAATTCGATCACTTCCAAAAGCAGTCGGATTACTTTCGTGATTGCTTACTACTAAGTATATTCAAATGATTGCAGAATTACTCCGAAACGTAATCACTTACAAGTACTTTGAATACTTGTACTGAGTACTCCAAAAGTTCGTGCACGCGCCAAAAAAAAACAAGCCGAAACGCCAAGTCAACCCAAGCCAAAACGTCGGATCAATCCAGCATTGCAATGCAGGGCCAGCTAGGAAAGAATGGAGTCACTGACATGCTCAGCGACAAGGAAACATCCCCTGGACAACGAGGGCGTGGTCTTCTACGTCATCTACGGGGGTCGAAGTGCGGGGCTTTGATTGGGCACGAGCGCTGCAACGGCGTTCGGCTGGGACTCGTCTTCTGAACGATTAAACCCGAATAGAATAGAATAGTTTATTTCAGACATACATGTGTCATACATATGTCTGGGGGGCAGCAGCAAAAGAAGGCAAAAAAAGCCCTCTGACGAGGCCGCTAGCCCCCCCCCCCCCCCCCCCCCCCTTTCCCCTGCCCATAGCAGTCAACAGAGACAGCATACAATAATTTAGCAACAAGATTGAAATAAACATAGGCATCAGTAACCCCTCCCCCCCCCCCCATTCCAATCAATATCATCAATATAAACATAAGCAATGCGTCATAATAAAAATAAAAAAAGAAACAAACTAAAAAAAATCATGAAACAAAAACCAGAGAAAACTGTATTCATTGACATTAACATCGTCATTATCAACAAAATCATCCCTGCCGAAGGCTGACGCAGCGGTCATGCGCAATCTGCGCCCAGCCTACAGCAGGTGATGTGGCAAATCTAACAATACGTACTTGCTTCGAGGCGCACAATTTTGTTCTGTGCATGTTTGTATACAGAGGGAGGTTAGACAGCCCTATTGCATGTCGCTTATGCTCAAGAGGTCCAACGGGTCAAGAGATCCAGTAGCCACGTGACAGTAGAGTTAAGAGATCCACTATGGGTCAAGAGATCCAATATGGATGCGTCATTAGGTCCAACGAGTGAAGAGGCCCAACGAGTGCAGAGATCTAATATGGGTCAAGAGGTCAAACGAGTCAACGAATTCAAGTCACGTACAGAAGAGTTAAGAGATCCAATACGGGTTAAGAGGTCCAACGAGTCAAAAGAAATATTATGAGTGAAGAGGTTCAGCAAGTCAAGAGATCCAACAGTCACGTGACAGCAGGGTTAAGAGATCCAATACGGGTCAAGAGGTTTAATCAGCCAAGAGGGAAAACGAGCCAAGAGATCCCACAGTCACGTGACTGCAGAGTTAAGAGATTCAAAATGGGTCAAGAGGTCCGACCAGTCAAGAAATTAAATATGGGTCAACAGGTTCATAAGTCAAGAGATCCAACAGTCACGTGACAGAGGAGTTAAGATATCTAATATGGGTCAAGAGATTCAATATGGGTCATGAGGTCCAACGAGTGAAGAGATCTAATATGGGAAGAGGTGAAACGAGTCAACATATTCAACAGTCACGTGACAGTAGAGTTAAGAGATCCAGTACGGGTTAAGAGGTCCAACGAGTCAAAAGAAATATTGAAGGTGAAGAGGTTCAACAAGTGAAGATATCCAACAGTCACGTGACGGCAGGGTTAAGAGATCTAATACGGGTCAAGAGGTCCAACGAGTCAGGAGATCCTACAGTCACGTGACAGCAGGGTCAAGAGATCCAATACGGGCCAAGAGGTCCAACGAGTCAAGATATTTAATGAGTCAAGAGATCCAACGAGTCAAGAGATCCTACAGTCACGTGACGGCAGAGTGAAGAGATACAATATGGGTCAAGAGTCGGCGAGTCAAAAGTTCCAACGACTCAAGAGATCTAATATATGGGTCAAGAGATCCAACAAGTCAAGAGGTCCAACGAGTCAAGAAACGCCACAGTCACGTGACAGCCCAGTCAAGAGGTTTAATATGGATATCTTAACTTGTGGAGTGCAGTCTTGGGTACTAAAAACGCGTTACTCTAACTTCATTACTTTTTCGTAACTTAAAAGCTAACGCGGTACTTTTTCGAAAAGTAGCTTGTAACTGTATAGTTATGTTACTTTTTGTTCTTAATTGACGATGAAGTAACGAGGTTAATATTGTCGTTACTTTTACCAGTTTCTGGAGGATTAAAATATCACTGAACGAGTAGAATCTAGCCATACAAATTATGTGTTCATATATTTCGAGTGTCACGTTCTGCTTCAAGCTGAGAATACGTAGTTTTTAACGAGTAACGACGCGGCTATGGCCACGTGTGAATGTAATGCGAAAAACCTAGTTATCTTTACGCATGCGACTGAACATTTACACATTGATCCCATAAGCACTATTATTGCTACCGTTCTTTAATTTTCCATACCTGCCTTTTCATAGAACACATGAGTCGTGAACCGCCATATGCGGAATGACCATTCTTGTTTTCTGCGTTGAAAAGAGACTAAAATACAAAACAAAAAAGTTAGGAGCTAGGTGTAAACATATTTCTAAAGATGTCACGAAAACACTTGGAGCAATATTTACGCCGTTAGGCGTAATTTAGCGGATGTCGTAAATTTGTTACTCCTTGCCGTGGCCGTTTTTTTTTTTTATTGGACACGTGTTTATGCTAGAGAAAAAAACGATAAAATAAACTCGTTTTAAAAAATATTACGAGATCACCTTTTCCGCTTCGCTTCAAACGATAACAAACATGGCGGCCGATGTTTGCGGCGAGCGGTTTATACACCAAAAAACAAAAGTTCAACTATACTTTTTGCCTTTTTTTTTTTTTTTTTTTTGCGCGTGCGAGTAGTGTTGCATTTACCGCGATGTTTGAAGAAGAATCTCAACCTCAACACGCGGCTCTGACGTCACTGCTCTGCGGTGGCGCTGTTGTCGCCACGGCGCATGCGCAGAAGCTTCATCTCCAGCGAACCTGGTTTCTGCGCAGTGCCCGCCCCTGGTGTGGGCAAACGCGGGCTTGATTTGGAAACAGTGTGTCGATCGAAGCGCGGTGCGGGTGCGCTTTTGTAGCAGGACTGGCGTGGGCTTGGCGTCTCACGTCGACTGCACAGGGTGAGGCTGCAAGGACCAGCACTTTTGTCACGACTCGCAAACTTCGAATTACAAACTTACATGCGCGAAACTGGGCACGCGAACGTCGTCTCTCAAAAAACTGTATGTCTAACTTTTCTTTTTTTTTTTTTTTTTTTTTTTTTTCTTTATAAAGCTTACTTTTGAGATTGCGAAATCTTGAACATAAAGCAAAAAAACGGCGGCCGCGTATTCTCTATGTCCTGTTCTAGCAGCCTGTTCGTCGTCTGCTTAATGGTTTGCGAGCTCGCTCCCGGGTGGCCGGCTGAACGCGAAAACGCTGAGAAGTGGTAGAGTCTGGCGACACGCGGGATAATCGCAGTAAGTAATAATTTTCACGAGATACGAACGATGACCGCCTGGGAGCAAGATCGCAAACTAGTGTGCCAGAAAACGACCATCCCGTACAGGATAGAGAAAATGTATGCGGCCGGCCGTTTTTGCAGAATTTTTAATATTTCACCATTTCTGAGCTGAGCTTTAAAAAATATACATACTTTTTTTTTTTTCTTTTTGCAAAATGGCGTTGGCGTGCCCACTTTCGGGTATGTACGATAAGAACTACAATTTGGCACTCGTGCCAAATGTTCTGGCAGGGCTGCCAATCAGAGGGAAATTTCCCAGGTTAAGGCAGTATTCGGGTCTATGTGGGAATAAGGGATATCTTGCTAGTTTGAGGGAAATTTTTGGCACCATATATATCTAAAAATTTATAGGTCAGTTATGATCTTTTTTTTAGATAACATTGAGTTTTTGTGGCTCTGGCTACATTTGGGTTATTCCCTCCATCCGTGTGGCGGTTTGTTGCGCGACCATCTGACAACACAGAGGCAGTTTTCAACGCCGCCGTGAAAATGGCGAACTCGAAGGTTCTTAAAACGCCGCTGTGCCTTCTGGGAAAAGAAAGCTTGAGTACAACAGGAAATACTGCGATGTCTGGAGATACAGACGCCACGTTCAAGATGCAGACTTACCATGGCTAATATTATTTCGTGAAGTGCCGTGCACGAAATGGTGTTTACTGTGTGTCCCAGCTGTTCCATGTTTTTGAGTTTTAGAACTCTAGCTCGTGTTACACCTTTTGTTTTAGACTGACTGTTATAAAAAGCGACTGTTATAAAAAGCGATGAAGACGTTATTAAAGCATGCAGTACCATGTTCTGATAACGTGCATAACATCTAAGGCGAAGATGGGGTTTCATTCGTCAGTTTGAATCTCCCGGTAACCCTCGCCAAATTTGCTTTGACCCGTCTTTTGGCCCCTATAAATTCATTTTCGAGAAACGTACGCGAGGCGTAAAGGTTACCTAATATATCTCTGATCGTAAAAATGGAAGTGATGCAGAAAACAAAGAATATTTAGAATTAGATAATTATTTGGGCCAGCGAGGTAAATTTCGGCAGAAGTAGGGAAATTCCAGGCGTCCGCAAGGGGAGTTCCGTTTTTGGTAGCACTGTGTCCTGGCCTTACGGTCTCACCCTCTATTCTGCTTGACCTGGCTTGATTTGTTTGTTCGCGCGCTTTGAGGCCGAATAAATGTGTCAGTTTCCCTTAAAAGTGGTCCCACTATACTATGAGGATCGTACAACCGTCGTGATTGCGACCATGGTTCCAGTAGGGAGAGGGAACCTTCACAGGTAAGAATTGGCGAGCCATTCGGCTGGAAGCAATCGGGTGTTCGCTTCGAATCAGGATTGTCCAGGTATGTGTCTGCCATTTTGCTTCGGAAGGCCCTTAGCACTCAAGTGCGTAGCAGTGCACTCAGCTTGCTAGAGCCATCGTGTTTAGGTCCAAAGTCTCCTCTATACCAGGCACGTAGCCAGGATTTTGTTTCGGGGGGGATGGGGGGGGGGGGGGGGGGGGGGGCGGGGGGGGCGTTAATGACAAAATGTATGAGGGGAAGGGAGGAGAGGAGGTCCCAGCAAAAAGGAAGATTTTGGGGGGCCCGGGCCCCATAGGACCCCCCCCCCCCCCCCCCCCCCCCGCCCCGGTTACCTTTCGCGACGTCATTACCTTGTGAACAACAAGCTCGATGGTGTTTCTAATGAGCATTCTGGAAGCCTGAAATCATAGCGGTCTTAAAGCAACACTGCCAACACCGTCAAAATTGAAGTTCTTATACTCCTCTTATTTCCGTCGATGGGAGATCCTTTGATGACGTCATAGTCAGCATTCGGCCAATTGTGGTGGGCCAACCACAGCGACGCTTTCCATCGCTCACGTCGCCAATACTCACAAAGCCTGTCAGTTCGACGACGGAGCCATCGAGTGCCCGGTCGCAGATTTGGTGCGCGAGGATCTGGTAGCAGAGAGCGTTTCTCGGGCAAGCCGGTATTCAGCGCACAGCTTTTGCAGTGGCGAGGACCCGCACGAAACATGGTTTTCAAATCCGACGAGGAAAGAAGCGATAGCGCGAGGAACGCGAGGGGCACGAGCGGATAGTCCATCGCTCGGGACAAGTGTGTTTCGGCATCTCGCCGCAGCGGCAGGCGTCTTGTTCTGCCGCTCTACCTTTTCACTTTCGGCGGCCGCGTCTCGTGGCGATCTGCCAAGCTTTGTCAATATAGAGGAGGCTATGTTAGGCCGCGTTTTAATTGTGAGTCATGACGCTCACCCACCTCGCAAGAAAACAGAAACGGAAAAGCTGGAAAAACCGCATTCTTATTTTGTGATTTTTTTTTTCAAGCTCTTTCGGTCGCTTTTTACCGCACATCCACAGACGCTGACAGACGCTTTTAACGAAACCGTGTCTCGTGCGCGATAGAAACCTAGAACGCCGCATTCGTGGTCGCGTCTTGCGAGTGTTGCAGACGGTTTAGACGGGGGCGGAAGAGCAGACGGACCAGGCGGTAGTTGAGTGTTAATCGTCTGCTTGTTCTGCAAGGTTTGCGGTGACGTCAGTAAGACGCCGAGCTCCGATTGGCTCAAACTGGAGGATAGTGGGTAGGCTTTAAAGCAAGCTGCCGTAAGGTCTACCCACTATCCCTCATTCAGAACCAATAAGATCTCGGCGTTCTGACGTCACCACAGCCCCTGCGAAAGAAGCAGACGAACTTGCGCTCCACATAGCAGACGATGTCATACGCTGCCGTGCGTCTGCCTGCACGACTAGCAGACGGCGTCGGGGTTGTCAGACGGGAGACTCTCGGGCAGACTAATCGCACCGGACGTCGGGAATGTCTTAGGCCAAGCCAATCCAGTCATGGGCGGGGCCACCATTCTGTGAGCGAGGACTAGAGCGGGTGAACTCTGACTCAATTACCCAAAGCATAATAAGTATTGAGCAAGAAAAAACTTCTTGATACACACTTGTTTTTTTTGTTTTTTTTTTCTAGGTAAGCCTCCCTTCAAAAAGCTTTTCTTTCAACGTTATTCTAAAAAAAGTAACTAAAAAGTAAAGCCGCATTTTCTAAGTAACTGTAACGAGTTACCTTTTCGTTCCAAGTAATTGTAACGCTAATTTCGCTACTTCTTTGTTCCGAGACTAACTATGGTGGAACGAATTTCTTTTTGAAAGTAACAACCCTGGACTGGGCAGTAGTGATACACAACCGTACGCCTGCACGACGCTCATCCAGATCAAAACAGGCACGGTGGAGAATTGAAATATTCCGAAGAAACCAAATTGTGAACTTGGCGACTACAAACTGAAGGAAGAGATGAAAATCACGACTGGAGAGAGAAGGCCGCGACGAAAGGAAACCGAATTCCAGTTTTAGAGGTAAAGAGCGGCGGAACAGAACAGAGAAACGACTTGGCAAACGGCGTCGAGAAGCAGAAGTTAGCAACAAAAACAAAGGACGGCATTCGTGCTCTGCCAGAACGGCGTGCCAGAACCATAAACAAATTCCCCCGAAGACGACTAAAAAATGCGCGCGTGGAGAAGCTATCCACAGCCTCGGGAACCAAGCACCGGTGCCAGAAGCGTCGTCGTAAACTTAGCGCTACACGATCAAGCGGTAGCTTCAAAAAAGCTCTCGCGCGGGGGAAACCCGACGGCGCTGCCAAAAAGTCCTTTTCAATGGTCACCTCTGCTTAAAGAGTGCCGCGACACAATATCATGGCCGACTCGGCCTAAAGTGGTCAATTTCAAGTATGTGTAATGTTTGCAAACTCGAGTTTAAAAGCTGTTATTACATTATATTGGATCCTGTCGCCCCTTCCCTTTCTATCGAATGCTCCAGCCAAGAGTTTGATGGATGGACATACGGCTGAACCCTTTAAATAGGGTGGCGCCTCGCGCTATTTAAGCCAGCGTTTTCAATGGTAACAGTTAACCTCTCTTCGCATTACATATAATCTGATACACTGGGCGCCTTGCTGATTGTTAAACGTAATGAGAAACACCGCAAAAAAAAACAAAAACATTATCAATGAAAAGGTTTTTTTTTTTCCCCTTTTTATCACATCTTTTAAAATGTCTTCTTTTTAAAGTTTTCTTTCATTTTCTTTTAGCAGCGTTTTTTTAGCTTGGCCGATTTGATCTACTATATTAAGTGACAAAATAAAATTTCAGCGTCAATTTCGCGACTTAGCGTTCGAGCAATAGAATCGAAAAGCTTGTGGCGTCGCGAAAATTAGGGAAGCCTATTTGGAAAAGCTTGCGAAGTCCCCAGGCTACTTTCGGCATTCTGATTGGTGCGTTTTCACTGACGTCACATCGCCTGGAAAGAAAGTGAGAGATAGAAGGGAGGTGGGGGGGGGGGGGGGGGGGGGTCCTAAGTTTAGGTAATCACGCCTCAAATGTGCTCACCCTGATAAAGCAAAATGAAAAAAAAAAAAATAAATAAACCGATGCATTTTCCACATATGTTGTAAACGTTGCTGTCATTGGAATTTTGTTTCTGCTACAAATACAGGCGTAATTGCAGTTCCCGTACTGCTATATATGTGTACGTCCTTGTTTTGTTCCTGCGGCAACAGATGTCGGCGTGTTGCTTGTGCTGCAACTGCAGTCTGCACTTGGGGCCTACGGTCGGGGCGACTTCTGCCGCCTTTTGCCACAGCTCCGAGGCAAGTATGCATGGCATGAAATTCGAAACTTTGCGTTCAAACGACGCAAAAATTCCACGAGACGGAAATAACTAAGTTCGAGAGCATCATCCATACTCGTTTTCCGGAAAGAGTGGTGGTCCACCGTGATTTGTTATTGCAACACCCCTGCTACAACTTCCAAAAAGTTCTAAATAAATTCAGCTTTTCTTTTTCTATTTTAGGACGTATTCTATATTTACATTGCATCTATAATGTTCTTTTCTTGGTTTTCTTTGTTTTAGATTGTTCAAAGGTAAATATAAAAAAAAACTTTCAGTCTTTTCATTCTGGTGAAGAAGGAAGACCAGCGAAGCTGTACTATGGTGGGATTGAAAAAATGGCCGGCCGCCAGTCGACAAGCCAGAGTGGAAAGGCTGGAACGGTTGTGCCATCTATAAACCACGACGGCAACCAGACAACCGGCAAGCCGGTTGTCTAATTGCCACCGTCGCTCATAGATGCTGGTGACTGTCCGAAGTTTGGTGTCATCATTCGTTTGCTGACGGACACGATCCTGGGGAAACTAGCCCTTAACAGCTCCGCTGTAAAAACCAACCAATTGGGATATTTATTTTCCGTTGCTTAGAATTTCCAGGCAACGGGAGCGCAAGCAGCCTTGTGGGACAAACTCGAGACGGGTTCGGAAACGTTTGGCTGCCTTGCGCCATCGCCACTTTCAAGACAAGGGCAGGAAAGTCCTTCAGTTCCTCCAGCGCGAGCTTCCCATCTTCAATCATGCTTCGGCGTCTCGTTCGCCTCAAGCGTGCACGCGCAGTCGCTGCACGACGGAAGGCAACAAGCGCGTGCTGGTTGCCGAACATCCCAAAAGAGAAGATCTGCCTACGAACAAGGCCGCAAAGCTCGGCTTCCCACGTCACTTACGGGAGGCCAGCGTCGCCGGGTGCCGATTGGACGCGAGTCCTTGCCGAGCGCCGAAGCGGGACTCGCGCCCAATCAGCTCCCCGCGTTGGCCTCCGGTGGATGACGAAGGAAGCTCAGCACCGAGGCCTTGTTACGCAGAAGGCGTTGGCAGTCAGTTAGTCGTCGCCCCTCCTCGTGAACTATAGAAGCCACGCTGACCCGAGCCCAAAAGCTGCCCCACACGGGGACAGCAGCAAAACAGCCACGCAGCTCGTAAACCGAGGCCCGCAACCCGGGTATACGCTCCCGATGCGCCGACGAACCGGGCGCTCGCCTTACACCGACGACGAGTCCGGGCCATAAACTAGGGGCTTAAAGAGAAGAACACGGCCGCAATGACAGGTCGGCAGGCTACCGTGCATTCGATGGCCATTTTTTACGGCTCCTCGTGGCGGAAAACCGTCCCTGATACGCGTAGCGGGCTCCTTGTGGATTCTATAGTAATGGGCTATACAGTTGGCGATTTACGGACCTCGTAATTTACGTCGAAACACGCAAAGTCGATCGGTCGTCGGGAAGTCCGCCGATGCGAACTGCGGCGTGCGGACAGCGCGTGCGCGGTAGCTCAGCGCTCGTTGGCGATGACTCTGCCACCTATAGAGTCATCTCAAAAGACACCATGGTTTAGTCGAACTTCGCTCGGTGTAATAAATCCCCATTAACCCAGAGCCTCTGGGATTGGTGCACGCGCGGGATGGAGGCAATCACAATTTTATCATCGTCGTCATAGCATTACTGTGACTGTGTCGTTCTAGCGTTCACCGGTTACAGCCTTAACTATAGTCCGCTGCAACTCAAGAAGCTACAGCGAGGGTAAGACGGGTCGGGGAGGAGGAAGCAGGCGGAACACTGGAGAAGAGACTGGGAAACCTCCTTCTCTCTTTAGCGTTCCGTCTGCTTCCTACCCACGGCCCGTCTTACCTTCGCCCTGCCTTCTTGAGTTGCAGCGGACTAGAAGCGCTAACGAAGATGTCCGGATCCTCCTAATGAACTGTCCACTCGAAGCAACCTAAGAAACTGTCTACACTACAAGAAGTCCCTTACCCGCTCCCAACGTTACTAAGGTCACTGACAAAGAGGGGGATCGGTGGCCGAGTGGGCTAGCGCACACCAGCTCGGAGCACCTGGAGCGAAAGCTCCCGCTGCATAGCCCAGGGATCCTGGGTTCACCCCTACCCGTTTCGATCTGGATGAGCATCGATGCTCATCCAGATCGAAACGGGTAGGGGTGAACCCAGGATCCCTGGGCTATGCAGCGGGACTCGACCGCATGCCGGTACGATCGTACCGGCATGCGGTCGAGTATCACTACTGCGTGGAGCACGTTAAAGACCCCAGGCTAGCGGTTGCACTGCCCTGTCTAAATTGTTTATCAACAGCTGAGACACCAGACGCCCATTGAGGCAGACTAACTTCCGGCTGTATAAACATACAACAATTTGCTTTGTTACTGACAGAATGAGAAGGAAAGGGCGTGTTTCTGGTGTGCCCTGCCTCCATTAGGCGCTCCATTCCTTCCTCCGAGCTTCGGCTGTGTGCGCGCGAGAGACCGAAGCATTGTTGAAGGCAGGAAGATGGTGCTGAAGGCGAAACAACCGAACCTCCTCTCTGCCGTCCTCACCTCGTCAGGAACTAAAGATCAAGGGCAGTCGACAAGCTTCCTAGAACGCCTGGCGGATTTTCGTAGCGCGTCCGCTCGGTGGCACTGTTGACGCTGAGCCCGCCTTGCGGACAGAAGCGACAGAACCGGTGGAACGTTCAAGGCACACTGCCTGCGATGAAAACTAATTATATTGTTTTCTTCGTGGGTGTATGAGAACATAAAGTTTGCACCAAAGTTTGCGTAAAAAGAGAGTCGTTTCAAAACGGTTCTCCCTCGTTGCCCGCGGGAGCGGTGCCGCTGATGGCACGAGGGTCGCTATCTGCCCGCAGAGCCGTATATCCATGGGCAGGGATGGGCAAAATACATGGAAATATGTATCGAAATACAAATACAAAATACTTCGTCAAAAATGTATTTAATTACAAATCTAATTACATTTCCGAAAAGCATTTAAGTACAAGATACAAATACAACCAAATGTATTTGGTCTCCTCCAAATACTTTTTTCAAATAAATTCCTCAAAATTTGCGTCAGCAACTTCAGGGCACCTGCAACGGGTTTCTGGGTATCTCATTTTAATTTTGCATCGCACATTCGGGAGTTAGTGTGCGAGGCTCTGGTAACGTAATAGAAATATAATCACAAAAAAATGTAATCAGCTCGGACGTAATAGGTGAAAAAAGTACAGAGCCTCAAGCAGCTTTTTTTGTCGATGACATTTTGGTACAGACCAACAAGGAACCCAGACGACCAAGACCAAGAATTTTTTTATTGTTGCAACTCGCACCAGTTACGAAAATCTGGACAGGCAGTGCATTTAGAATGTTCCAGGCAAAAATATGGATGGAAATCAGGCTGGAAAGCATCACAAGTTGTCACAGGAACTTATTTAGCCAGTCTGCCCGTGAACGTCGATTTTGTCACTATTCTTGCACTGGACTAGCACCGTAATCACAGTCAATCAAAGCTTGTGCTTAATTGAGAGACACTGCATTCGGTGCAGAACATAGTTTTCTTCCTGCTCTGGACAGTGACAATAAATTTGAGGCATGTATTTTCGCCCACAAAATTGTATTTCATTACAATTGTATTTGAAATACCCACGTTTTAGTATTTAAATACGCACGTCAAATACATTGCCCAATTTGTAATTAAATACAAATGCAAAATACACAAAGTATTTTAAATACGTATTTCAAATACTTGTATTTAAAATACTGCCCATCCCTGTCCATGGGTTTGGTCATTCATTGGGAAGTATAGGAGACAAATAAGGATGCGCCATTAGCGGAAAGCGGGCTGGACGTGTTCCAACTTCCAGGGCGTCTTCACGAATTCGAATGTGGCCAACAGAAGCCGGAAATATGACCCTGGCGGTGGTCGCGAGAAAGAAACTTGGTGAGTGCGTCGGAGTAACTCTCGGTGACTGAAAATAGTGTGCACCTGATGTTTCAATCACGCCCATCCAAAATCGTGTTGGAAGAGTGCGACTAGCGGAGCGATCAACACAATCCGTACGCCAGGCGCCGAGGGCCCAGAATCTGCCGTCCGAGCGGTCACACTGTACGAGCAAAACAGAGTTCGAGCGGCGCATTCGTTTCTTACGTCTTTCTGCATGATCATGATCGAAACCTCACGTGCACCCTATTTTCAACCATGAAGGGTTACTACATTTAACTCTAACGCGCTAATTAAAACGACCAAAACTGTTTCTCGCTACCACCGCTAGGGGATTCTTCTCGGCTTCCGGTTGGCCAAGAGAGCATGCCAAGTCCTTGTTCTGCGTCCTGCACGCCCTGGCTCTGCCCGCGCCTCCCATTGACCCAACTCTCCGTACACACAGCTCTGACCGCCCATACCATGCTCGCGTGCGGGAGACGGACCATTTTTCGAACGACGTTCCTTCGTGGAGTTTGTAAAACTGATAGATCTAAGAACGCTGCCCGCTCCCCACAAAATGAGCATATAAAATGATCGAGGGCAGGAGCCCACTTTCCCATCGATTATTCCCGAATAAGTTGCAGCTCTTCGAGGACAGCTTCCAGATTCTGCTGGAACGCACAATGATCGATAAAAAAAAAAAAAAAAAAAAAACATTTTTCTTCGATCATTTTTTTTTTCTGTCTTTTTACATTTGTGTTATTGGACTGGGAACGAGCGTTCTTTCGGGTGAATCCGAAGTGATCCCATGGTATATGAATCCACGGAAGTCCCACTTATGCCGTCGGCGAGCCCATGCCACGCGCGAACACTCTCAGAAAACAAAAACGGTATAGTCTTCCACCCCCCGTCCCATATAATACACCCCACAACTTCATTTCGACGTACAGCGAACTGACGTTGAGCCGACGGTACCAACTTTCACGAGCGGCTTGATAGCCGAGTGGTACAACTTAATAAAATATGTAACATAGGTGTTACTGACTACAAAAAATATGCGTACTTCAGCTGTTTACGTACTTCAGTTGATATGTACTTCAGCTGTTTAATGAGTTATATCACACCGTTATGAAGTCCCTCGTAAAAGTTGGGAACGTCAGTTCGACGTCATTGCGTTGTACGTCGAACTAAAGCTTTGAGGTGTATTACATAACACCAAAACATTTAAGTGAATGATTGCGATCGGATTAGCTACCGATCATAAAGGTTCCTTAGCTAAACGTGTATCTTCAAGCTCGTCTATATGGGATCTTAGTTAACGTTATTAGATCGAACCAGTTATGGAACTTCCCGTAGACGGCCTGGAGAAAGAGCCAGCACCACCTGGCAGGTTCGACGCGGAGTGCCTTCCGCGGAGGTCACCGCTCTTTCCACTACTCCTAGACTAGTTCACTGTAGCTTGACTATTAAACAATCTACGCACACCAGCACCAAGATGGTGGCACCAAAAGGCTAGAGCCGTTTATCGAGAGAGTGGGGTCAATGGGAGGCGCGGGCAGAGCCACGGCGAGGATTAGGCTCACAAAGAGGGCTTGGCATGCTCCGTTGACACCCCAGAAGCCGAAAAGAATCCCCTAGCGGTGGTAGCGAGAAACAGTTCTAATCAAAGGTATATGCTAGGTAGTTTTAATAAGCGCGTAAGAGTGAAGTGTAGTAACCCTTTGTGGACGAAAATAGGGTGCACGTGATATTTCGATCATGATCATGCAGAAAGATGTAAGAAACGAATGCGTCGCTCAACTCGGTTTTGCTCAGACAGAGTGTGACCGCTCGGACGGTAGATTCCCGGCCCTCGGCGCTTGGCGTACGGATTATGTCGATCGTTCGGCTAGTCGCACTCTTCCACCATGATTTTCAATGACCGTGATTAAAACATCACGTGCACCACATTTTCAGTCACCGAGAGTTACTCTGACGCACTTATCAAGTTTGTTTCTCGCGACCACCACCAGGGTATTATTTCCGGCTTCTGGTTGGCCACATTTGAATTTGTGAAGACGCCCTGGAACACGCCCAGCCCGCTTTTGGCCAATGGCGCCTCCACATTTGTCTCCTATACTTCCCAACGAATGGCCAAATTCTCTACATATAAGGCTCTGCCAGAGGCCATTCTAGCAAGGCACGGCGAGCAAGTTTATCTGCTCCACCCGAAGGGGATAAAAACTTATACGAGCTGGTAAGCACAAAATGTGTGATAGATCTTCCAGGAAAGAAGAGAGGGGCATCTGAACGGCACCGCCTAACAAAGATACGCTCTCATTTCTGACAAAGGCCGCGAGGTGCATACGTTACTAGAACACTCACCCACCGAGGCCAAACTAAATACGTTCACAGCGCCACCCTTCAGCGACTAGTCAAAACACGAAAGTTCATTTATATTGCTAGTGCGAAAAGGCAATGCGAGATAGCGTCACCGACCCTTGCGCGACTCGACCTGAACCGATACATGTAGACGTGCAGTTCCCGGAGTGGCCGCTGCAGGAAAAATGGCGGCGTTGCGATCGCCATTAGTTCGGTTCTCGAGTACGGATGAAGCGACTTTATCAAAACAGGCTCTATGGCTGTTTCCCAACCGAGTTGCTTTAGTAACGTCGGACGCAACAGTCGGTTTGTAGCAGACCTTTTCATCGGTTTCGTTAGCAGACGGCTTCAAAGCGTTTCCTTGTTTCAGTATCGACTGCGAATGACGCTTCGCACAAACAGACCCCGTTATTCGCTGGGGTTAGCGGACGAGCCAACCGCAAGCGATACCTTAAGCTCGCTCTATGGGAGCCAAATTAGATATCGCTCTCGCGGCAACTCTGAGTCTGATTTTAGTCACCGCGAGAGCCAGATCTAATTTGCCTCTCGCGGAGCGAGCTGAGATAGCGTTCATAGACGGCTCGTCTGCTAACGCGAGCGAAGAACCCGGTTCGTCTGCGACGGGAGCGTCATTAGCAAACGAAAATAAAACAAGAAAACATCGTAGGTCGTCTGCCAACTATCCGAGAGAGCAAAAAAGTGGATCGTCTGCTACGGAGCCAGTGCCTCGGCGAAGTGACACCGGACGCAGGCTGAAATTGTGACCGCCTGCTATTTCACGTTGGAAGTCGTCGAGAGCTCGCGCTTGTTTTGCAAATCTCAATTTGTTCTGCTGACGTACACAAGCCGACATCGACCGGTATGGGGAGGAGTACGAGGGACAAGCATATGTTTGCGTGTTGGTGAGACGTAATCTAATAAAAATATTGCCAGATCGTTAACTAAGGGTCCTCTGATTTGATGAGGAAGGGAGGGCGGGGATCGGTTGCCGAGTGCGCTAGCGCACACCATACTTGAATAGGAATTCAATTACAGTAATTGAATTACTGCAATTTAATTACTTTTCCTGGTAATTTGTAATTGTAATTAATTACTTTTAGCTAAAAGGAACCGTAGTTGTAATTTAATTACTTTTTAGCGTCAGTAATTGCAAAATTTCAGGCACAATAACAATTACTTTGCAAGATTTTACGGTGCCGGCGCTTTTCCTCTCCTGACCACGGGGACGGCAGTACAGCCAAAGCGACAGGGGAGAGTGTGTATATCCCAAGTTCCAACCTGCTCAAAGAAAGGGAAAGGAGGAATGGGAAAGAGAGGCTGGGATAGAACGGAATGAACGGTTTTTGTAAACTGTAAAATGATTTATTGAAAAATTTGAGAAATAATTTGATACATGAGGGCTACATTCACGTCGGGTTTCGCTCGGATCGCAGTTGAAATCTGTCTCGTTCGCTTCGTGTTGCTCGCGTTCCTAGGGGTCTCTCTTATTTCTCGCTCCCATCAGGGGGCATCGTGGTTCGAAGTCGAGCAGGTTGGGCTCCGATGACATCATCCGGTCGAGGCGGGGAGTTTCGAGGTTCTCCTTGCGCGTCTTCGTCGCTAGCATATTCGCTTACATATTTCAGTCAAGGTTGGGGACTTTTATTGTCCATGAAATTATTCTCTTTTCTTTATGAGTTCTTCATGTCCCTCTACTCTAGCTTGTCTGTTGGTACCACTTGCAGTAAGTTGTGCTACTCTACCATCGAGGCGAAGAAGCAGCAGGTCTCATAACACGACTCACCCCACCTTACTTCCAACCGTTGTTGCAACACTGCTCTTCCCTCTCCCAATCCTCGTCTACCTTTCTGCATCCATTTTCATGATTTACTGCTCGCTCCAACCCCTAACCCTTTCAACCGCTTCTCAACCTGATTGGACGAGATTCAAAAACTCTACAAACCGCGGTTTTAGACTGTCAAGAGCTTGTTTTAAAATAAAATAAAAATATGATAAAAAAATTATTTTTATCTATGGAGAATATAAGAATGTAGGAGTTCAGTACTCCAAACTGTTAAGTTCTATCATCCATTTAACAAATTTAATAAAGGAAAAGTACAATACGTAACATTTATACAGCGGCCATATAACTGATTTAAAGTTATATGGCCCAAGGTGGGTAACTCTCAGAAATAAGTAATTGCCTTACTTTTTTAAAAGTAATTTCTAATTGTAATGAATTACTTTCGCGGAGTAGTAACTGTAATTGTAGTTAAACTACTTGTGGAGCAAAATAATTTTAATTGTAATTAAAGTACCTTTTGAAAGTAATTTACCCATGTATGGCGCACATTATAGTAACTCCATATGCTCCCCTTACGGAGCAGAGTGTCGCAACGGTGCTCCCAGGGCGGCCATGTTGGACCCAAGGCCGCACTGCGGGAAGCGACAGTCGCTTCTTCGGGAGATCTGAAGGCGCAAATGGCGTGGCTGCGAGACGGCGTGCTGTGGCGTGCGGACCAGAGAAGTGCGTTGTCGTCTAGTCATTCGTCTCCTGTTTCTCTCAATGACTTCGGTAGAACCTATAGTCGCCGACGAAAACGTAGTCCCTTTGAAAGCCGTAGCTACGCGTTGTTGTCTTGTCCGAAGCGCCCGGATGTGCCGGTCGTGTATCGCTCCGCGAGTGCCGTAGACGCGAGCAACGGGATCTTCCTCCGTGTCGTCTGCTTCCAGACTTCTGATACATATTTTAAAACATCGCTCGAGTTATACAACAGCGTAATTATACAGGATGTCACAAAAAAAAAAAAATATTTACAAGGTTTTTTTACCACAAAAATAAACTAGGCATCGCCGAACGCTCTTTCTCCGCCTAAAGGTAGCACTAGCGGTCACAACCAGATGCCAAAGTTCCAGCCCGAACGGACACCTTCTTCAAAAGTTATAAGTGATTTTCTGAAAATTTCAATCGGGAAATCGAGCCTACATTTGCCTGTTTTCGGTTTCTGCTGCCATAGAGCTCCTCGTATTCGAAAACTCCGTCGGCCGCTATTTTCCCGTTAAACTTCTCAGAAATTCACTTATAACTTTTGAATAAGGCATCGGATCGGGCTGAAACTTTTGCATCTGGTTGTGACCTGTAGCGCTCGCTACCTTTGGGCGAAGAATAAGCGTTCGGCGATGCTCAGTTTATTTTTGCAGTAAAAACAAACCCCGTAATTTTTTTTTTTTTTTTGACACCTTGTACTGTACTCAGTGGCTACTCATAATCTTAAATTGTCAAGGAACCTTTAACTTTTAGTGTGGGATGTATTTTTCGCAAACGGAAAGCGAGAAACATGCTCCGCCCGAAATCGGCGCCTGCAAGGTCGTTTTCCCTCATGAAGGTTGGGTCCAGTACGGCGCACGCGACCACTTCTTCGCATACGCGGAGTGCGCAAGAGGGAGTCCTAATCGAGTGGCCGTGGCGCAAGCAAAAGGAACGCGATACTCTGGCTCTGAAAGCAGAGCCTGGACACCTAAAGCCGATTCTGACACTTGCGTTTGAGTGCGTTTGACTGCGCTGCGTCGAGAACCGAAGGCGAGTCACCGGCACATCTGTGCTCCGAATGAAGCGTGGAATCCAATTCAAGAAATCATCTTGGCACGCGATATAAGCAGCAGGGATGTCCTGGTTTCTCGCAGCCGCAACGCAGTCTAAAGGGCGGCCCACACTAGCGAGAAAACTCGCGTGGCACGCGGATCGCGGGACGACGCGTCCCGCATCCTGAAGACCACACTGGATAGAGTTCTGCCGCCGCGAATGTCACGTGACAGCAAAGGAGGCCTCGCGCACTCTTGAAGCAATCGATTTTGCGGAACGCGTTTTCTCGCTAGTGTGGGCGGCCCTAAACGCAACTGTTCGAAGCACGCTTTAGTCTAGCGCATACGGCCTAGTGCCACTAAAGAAGCTACAGTAACAGCACTTGCCTATATTGTGGCTTAAAATCATGGTTGCCAGTTGTCTGAAGCTTTGTCTGAAATCACAGGAAACGATTTTCCGCCCCCACAAATGTTTAACCAGTTCGCGACAGAGCAAAGCAATATTACATGAGCTTCCTAACACCGAATCTAATGCTGAGGAAGTCACACTTTTGAATCATGACGATCGGCAGTTGCGTCTGCTCGGCATACGAACCAAAATGGCAGCGCCCACAACAATGTCGGGGAACGGAGTGCCGATACTCTAGCGCAGCTCATTTAAGGGCTCTAACACGGCCCTAGCTCGGAGTAGAGCCATTCTATATGGCAGCGTAGCTGCCAGAGTAGCGACACGACGCAAAATTATCTAGATACACGACGTCAGAAGCGCCTATAGTGATCTCCATTTTGGGCCTGGGGGGTGTGGTAACCGTACTGCTAGCGACACCGGGCGGCAACCTTTATCTAGTTGATATCTCCATTCGTTAATTGAAAAGTGGTAAAAGACGTAAAAGACGCTTCGCATGGTGGTACGGCACGGGCCTCTGGAGGAGCGGTGCCTGTTCTTCTGTGAAATAAGACGATTTGCAGCGTGCACGGACAAGGCGAGTGGTTTTCCGCGCCGCCGGGATGGCGGCGGCTTCGTGGGACGAACGTACCGTCCTAGTACTTTCGGGCTTCGCTCCTATGGAACAAAATGCGATTACGCCGGCCACGACAGGACGATTGCCCACGACAGGACGACTGCTGCTCGACTGCCCCATAGTAAGAGAATGTATGCTTAGCACCATACCTCTTCAAGGCCCAATCATTCATTCAAGATGTGATTATCTCACCGACTGGCGGGGAGCGACGTCGACGACGGTATCACCCTCGTTTTGGGCGATGAACAGTTGACGGGGTTAAACCAAGAAGGACAGCACGGTGGTCTACAGAGGATTGTTAACGCCATCAAAGGAGACGGACGCCGGATATGAGGTGTTATTGCCGACAGGCCAAGTGATCGTCCTGAAGTTTACCGGCATGCAAAATGTCAATATTTTTATCTGGTGTAGCACGCATACCCGTGTTAAAGTTGCCATGAAATGATTCTTTAACTTCTTCTCCTGAGCTTTAATCTTCAACTCAAAAGAGAACAGAGAATCACGCGGTCGTGACATGCTAGCGCACCGGTGCGATGACCCCAAGCTTCCACCGTGCTTTTTAAGCACACCATAGAACTTGTCATTCGCAAGTGCGCTCATGTGCACTCATTGGCCACGAACGGGAATTCAAATATTCATTGACGAATTGATTGTTGACGAGCGCATACGTCCGAGGGACGCAGTTTTCGTGTCAAATGCGTGAGCTGGGGTCGGCTGACGTCATTTTGGCTTTTGTAGGCATTGCAAAGAGGATATTTAGAACCATGCACACTTGATGATAGCATCATAGCACACGGACATTAATGAGTACAAAACGGGCCCAGCTACAGAAAATAAACATTGCACTCGTAAAAAATAATTGTCTGTAACTTGTTAATTACAAAGACGAACACACCTCTGAGCATATACATTTAATAGTGTGTGATGATGCATTCTTATAGAGCAGGTCATTACATATACGTCATTTGAGCAAACGCCAGCTTGTCACTTAAAAAAACAAAACACTGCGATCAAATGCAAGCTATTGCTAAAAAAGCACGTTATATCAAAATCTTCAGAACTGTCAGTTTGTAAAATCGTCGATTAGTACAAAAGGTTAAAGGTCGCAGGCGCTTCCTCGTTTAAAGTTGCTGTGATTATTCGGTGACCGAGGGCTGAGACAACTTCCCCTAAGCCCTACACACGACGTATACCTTTCGTTTCGATTTTCAGAAATTCCAACATTCAAAGGAAGCTAGAAAATGCGAAAATGTTATCCTAAAAGCTATATCGTAAAATCGTTGGTTAGTACAAAACGTAAAGATCGCAGGAGCTTCCTCGCTAAAAGTTTGTGATTACGCGGTTACCTGGGGCTGAAACAACTTCCCAAGGTCCAACATGCGACGCATTCACTTCGCATTGATTCTCAGACATTCCAACGTTCAAGCAAGGCTAAGAGTGTGCGAAAATTGCATGCAAAATGTCTTATCGATCCTCGAACACATCAAGGAATATGAGCACCGATACGGCGATATGACTGATGCTGTCACACAGGTGCTAACATCCAGAGCGATCTTGCACAGAAAAGGTATAAAGTCACATTCTTACAGATCTTCACGTTATACCTGCGTCAGAGAGCACGAAGAAGTCAGAAATCGTCGGCAAGCAGCGGCACATTACGACTACCGCGCACCGAAGAAACTCGAATCCACCCGGTCTGGGCGCTGCCATCTTACCGGTGACATCACGGCTCTTGCGAGGTCACGTGACGAATAGTCACTCGGTTGCTAAGGAACCGAGCCAGCTCGGCTCGTTGCTATGGTACCGCGTGTGACCAATCACGGTGAGAGGCGGCACAGGGAAAAGCGTGGCGCTACTCTGGCAGCTACGCTGCCATATCGAGTGGCTCTAGCTCGGAGCAGGTGGAGCAAAAGCTCGTGCTGCAGAGCCCAGTGGGGCTCTAGGTTGCGCTTTTTGGACTCCCACGGTGACTAAGGAGAAGGAAAAAATAATGTGTGTGTGTGTGTGTGTGGGGGGGGGGGGGGGGGGGTGTTGTGGGGATATTTATACAGCGTGTAGTTGGTCAGCCATTTAAAGTTGCGACGAGTCACTCGTCGCACACGCAGACGCGTCTGCGTCTGCGCCTGCGTCTGCGACGCAACAAACGCAGATTGGATGTTGATTGGTGAGAGTCGCTGATGACGAATTTCCGCAGTAGAAAACAAAAATCCCTTTTTCTTTGCTTTCTTAAGCGGATATTCATCATCAGCGACTCTCGCCAATCAACATCCAATCTGCGTTCGTTGCGTTGTTGACGTCACTTCGTTCTCCCTAGTCGCCGTGGGAGTTCAGGGCCCCAGGATCCTGGGTTCAAATTGCACCCCTGCCCGTTTCGATCTGGATGAGCATCCTATCGGCGTGCAATCGTGTATTACTATAATGCGTGGTTCATGTTAAAGACCCCAGGCAGGCACGTAGCCAGGATTTTGTTTCGGGAAGGGGGGGAGGCCCGCCCATGACAAAATGCTGTATGAGGGGGAGAGAGGAGAGGAGGCACCCCCCCCCCCCCCCCATGGCTACGTGTCTGACCCCAAGATAGAGGTTGTACTGCACTGGCTAAATTGTTCATCTACAAGAGACCAGTCGTCAGATCAGGCAGACTAACTTCAGGCTGTATAAACACACACGCAACCCTATTTTTTTTTCTTCTTTTGCATTTGATGGTTTGACTTGCAAGCTGCAAGCCGAGAACACTGTCACTTTGACGAAAATCGGATCCCAAAACTCAAAGCCATCACGGCAAGTTCGCCCGCCAACTTGCACAACTGGATCAAATATTAACAGCGTCTGGCGGCCTCTGCGAGGAGATGGCGAAAGTGCGGATCGCCCGCCTGCAACCTCTGGTCAGAGTATATCCACCCACCTCGGCACGCGGCAACTCACGCACGCGCACTTACGCCTAATCCGGGTAGTAGGGGTCCGCCATTAAGTTGCAAACGTTGTCAACGCTTTGAGTTGCTCCCTCGGTTAGATCTGGGCTCTCCACTCGTTTTTAGAGAGCCTGCGTTGCAGAGACTTTCCAACTGCTAGATCGCGGGGTCCCGTGGTTTTGAAACTGCCTTTGCCATACGAACTGCGAGGAGGTGCAGAAAGTGTCGATCGTCTGCAAACGTCCAAACCTTTCCGCCTGCTTTCCCTCGTCATGCGCATGCCCGCTTGCGTGACCAATCTTCGCAGGAGGTGTCCGCTATAAATTACAAACGCTCCCAGTGGTAGGAGACGGACCCTCTCTACAATTATCGCTACTTTTTTTCTACGCAAGCAATGACCCCTACCGGTGGTCAGGGCGTGGGGTACGCAACTGTCCGTGCGCCAAACGCGCGTCTGCGTCGCCGTCCGCCTGACCCTGGCAGGATTTTTGGCGCTATTCTTTTTTTACAGAAAGGGAGGTACACCTTGTAATTTTACAAGGTGAAACCCTACCGTGAAATACACATTTGACGAAAAGTTTCGATTGCTACGTGCAGGCACCGATTTTTACGGCTCATTTTATATCGAGCCTCGGAATTTCAGACACCTTATATATCGAAGGCGTTGTGCACAGTACGGAGAAAGTGTTTTGTAGCGAAGAAGTGCGTTTGAATGGATACAGAAGTTCAAGAAAGGACGAATAAGTGACACAATGAAAAAGGAGCAGGACGCGCGTCCACGTCTGGTATTGAGCATGGACGTCAAGAGATTCTGTCGGATAGACGAGTGACACTGGAGGATGCGGGAAACATTTCTCAACTCAGCAAAGGCTCTGTCCATGCAATAATTAAAGACAAACTTGGGTTTCGTAATGTTTTCGTTATAACAAACTACAACGAGAATGCGGAAAACATTTTAATCACTGTCCTGTCAGTAGACATTGCACGCTGGTTTTAGTTTCTTAATGACATTGCGCGCATTTGATTATTTTCTTGTTGTGAAGGCTCGGGGGGGGGGGGGGGGGGGGGGCTGTTTTTTGTGACACACCAGGGTCATATTTAAACACTACAAAAAGTAACTTTTTATTGCATACTTAGTTTGGTCTTTTGCCTGAGCCCGGCTCACTTTTCGCAACCATTTTCCCCACATGTAATTTGTGTGTCGTAATACCCCAAATCCCTTTTGTCAGCTAAATTCTGGAAGAAAATTAAACTGGCGTTTAATTATACACCAATTAAGGTTTTTCCCGTTGCATTGATCGGGGAGACGCTTCCCTCTCATTTTCGCTATCGAGCCGACACGGACGGACGCACACAATTTCACGGCTTCAGAGCATTAGAAATGCTAGCGCATTTAAAAGTTTTGAGAGTTCCGGCTTTTTTTTTCAAGTCAGTGTCACCAATCTATCGCAACACCCACTCTCCCCGCCATACTATTTATTATATCTCAATCCGATATAGTTTTTGCGAAAACAAGCCACTGAACCTGATGCCAAAAGCAAATCTTCCGGCGCCCTTCAGTAAGTTGAAGTCACATGTGATGTAACTTGCAAGTCGAGCAAGCAGTTTAAAAAACACAGTATTTTGCGCGACGTTCTTTTATTTTTGCTGACATGAGCTTCCCCCTTATTAACTTTACGCCATCAAACTTCTCCGCGAACGAGCTACGCATGTACTGCCCCCGTAATACCACATCTGATGTCACGTTTTTAGTGCTAACCTATCAAATCAAATTTAGAACTTTAATAACCTCGCGAAAAAAAAAATATGGGACCCCGTAATTTGGGTTACTACTTCAGATGGGTATTTTAATATGTAGAACGAATTTTGAAGCAAATCATCTACCATCAAACTTTCGCCGGCGTCAATTTGAATGTTTTAAACTAAATATCTTTTCCCAAAGAAGACCAGAAACAGCCTAGAGCACCAAATAAATTTCCCAAAACCTTCATAGTTTTTAATTGCCAGAAATATGATAAACAACATCAACTTCAACATCTTACCGTGACGTCAGATGTTGAAGAAGCATCAGCATGGGTGGCGTTTCGCCAAGTCAGTAGCTGATAAAACGCCGTAGCGATCGTCCGAAAAATACAAAGGACTGCGATTCATCGAGCTCGCTTGAGCCAAGCAGTCTCGCAAATGTTTGAAGATTTACAACGCGAGATTAAATTTAGATGGATCGCCGTTCACATCTGATGCGTCGTCACCGCCACCGAGGGGACCGCCCGTCGTAGCTGCCTTCGCGATCCGCCGACAGATGGAAACCCAGGTGCCGCTTCGGAAACAGAATGGCACGGAAGATTTTGTTCGCTAGCACACGGCGCGAGCTGTTTTGCTAACGCGACCCGAACGCAAAAAGCCAGCGTTCTAGGTCGGACTGCTCGGATCAAAGACCCCCGCAGATCCCCCTCGGTCGGAAACCGCTGAGATGTCACCCTGCTGCATTTCTCTGTGGTGTTACTGCACCCCACAGCCCAGCACCAATCCCCCCACCCCACCCTCTCCATCGCAGGCCGCAAATAGCCTAAACCAGACACAACCAGCCAAACCACAGGCGCTCACTGTCACCAAACGCACAACGCCGTGTAAGGAGCGTCTGGTTCTCCGACAAAAACGTTTGACGTCACGATCGATCCCAGCACCGACGCTTAAACTTCAAAAATTCGTTTTCTCGAAAGAAAGTATTTTTGCATTAGATATCTCGTAAGACACACTCGGGGGTAGCTATTAAGCGCACGGTGAGAGTGTGAGAAAACTCCAAGACCGTCACTATATTTCGCCGTTAAACATTTCATCCCAGTTCACCCACGACCAGACTCGAGATTCTGCAAGGCAGAAGATTCTCCTCACCAGGAGGAAACAGGCAACGGTTGACAGGGTAGGAGGGGGGAGAGGAGGAAGCGGGGGAAAAGTGGGAAGCGCGAACTGGTCGTCGGTCTTTAAAAAAATACTCCGGCCGTTTTTTTTTTTTCGTTTTTTTTTTTAGCTACTTAATCCAATTGCATTTTCTGACTACCCGGACCTCAGTCGCCATGGTATGCTATTTATTTTCTCGAAATTCAAAATAGCAGTTCAGAAAACCGTAAACGAAGATGATGCCAAAACCAGCATTCAAATTTTCGCGCGCTCTTTAGTGGTGTGACGTCACACATGGTACAGACCACTGATCTCAATGACAATTGCTGGATCGCGTTTGCCCGCTCTGCGAATGCGGTCACTGGCGGTCATCTTTAGGTAGCGTTATATTACCTCTAGCCAAGGTACACCTGCCGCAGCCACTGTCATCCATCCATGGCAGACAGCGTTTTGGCAGGTGTGGTGGCAGGCTGCCGTCAAAAAAAGGGTGGATGATATTTCGTGCTTGATTGAAATCGGGCTACCGTTCACGCTGGGTTTCAAAACATGTTTCATGTTTTTGAAACCCAGCGTGAACGGTAGCCCGATCTTTAAGGACCCGGTGAAAGTTTCACGAAATCGCAGCACCGGGGGAAAAGCAGTACAGCTCGCATCGAAAGTCGCATCAAAATTAGCATCGAAAGCAGACGCCGGTACGGAGTCTGCTTTCGATGCGAGCTGCGCTGCTTTCCCCCGGTGCTGCGCTTTCGTAGAACTTTTTCGGGGCCCTCAAAGATGAGGCTACCGTTTGTGCCGGGTTTCAAGAATCTGCTTCGTCGAACAACGTCAATCAAGCGCGAAATATCACCCACGGTACACTGTACTAGATCCACGGCTGTTTTATGGCAGCCTGCCGCCATTGCGCTGTCCGCCATATTACTATGAGATGATATAACTCTACCTAAAGATGGCCGCCAGTGACCGCATTCCGGTCCATAGGCGGAGCTGGTCAAACGCGATCCAGCAAATAGACAGAGATCAGTGGTACAGACTTTCAGGACGTGCATGTAGTGTTAAAAAGAGTACGTTGAGTGTTTTTGCGTGCTTCTCAGTGAATCAGTTACCAAGCATTCTTTTCCGACCATCAAACGTGTTGCAATCAGTTGGGAACATGGCGTACTGCCCACTTTGTACCATTTCTGTCGTCTCACTTCAATGTTGCCAGTAGGGGCTCCCGGTTTGAGAAACACGATGAAAACGAAATTCAAAAATGCAATAACTTCGCGAATTTTTTTTTCCTTTTTTTTTTTTTTTTTACACAGTACTTGGGGAATTTGTAGAGCCATGTCTATCCGTGTGTTCAGCCTATTTTGAGTCAAATCAGCGACCATGAAAAAATCGCCAGAGTACCCCTTTAAAGAGCCGCGTCTCCGAGGGGTTGTGCGGGTCAGCTCGCGCTTTCTTGGTTGCAGACAGCATGCCAAGGAGGTCGGAGCCAAGGTCGCCCGGAGGTCGCCAACAGAAAAGTGCCGCTCTGCGAAAGCGAGAAGCGCGGACCAACCGACTCTGCCTCCAAGCAGCGCCTGCTTTGGCGCGCCGCCCTTCTCGACTTAGTCGGACTTGCACTCGGATGGATTTCGCGGTTGGATCCCGTCCACATACGACCCCAGTAACACCATGTGAAGGATCCATGTCACGTAGTATGCGCATTTTTTAGTGAAGGAGGTCTATTTGACGTACGGTTGTCGATCGTAGTTTCCCCTTCAGATGGCACGTAGAATGGCGCTGTTCTCTTTTACCTATTTTTAAAATGAATGCGGCGCGCAGCAGCCGATAATATTTGTTGCTTTTTACGTGTGCGATACGTAAATAAGATGTGGGAGATCGTCTTCAAGCAGCTAAATTTATCGTATCCACCGATAAATCTACCTCATTATCAAATTTGTATTCGTATGGTTGAGAAAATTAGAGAAAAAAACACGGACGAGCTCGCGCACATTCATTATTCACATTCGCATTCATTCATTTTTCGTACTTTCACATTCATAATTCACATTCATTTCTTGCCTCTAGGTTTTTAATGATGAATCGTATGCTTATTTTGTGTGGTACGAGATATGGGTTGTATAGGTGCAGTGTATTTTTTTTTTCTGTTGGGTGGTTGCGTAAGCCTGCAAATGACATCAATATCAACGCACTGACAGAAAAGTGAACGCGGAGGCGAGCTGATGAATATTCGGCAGCGACACTACGACGGGAAAATTGATCGCTTCATCATCCGATTAACCGACTAATGCTGTAATCGCAATTTCGGGAGGAAATAGCTTTGCTAGCGCCGTATTTTAGGAGGTAACACTTTTTTCATTGCACGGTAAAAGACTACCCTTTCCCATCATTGCAATTCAGAGTGATTATTATGTGAAAAATATTACGTGTGAACATTTTATTTTTGAAGATGTTTCCTCTGTTTGTTTTTCTGAAAACAGAAAGGGGGGGGGGGGGGGGGGGGGAGGGATACAGTTCCAACTTTCAAGCGAGGCATGGATGACATAGCAAGCAGTAGTAAAGATGAACGTGGAGTTTAGACACTTTCTTAGATATTAAGCCTGAAGTTCAAAACAACCGATACATCGACTCTCAGACCCCACGAATGCACTACCGAGTCCCGCATAAAACCGTTCCAAGCTGAAGCGGGCCAGCTGCTTCGGTATTTTTATTCCGGAATAAATATTAGGGAATTTTAGGATAGCACACGCCAAAGCTTTGCGTAAGCCAAAACATAGCGTCGTCGCCATTGCGCATGCGCAGAACGCTAACCGCGTTTCGCGCCTTGCGTGCGCTATTGTAGCGCACGCCATTTATTTTGGAAATTGCGAGCGTACCCAAAGAGTCTGTCCGGTCATCCAGGACGGATTCGTGATGCGCGGGGTATTGTCTAAAGCCAGAGACGAGTACAGTTCGAAGATTGCGGCTCCCAGGCCCGCGGCTGCGGCCGTTTTGGTGGCCGTTGTGAGCGCGACGACGTCGGCGGCATTCTCGCGACTGCGATTTTCAATGCGGGACGACACTGCACTCCTACGGGGGATCACAAAGCGCTCGGGAGGCCCAGCAAAGTGGGCGACGATCGCAGACAACTTGTTGCTTGCGACGCGCGGACATTTCTCGCCGAAAGACAGCAGAAAGATTCCTTGTCACGGTTGGTTCATTACTTGCAATGGGCCAGCTGAACAAAGATTACACCACATACAAAGAACACCATTCACACGGCTGGAATGGTGTAAATGGTGTTTTTTGTGTGTGGTGTAATCTTTGTTCAGTGTAAATAATGTTGTTTTTTCATGTGGTTTTTTTTTCTTTTTTTCAGCAGTGTGAATTGTGTTTCTTTTTGTGTGTGGTGTAATTTTTGTTCAGCTGGCCCGTCGAAAGGAAGACTGCAGAAGCCCTCTCTTGCCGATGGGAGGCGAGCGGACAGGACCGGTAGATTACTCGCGTGCCATTCTCAAACTTAAACGAATCAAATGTTATTCTAGAACATTTTTTTTCTCAAGTTACAGCATTTCGTGCGCGAAATAAAAACGGTTAACTGGCGTTGCAAGCGCGAGATGCTCGGGTTTTTACGTCGCGGCAGGGAAACGCCATTCTAAAACTTTCTCGGGTACCGTACCGCTAAAACAACCGCTAAATATAGCGCTACCGTCAGCTAAAATTGCGTATACGGTATTCCAAAGCTCTCTATTACCTTTACGTGACTTCACCTGAGAGAGGGAAGGAAACGGAAGAAAGGTAAAAAGAGGGACCACTCACACACCGTCCCCAAGTGCCTTTTCTGTCTCGGGGTTCAGTCAGGGGCATATCGCCCAGTCCAATAACGGGGAGTTCGGGAATAACACGTGTCCCGTTTTAGCGTACGTTAAGCGCTAAACCTGGCGCCATACGTTAGCGCTCGCGTCCTCTCATCCGTTGCTTTCCGTTCCACCTTTTCCATTTATTTGGGCGGCCGCTTCTCGAGGCGATCTGCCAGGCTTTGTCAGAATAGAGTTGGCTATGGCTGGGTCTTCCAAACCGTTTGTGACGTGCCCGAGCTCCCGCGCGATGTCGTCCTGTATTGAAAATCGCCGCCTCGCGAGGAGGCCGTCGACGTCGCGTTTACAGCAGCCACGCTGCGAGGAAACACCCGCCTTCAAATCCCGCTCGTCTTGGCGTTCCACAACTTCTCGCATGAGTTTCCGAAAATTTCCGAAAAATAGCGTATGCACGCGAAGCTCCAAACGCGAATTGCGCTTTTTTTTTTCTTTTGCGGGGGGGGGGGGTTGTGTTGTTTCGCATTATTTTCGCCCGCCCCTCCCCCCTCCCCCTCCTCTCCTCTCCTCTCCTCTCCTCCCCTCCCCCCCTCCTGCCCCGCCCGCCTTCCCCTAAAAAAAAGGAAAAAAAGAAAAGAAATATAATCATTAGTGGATCTCGTATGAAGCGCCGCTTGCCGCCTGGGGGCGAGTCGGAAATCCACTAACAAGAACGTCAAATGTGCAGCCCTTGTCTTCTCGGTGCTACGGCCTTAGCAAACGCCATCATTGTCCACGTGCATCTCGGGGGCCTCGATGAACGAACACGATTGAAAAGCGTCTCCGGGGAAGCTGGAACTGTAATCAACTTGGAAAGCCTCTAAATTCGGATGCAGGTACCTAAAACATCATGCTATCTTTTATGTTATGAGTAGGAACGACGTCACAGCAAATTAAAAGGTGGCGGACGCTGCCCGTCCAGCCAACACCTCCTAGAGAAGAAGGCCGTAGCGCTCTGAGAGGTTACGTCACAATGTCGGAGGAAGGAAGGCAATGGCGCAACTACGTGAGAAAATGTCTGCTATCGATGCTATCGACGTGAAAAAAAGTTTTCTTGTCTAGCGGCGCGGTGGTGTTCGTGCGCGTTTAGCCGACATTAATATATGTTTTAAATGCGCAGTCTTGCACAATTTATTATATATATAATATAAACGTAATATAGAACGCGTTACCAAGGTTGAAAGTACCAAATCTATTATTATGAGTATCCCCGCAACCTCGGGACTACGTACAGTCCCGCAGCTCCCCACACTTTTCGAATAAACCGGCTCCGATGCGACATCTCCGCTCATACAGGCTCCGATTCTGGTAAATTTACGTTGTGTATGAGCTGCTGACAGTCTGAAAAGGAATGCTGAGACATTTCAGAAGGGAAGGAAACCGAAAAAAAATCCAGTCATTGTCGCAGGGAGCGCACACGAGCAAGAGATGGGTCGACAACGTTAAGCCTTTCGTCGGCGCTGCTCTCATGTGTGGTACTTTTAAACTTCTTTCCCGTCGTATTTCTGTCACCACTGTAGTGTCGGGTAGATTTTTTTTTGTGTGTGTGTGTTTGCTTGATACTACGGTATTTACGTGGATTCGTGAAACAAGTCCCGCTACGGTTTGAGTGACATGTGTGACAACTACCCAACGATGACTCTGGTCGATTAATCGATAGACCTCTCTCTCTCGACAGAGAGAGGCTTCTTGGAGTTCCTGATCAAATGTTTTCGTCACGGATATTGTGGGACGTATGGATACGATCGACAGGTGAGAAACAACTTATTTACGGGCTTCCTTGGTCATGTAGGACGCAAGTAAAATGCTGCAATCGTTTTTTTTTTTTTTAATCACGTGATAGATTGGAATTTTGTCCTCTGTGGTTATTCGTGTGCAGTTGCGTCGACATTTGTCAATACTCGCGGTAATCTAGTTTTCACTGGAAGGTGAAAAACAAATATGTGCGATTATTGAAAGTGCATTGTTTGTGGTTCTGTGTTTGTTTATACTAACGTTATTTTATTGCCCGATAGGGGAGGGAATTATCCGATAGGGGAGGGAATTATTTCCCTCCCCTATCGGATAATCGTATTTTTAATGAACACTTTGATACATTGGAAAAAGAAATTGACTTTTCAAAGTTCAGGGTGCACATTTATGGTGATTTTAACCTACCTGGTGCCAGCTGGCAGTCAGGATTTGTTACTAGTCAAAACAGTATAACAGCAAGCAAGTCGTCTCACCTATTGAATTTCATACATTTTAATGGCCTTAGTCAATTAAACGGGTTTGATAACTGCGCTGGGAACGTCCTTGATCTTTTTCTTTCAAATGTGCCAATCATCGGCTTAACTCTTGCCGATGTTTCACTTGTTAAGGTTGACGCTTTTCACCCACCCTTTATTGTTGCCTTCCATAATTCGTTGAAATCTGCAGCTCTCCCAAAGCAGACGTATTACTCCTTCAACACAGGCGATTATTTTGGTCTTTATAGGTTTTTTGAAAATTACGACTGGTCATCCATTTTGAAGGACGATTCTGTCGACTCAGCGGCGAAGTCGTTTACGACGGTAGTGAGAAATGGAATGGAAAACTTTATTCCAAAACGGTCATCGAAACCTAGAAAGTATCCTTCGTGGTATTCTAAAGATCTAATATATTACATAAAGAAAAAATCACATTGTCACAAATTGTACAAAAAAAAAAAAATGGATCGCAAATGTGGTATGCTAAGTTCAGCATTTATCGGTCTCTTGTTAAAAAGTTGTTTATTCATGACGAGTGTGTGCATTTAAACGCAGTAGAAAATAGTATTTTTCACAAACCAGATAAGTTTTGGAAATTTGCTAGACAACATACAAAAGGCAGTACACACGGTATCTGTCTAAGAAGAAATTCTGATTATCTGTCTAACCCGAAGGATATCGCCAACTTTTTTGCAAGTCATTTCAGTGGTTGTTTTTCCTCCGATGTTCCTAAAGATAGTGCATTTCTTGACGATCCTGTCTACTCTGATGTTTGTGCAGTAGACAAAGTCACTGTTAGCGAGACCTTGGCGGCTATAAGGAAACTGAAGCCGAAACTAACATCTGGTACAGATCATGTGCCTAACTTTATTGTTAAAGGTTGCTCGAATCTTTTTGCGCCTATCTTAGAGCATATATTTAATATTTCATTGAGTAAGGGTATATTTCCATCTCTGTGGAAAGAGTCTGTTGTTGTTCCTATTCATAAGACGGGGGATACTTCGCAAGTTGGGAACTATCGCCCTGTATCATTGCTATGTTCTTTTTCAAAAGTATTTGAGATAGTGATGCACACTCGTCTGTCTTTTTATTTCAAGCGCTGTATCAGTTCTTTTCAGCACGGTTTTACCAAGGGGCGCTCAGTCGAGACAAACCTCTGTACTTTCCTTGATTATTCAGTGCCTTTTGTTTGTAATCGCGGTCAAGTTGACGTTGTTTATTTTGACCTGTCGAAAGCCTTTGACAAGGTGAACCACGCTTTGCTGCTGCACAAATTGTCACGTAATGGCGCTTCTCCTGTGCTTTTATTATGGCTTCAAAGCTACCTGACTGACCGTCGTTGTGTCGTACGCATTTTAAATAACTTCTCTGATCCTTTTTATCCGTCATCGGGAGTACCACAGGGCTCCAATTTGGGTCCACTATTGTTTTTGATCTTTATCAATGAGATATCTAATTGCGTAGTAAACTCAAACGTGCTGTTATTCGCAGACGACATCAAGCTCTTTTTAAGTATTAGTTTGATCGATGACTGTGACCTTCTTCAGAGTGACGCATCGCATATTTTAGACTGGTGTCGGGAAAATTGCTTAATCATCAATCCAGAAAAAACGAAGGTCATGTCTTTCAGTAAAAAACGTGAAATTATACACTATTCATACTCAATTGATGATAAGTGCATTTTAAGAGTATCATCGCTTCGTGATCTAGGAGTGTACTTTGACACCACTCTGTCCTTTGGCTGCCATGTCGCCCATATTGCCTGTTCTGCATTTAGATTACTTGGAATGATTACTCGATTAACTAGAAAGTTTGCGAACTATGCTTGTTTCCTTCGTTTATTTTGTTCTATTATCAGATCGAGATTAGACTTTGGCTCTGTGGTGTGGAATTCACTGACACTACGTGATGCAGCTAAAATAGAGTCAGTTCAAAGGCGTTTTGTGCGCATAATCTATGACAAATACCTTGGCCGAAGGCATTTTTACAACTATGAACTCCTGCTCGACAAATTTGACCTACAGTGTCTATCCCTCAGAAGATTATCGCGCGATGTTGCCTTCTTATATAAAATAGTTCACGGGGACATTGACTCAACACTTTAGTTCACAGTGAACTTTAACGTACCGACTCGCTCAAATAGGACAGCTCTCACTTTTTATCCCCACAATCAACACATGACATCACCAACAACAAGAATGCAGACAAGTGTAAACAATCTTGGGCACGAAAAGTTTGATATTTTTAATAGCTACGTAAATCTCAGTAGACAATTAGATGAGATTATTTTCCGTCGCTAAAAATGTACTGTCGTGTTTTGTTGCATGCTAGTTTTATCAGTTCAGCATGTTTTACAGTTGTGCAATTTGTTTTTTTTTTTTTTCACTGTGCCACATTGTAGACCTTTGTTGGTTGTTAATTGGCACAAATAAAGGCATTATGATGATGATGATGATGATGATTGCCCTTACCGCGTTTATAGTAGAATCTTCACTATATTAAGGTAATAGTATTATTGTGGACAAAATAAGTTATGTTTTGTTCTAAGGCAGCTCGAGCCCATAGGGAGAGGTAAATTAGCAGACTAAGTAGTACGTTTAGTACCCCTGCCACACGGAAAAGTTAATATATTTTCATTCAGTCATATAGGATTTAATCAGCTCGCGGTCTTGAGTGGTTATACGAGCGCCGCAAGCGGATTTGTCGACCCTATAATGTCATTTGATCGAAATTACATCAATTTTGCCATTTGGCCTGGGTATGATGCAAGAATTTAGTGACTGCACGCGATAACGTCGCTTACATGATCGTAAGTGACATTTGTCTTGTCCGCGTTGACTACGTCTACCTGATTTTTAACTGATCTGTCTTGCTGTTTCCAATCACCGCGTGTCTCGCCATTTTGCCGAAGTATTTCTGTATAAAATATGCATTCCTACAACAAAAGTCGCATGATTCAATGTTTTTGACTTAAAACAATCACATTTTTCTATAGACGTCTTATACGCATACCTCGTGCCATTTCGTACCGATTATTTAGCGGTGTAATATTTTGCTCGTGTAATAAAATATTTTCCATACCCGTTGCTATGTGCAGGTTTCATTTTAGCTAATATGACACGCTTATGTGACTAAAAACGCGTTACGACGGTCGATCCACGCTTGTTGCCTTGGCTTCGACGCACGCCCCCGATGGCCTTCCTTTGCGACGTCACGAGAAGAGCGCTACGGCCTTCTTCTCTAACAGGTGTTGGCCCAGCGCAAGAGAGGAAGAGAGAGAGAGAAGGAAGACTCGCGAAAGTGACGTCATAAGCGGAGATGTCGACGAGATGACATCGGGACGCATTTGACAAATAGCGGGGGCTCTGACTGTCTAGGCACGCGAAACGCAGGGTTGGGGCCGAAAGTTCGCCGACAGCGCTCATTGGGCTTGGGCGACAAAAGCAGGACGTCATCGAAGCGAAAGTCCCATGAGCGCGCTCTGTAAATGTTCGCTCCGAACATTGTGTTTGCGGAGTCTGGGGTCCCTGAGCGCGGAGAAGTTCGACTCATACCCTAAGGCAATTGTTCCTCGCTACTTTCCCCGCAAATAAAAGCCGTATGTACTAAATCCTGCGCGTCTCAATGAGATAACTTTTTTTTTCTTTTTTTGTTTGTGTTTTTAAGCGTTTCAGTTTCTCATTCATCATTTCTGTCAGCTCGCGTGGGCGTGATGCATGCCTGTGTCTGTGCGTCAAGGCTGAAACGCAAAAAAACCCACCGCGAAAAACACAAAAAAGGCTAAACACACACAAAAAGAAATCCACAACCAATTTTTTTACTTTTTAGTAATGTACAGATTTTTATTTTACTGCTATTCGAAATGGGATTTTAGCGAAACCACATTTGCTATGTACGTGCACTAAATACATTAGTTTTTGAAAAATAGCCAAAAACGGTATTTTTTATTTCTTTTATTTTTACACTTAATATAGAAAAGAGTGCAGGCGAAATGGTGATTATGAACCATGCTGAGTTAACCTGAGACCGGGGTAGAAGGGAGAGATCAAACCGTAAAAGAGACAGAAAATAGACAGGACGACGTCTAGTGGTTGTCTAGTTTTTCTTCATTTGACTTTTGTCTAAAGTTTCGCTCGTTTTTCCACATACGTCGTTCCGCTTTCGGGTACGTTTACACTATTGTCAGCTACAGGTTAAGAAAAATTTTCGAGGGAAAGGAGGGCAGGGGAGGAGGAAGTGGAAGGAATGCTAGAGAAGAAAGGAGGAAACCTCATCTTCTCTTCAGCATTCCGTCTGCTTCCTCCTCCTCAGCCAGAGATCTTTTCTTAACCTGTCACTGAGTAGAGTAGAATCGCGCTCGGATCCGCGCGGGCGGAAAGTGGATTTTGCAGCCGGATGGCGAAATGGACTTGTCGCTGTCCGGGTATAAGTCCCGGACTGATCCAGGTTTTCCGCCGGCGATGAGTCCATCTCGCCAGCTGGCTCAAAAATCCACAAAAGTCGAACCCCGTTCGATCGAATCCCTCGACGCCGTGTTATCGAATTTAGCGTTGCTGAATTTCGAAGCCTTAAACGTTACAGTACTCCAGTTTTTACACGTTTTACTTTAGCTTCCGAAGTTGTTTTGACTGTCGAACCACCAAAAGTAAAATTACAACACTGGACTCTGGTCCTTTTATCGAAATTTCGGTCACCGAATCACAGAAGCCATGTATACATAACAAACCTCGAATGGGTGTGCGACTGGCTGTTTTCTGGTAAGAGATAATTAACTGTTCTCCATCATATTCCTAACTAGCGTGTTGGTAAGATGTACTATATAACAGAAAGTATAAAACAGAGAGAGGACGAAACACAGACGAGTACATTGAGGACAAGCACAGGACAACCACATTCTTTCAAAGAATGTGGTTGTCCTGTGCTTGTCCTCAATGTACTCGTCTGTGTTTCGTCCTCTCTCTGTTTTATACTTTCTGTTATATAGTGTTCTCCATCAAACACTTTTTTTTTTTTTTTTGCACAAAAACAGCATTTTTTGCAAACTGTCCCCTATCGTTGACCGTGGAAACGTTGACGATCCGCCTGTCTGCCGGTATTACCTGCTCGCGTGCATGCAAAGAATCGTTTCCGAACGCCGCTCTTCCGAGGAATTATGGCCTCCTCTATACTGACAAAGCCTGGCAGATCGCCTCGAGAAGCGGCCGCCGAAATCGAAAAGGTGGAGCGGCAAACAACGGACGACAGGAGAGCCGCGTGACTGGCGCCCCGCTGCGGCAAGGAGCCGAAACACACTTCTCCCGAGCGAACAAGTGTGTTTCGGGTCCTCGGCGCTGCAAATGCTCTGCGGTGACGTCCAGGTTCCTCTAAAGTCCCTCGATGTGATTCCGCGACAAATGTCTCTTTAATGCTCTGCGGTACCAGATCCTCGCGCTCCAAATCTGCGACCGGGCACTCTATGGCTCCGTCGTCCAACTGCTGCAGGCTTTGCGAGTATAGAGGAGGCTAAGGTGGAGCTTGTCAACTGACAGATCTCTGAACGTTGGCTCGTACATCGTACACAAAGGACAACGGCGATCGCTGCAGGCACGATGACAAGAGTACCCGCGCCTCGAGCACGGTCCGAGCATCTCTTATTCCTAGATATGCACCCCCCGAACACAGCCTGCAGAAAGGTTTTGTGTGACAAATGTGACAGCTCCCGAGCCTCAGCCAGTGTCTACAGAGTGTATCTTGTGGGATGTGCGACCAGTTCGACTGCGGGGGCCAATCTCACCCATCCCACCCTTCGCCCCAAACTCCGGTCTTTTCGCGTCCCGCCGAGCTATTTCCGCGCGCGCCCACCTCGACCGGGGGTATTTTGAGAGACGCCTGCCGTTTCAGTTCGGGTGGGCGGTCCCCACGACCGCGGTTGTGTGAAGTCTGGTCATTGACAGGTCAGCGATAAAGCCGCCGATCTCTCCGAAGTCGGTAACGCCGCCAACGACAACCGAAAAAGAAAGAAAAAAACGTTTTCTTTTCTTTTTTTGATTGAGTGACTCTGCATGCTCTCGCCATTTTTAATCATATCTTTTCTTTCTTTCTCTTTACGTAGCCCCCTCTTTTTTTCCCCCCCCCTTACCTCAATCCCAGCATTTTGTCCGTCCGGACGTCCCTGTTTTTTCCGCTAAATTTAGCGGGAGAAATTGACATCGCTTCAACTGACGTCTCCACGCTAAATTTAGCGGGCAAATTAACGTCTTCCGACCTAAACACCAATTACGTTTCCCCGCTGTCTTTAGCGGGAAAAAGTATAAAGCGATAGGTTTTTCCTCGACCTAGCCGTAACGATCGTTGAATGTCTCCTAAAGAAATGTAAGCGACCGCTCCTCAAAGAATGCTGTTCAAACATTATAGGGCTTTGAATAGTAAGGTCGCTGCCATTGCTTTCCCCATTTCAAGGTACAGCGTCCCTCACGTTCAATAATATATTACTTAGCACGTTTCGAAAACGACGCGAAAAAATTTAAAAGAATGTTTCGAGACATCACTATCGGCGTTGCAACCGCGACCTGTTCACTTCATCGTACAAATAAAACTTCCTTCCGTGCTGTTTTTTTTTTTTTTTTTTTTTTTTTTTTTTTTACGCAGTTGGAATTGCCCAGAACTCGCTCGGCGATGAGCCTGGGCTATATGAAAAATGTCCCAGCGCAGTTACCGATCTTCGAAGGTTAACGCAAAATTCCAATCACGCACCCTCACAAGCACACCTTCGTCATCCTGCATCGAGTGCCTTCGCTCGCTACGACAACGCTGAGGACCACGAAGATCAAACTGCAAGACGTGTAAATGTCTTACCTTTACAACACTGTCCTACTACCTCCTTCCAAAGAAAAACAGGTATCATTACTTTTCAATCAGTCCCAGAAGTTGTTTTACAGGTTTGCTCAGGAAAAGCCGCGAAAGCTACACTTATGCGGTTTGGGCCGGTGAGTCATGAGGCCAAGGGGACATAGTCTAGGGTGGTAATCGTAACGATTAGTCGGCTAATTAACAAAAATTTGCTCATCAACTTTTTTAATTAGCGCCAATATACACATGGCTCCAATTAGAAATATGCTCAGCGTCATGAAAAGCACCTAAGTTAACTATTTTTAGAAAAATATAACGCAGCGGCAGCATTTTACGGCGTTATGTAAAAACAATTTATTTGAACGCGTTTCTAGGTTTCGGTTTTTTATCGGAGTGCATCTCTGCGCCCGCGGTCCTGCCCCTCAGTGTTTGAGAGGCGCAAAACACGTACGCGGTTTACGTCGTTCCATCCTACGAGGGAGGCGAGCAGGGTGGCTTCGCGCCGCGACCACCGGGGAGCAGGACCGCGGGCGCAAAGATGCGCTCCGATAAGATACCGAAATCTAGAGACCAACATCTCGGCTTTTCCTTTCCTTCTCTGGTACTCCCCATAACAAGAAAAAAAAAACTCAGAAACGCGTCCCAATTAAATGTTTCTTTTCTTCTGTTTATAGAACGCCGTATTATGTTGCCTTTGTCCAATAAATAGCTGATTTAGTGGCTTTCGATTACGCTTAGCAAGTTTCTAATTCGAACCACGTGTCAATTTTCATAAATTAAAAGTTACTTACCAAATTATACTTAATTAGCCAAATGATCGTTACGGTTAGCCCCCAATACTTTGTCCCCCTGGCCGTATAACTCACCTGCACAAACCACGTAAGTGTAGCTGTCACGGCTATTTTAAACAGATCTGTAAAGCTTAAAAGAAGGCCCTTTGTAAACTAATGCGGTCTGTACGAGCAATACGGCCAAAGAGAATAAGAGGCTAATAGTCACGGTACGACGGATATTGAACTGAAATTTATTCATCTTTTTTAATTAGTGAAGACAAGCATGTGGTTTCATTTAGTAGTCTGAATAAGGGTAGAAAACCCCTAGACTCTCACCGCCCCCGCCCCACCCTCCAAGAAAGAAAAAAAAAAGGCTTCTGTTTTATGTGGTAGAGGACACGTACTTGGGCCACAAAATAAACTTCGTGCGAAAAAAAAAATGTTTTTAACGTAATATTTACGTCGCCGAGGTTCATTCGGGAGATTGCAAAACGCGCTTCTATTTTGGGGATTCGACGTCTCGAAATAGATGCATGTTTCGGTATAGCTGAAACTTGTCTCGTAAACGTACATATTGAGCCAATTTTATTATTTTTCGAGTAACTGTTTGTGTGCGCAACTGTGTGTGTGTGTTTGTTTGCGTTTGTGAAAGAGATAGACATGAATCCTTTAAGCGGGAATTTAAAAAAGAAAAGAAATCTGGGGAGTTCTGTGTTTTTTTAACCGGGAGCTGTCGGAGAGCTGTTGGGGTCCCTGTCCCGCTGGGTCTTCGCAAAAGCCGCCTCGCTCCTTTCTCCCCGGGTGTTAACGGCCCTGCAGCGCGTTCCACCGTGTCTGCAATCGGGCCGCTATCTCGGCCGCGACAACAATGGATCCGATTGCAGGACGTCTCGTTCCGCCCGATGACGCCCACTGCCTTGTTAGCAGACGACGTTGGCAAGCAGCGGCGTCTGCCAGCGTCTGCTAATGTCTACTGACGTGTGTTGACGTCTGCTATACGTCTGCCTACGCTTACTAACAATGTCTCCTGGCTGCTCCTGACATCTGCTGACCTCTACAAATGTATTCTAACGTCTGCTAATGTCTCCCGGCGTCTGTTAACGTATGGTAAACGTCTGCTAATGTTTGCTAACGTCTGCTAATGTTTGCTAACGTCTATTGATGTCTACTAACGTCTGCTAATATCAACAAATGTCTTCTAACGTATGCTAATATATCTCCTGGAGTATTTTAACGTCTGCTAACGTCTGCTCACGTCTACAAATGACTTCTAACGTATGGCAATGTTTCCTAATATTTGCTAACGTTTGCTAATGTCGGCTATCGTCGGTAATTTTTGCTAACATTTGCAAACATCTACTAACGTCTGGTAATAGGGAACTGTAGTAGACCGTTTTTCTCCTCCGCTACGTTATCCCTGAAGAAAACGCAGCAGCTGCGCATGCGCGCCGCCAGCCTTATCTGCATAGATCAAGGTCTTGTGGCGGATTACGGAGCGCTATTCGGGTGCTTAGCGGGCTGCGGAAACGGTCTACTACAATTCCCCAATGTTTGCTAATCTGTTATAACGTCCGCTAATATCTGGTAATAGGGAGTTTTCGTAGACCGCGTTTCCCCCTCCGCTAAGCCCTCCGCAACGAAGCAGCCGCTACTGCGCCGGCGCGCCGATGGCCTTGACTGCAGAGTTCCGGCTAGCGTAGCTGGTTGCGGAGGGCGTTGCGGGACAGCGGAAACGATCTACGAAAACTCCCTAATGTCAGATAACGTCTGCCAAAAGCTGGCAATGTCTGCTGCCGACTGCAACGTCTACTAATAGAGAGTTTTCGTAAACCGCGCTGCCCCCTCCGCTAAGCGTTCTGCAACGAAGAAGATACTGCACCTGCGCGCCGGTAGCCTTGACTGTGGAGTTCCCGCTATCGTAGCGGGTTGCGGAGGGTCTTGTGGGACGGCGAAAACGAAAACTCCCTCATGTCAGCTAACGTCGACTACCGTCTGATAATATTTCTAACATCTACTAAAGCCTGCTAACATCCGCTAATATTTCCTAATGCCTACTCATGTCTGCTAGCGACTGCTAACGTCCGCTAATATTCGTTTACGTCTCTACTAACGTCTGCTAACTGATGGAGACGACAGCCCCGCTACCACCTCGGGAGGAAGGCGTAGTACGCCGCCAACCGCAGAGCGCCACGACTCCACCAGAATGCCAATGGATCGCACATTTTAGGCCTCGCAGCCTCGTCACGCAGCCTGGAACACGTCTCCGACTGGCATATGCTTACCGCGTCCTCGTTTGTTGCCCCCGATTTGCGTCCGAAGACGGCACAGACGTTTTGTAACTATTCCCTGCCGCGATCCCATGGCGGCGAATGGTACAGCAGCGGAAATGAATACGGCCGACGCCTGTTCCGCTCTAAGTCGCTTTTCAAGCTGGACAGTCCACGGAGACTTCAACAGCCACCAGTAGGGACGTTGCGACAACAGCGCCACCGATGGATTCGCTCGTCTCTTTTGCCGGAACTCCTACCAGCAGCCACCGGAATCCAGGGGGTTCAAGACCGCAGCAGGACGTGCCACTTGGCGAGGGCCGAAAGAATGCCACCTAAAAGGCAAAGCCTTTGCGTCGTCCTTTAGGTATTAAAGAAAACGCAGACGACGGGTGAGGTGTGTTCGTTTTGTCACGACGAGATGAGGTCCTTCGAGTGCTCGTTAACTTCATTTTTATACGTGGTATTCGGGCCTCTTCAGGTCCACCATACACGGGCCGTAAACAGCTCCGTTAAAGGGCGACATCTCCAAGTTTCGTGTGTTCTGCAATTCAATCGGTTTCTCGTAATGTACCGCGCGTCCGCTGGTCGCCTAAAATGATGTAATGCTGCTAAACTGACCGGGACATTTTTCCGTGGCAGATCTCCGCGAAATAAAGGATGCCGCGAGCCGCGGCCGTCGAGCGCGGAGAGTCTCTGTCATGCGTGCGTCGATTTCACGCTCAGAAGCGCTAGGTACGCATCGCCGCTTAATTGTGAAATTGAGGATGCACTGTTCCGGACAGCGAAGGAACTTCACCGAACGAATCACGCTCCAGTTACTATGAAAATAAATACTGATCGAAACATTAATGAGTATTCGCCCCTTTCGGATATTCGGACGTCAAACGTATCTTTTTTTTTTTTTTTTTTTCTTTTGTTTAACCGTAAGCGATGCCGGCTCAATTTCAGGATCTCAGGTCTTCATAACACAAACCAACTTGGTACTGCATAAAATATTTAATAACTTTTTTTTCTTTTTTTTTTTTTACAGCAGAATCACTATGACTAATTTTTGGTTGCAAGAGCGCTTGTGGATAGATGGGTTAGGCGGGTGTCCTGAACAAACGCCAGCAAAACCCACGTAAAAAAAGAAAAAAAAAAAAAAAAAACGTATCTTTTTTTTTTTTTTATGCGTAAACGGAGGACTGAAGATTGGGAGCAATTTTTGGACATGGAAACGACCCCGGGGTTTGGTTCCACGTCAATTTCAGGCACGTCAATTTCCAAGTTCGAGGCAGATTTTTGCTTTCTCCTAAAACATGCAATAAAGCGTCTATTCATGACGCCTCTGAAGTAAGACGTGAAACATAGTGAAACCACGGCCACCATCATCCTCGACCTTACTACTCGGCCACATCGTCAAGCACAACAACGCTTGTTTGCCCAAACGGAACAGTTCGAATAAATGGCATGTCCCCCGGAGTGTGACCCGATTGCACTGTAACAAGTCGGACGCGAAAAAAGTGCTCTTACCATAACGGCCGGGTTCTAGAACCTAAAATAAGCTTTTCACGCGAGCGTCTGCCACAATCTCCCCGTGACTATCATTCAAGGGATCGCCGCGGTAGGTCGACGTTGTCACAATCACGATACGATATTTCCACACGTCGTCGAAAAACTTCCGAGAACACCTAAGCACTTCTTATGAGTTCTGAATACGAAAACATGAATGTCGCTCTTCCGCTCCCGTATTTCGTCTGCGGTGTACTGGCGTGGACAACTCCGTTTCGATACTCCCGAGGTTGCGGCCGCCGACGATATGTAGGGTGTCCCAAGTCACCAGGCTCGATCTAAAACTGACCGCAAAAATCGACGCCTGCACGTAGCCAACTAAACTCTCAGTCAAAGGTGTATCTCACAGGCCGTTTTTCTCTCGTAAAATTACAAAGCGTACCTCCCTTTCTGTAAACAAATACGACCAAGAAACTTGTCTGGGTCAACGGAGGGCGGCGACGCGCAGACGACCAAGTCGAGTGGCGGGGCGCACGTTTGGCGCTCGTTTTGATAGATGGCGCTACCTCTCTATCGAGACTGCTCGCGACAACTGTGGTTTATTAAAATGAACATAATCTTTATGTAATGTACCTTTGGTTTCAAAATAAATGCGGACAATAAGTAAAAAAAAAAAAAAAAGAAAAGCGTTTGCATAACGACGGCGCTTTTGCTGCCAACGGATTTCGTCTGCTTTCTTTCGCTGGTCGGCTACACCTTCGGACGCTGCTCGCCCGACGCCATCTATCAATATATATATATTTTTTTAATATGACGCGTCTGACGGGCGCGTCATATGTTCGCTGTATGTTGGCGACGACGGGCAGTATTGACGAAGCGACGTTGGCCGGTGCACCCACACGCTATCCCGTGCACAAAAAACAGGGAACGATTACGAAGGTCTCGATGATTTCAGGACGGCTAACTTCGTCGAATGTCACCCGTGTGCGCAAGTTTCCACTGGGCGGCGCAGTGATGTAGGCGTTACCGAAAAAAAGAAACGCTTTAGCCATCACTCGCAAAATAAAGAAAGGCGTTACAGGCTTACGTTACATCGAAATAAAAGAAACGCGTTACCGATAAAAAGTAACGCACGTTACCTTTTAATAATTGACGGTAACGACGTTTCTTGGGGCGACAGCGTTTGCTGACACCTCTACGAGCTTATGGGAACAACCAAGCAGTGCCAAAACGCAAGTCACTAAGCATTTTCTGTTTAAGGTTGGTTTAGCGATGATAGAACACGTAGAAACACGACGAGCACCCTAAGAGTGCACGTTTGACGCCCCTCAGAAAAACTTCAAAGACGCGCTGTTCATTCCTGCTCATGGAAGCATGCACAGAAAGCTGGCCAACCGGAAGTACCCTTGTCCCGCGGAAGTTCCGCCGTTGCTTATGTTTACACTAGATCCAATGGGCGACGCCGGTGTTTCTGTACCAAATAAAGCTAGAAAACAGTAAAAAGAAAAAAAAAAGACCTCGTAAACGGTGTCTTCTTGCTTCGTTGTGTCATATCCTCCTATATACTCCCAAAGCCTCGCAGATCGCCACGAGAAGCGGCCGCCGAAATGGAAAGGTGGCCGAGCGAAAAAGTGTGTTTCGGGTCCTCGCCGCTGCAAAAGCTGTTCGCTACTGTCCAGGGTCCCCGAGAAATGTCTCTTTGATGTTCTGTGCTACCAGATCCTCGCGCTCCAAATCTGTGACGGCGCAGCTATTGGTGAATTCGGGTGGTCACCTCTCCCTTCTGACCTTGATTCAGCAGAGCGCCCCCTCCTCGCCGCCAGAGCTACTCGGGATCCTATTCAGCCGATGACGACCGCTGGCTTCAGAACGCTCCGAGATTCTCAGACCAGTCACGGAATTAAAATTTCTGGACATTGGTAATGCATTACAAACAACACGATCTTACAGCGTACGGTGGACGATTGAGCAAAATTTACGCTCGCAACGTGATGAAATAACGGCTCTGACGTAAATTGTTTTACTCATCGGCATGTAAAAAAAAAAAAGAAAACAACAGTATGCGAATTGATTTTTGCAGAACGGAACGAAAGCCAACGCTTGGAAACAGATGTCAACTCATCGCGTTTTCGACAATGAACGCGCTGCGATAGCGGTCATGCGTACGACTGAGCAGGCGAAGATAAAATGGTTAATAAACCGCAATTTTCTCACGTCGAAATATCGTGCAAGCATCGCAATGTGACACAAATCACAGTGCATTATATTCGGCTCTCCCTTTATTTTACAAAACAAACCTTTGAACGCACTTTTACCAAACCTCAAAAATTTCTCGAAGCGACTACAAAATCCGGCGAAACAGCGGCCAGCTCTGCGAGCTGTTTCGTCGTCGGTTAGGCTTAGCGGATTCACCGACGTGAGATGAACGATCTCGTGAAAGCACTGGGAACACCTCACACGTCGGCTTTTCCTGTTACGGTCGCAAGCGAATGTCGTCCCGTCCGTTGTAATCCTCGAACCTTCGAATGCACCAGCACTTGGTAGAACCACGCATCAATCACCGTCATGCCGGACCCCGCACACCACCACAGACCACTGCCGGCCATCGTCAACAAAACCACGTGATCCCCGTCCAAGTACCACGTGACGCCTGTGCCGCTCCGCACTCCGACGGCTACAGACGAAGTGCCAGAGAGCGCTCTGAAAGGGAGAGGCGCCCTCGGAATGAACCACCCGATCAGGCCGCAGCACTCTCTTTCAACCACTCCATTTCGCGCGCTCTGGAAAGAGCGCTCGAGAGCGCGCAGAAAGAACCACGCGAATTCGCCATATGGCTCCGTCGTCGAACTGCCAGGCTTTGTGAGTATAGAGGAAGCTATGGTTCCGTATATCAAGGCGTCGTAATATTATCTCATCAGGACGACCGGTGTCCGCGTCCGTGCCTCGCAGTTCCAAAGCGGCAGCAATGCGCGAGACATTCCCCTTAACGCCACGGCGGAATCGCGACTTCCGACAGCGTGGCGCGCTGGCAATTGTCACGTCGCTTGGTGCCACCTTTAGGATTACTCACGACGCTTGGGCGCTATGCAGAGTTACATGTAAATCAAATTACATCGATTGCTTTTTGGAATACTTTTTTTTTATCATTTCAACACATTTATAAGGAAATAATAGCGAGAGTAGTTTGGGTACTTTTGGAGGTTTTAAAATGCATCGTCAGTGTCCCCATTTTTCCCTCCCATTTCTAATGACGCCCTTAGTTTCCAGAAGTTTCCTAACAAGAAATCGTCGAACCAAGTCCGATGGTGGTTTACTAAAATTGGCGTATTAAGAAGATAAGTAGTTTATAGTTCGCTGATCCTAGTCCAATAGTGGACAGTACGTGATACCCGCTTTCACACCGACAGAAAAATCTGTCGTTTAGGAAACCTAAAGTAATGGGAAAATTAGCGGCCATTTTTTTAAAAGCAACGGCAAATTACTTTTAATTTCGAGTAATCGAGTAATCTAATTGAACATTTTTAACCTAGAGTAACTACAATTTATTCCTCGTTCGAGTAACATGTACAAGACTGGTCTATGGCGCTAATGAGCGTCTCAGATCGTGTCCGCGCCAAACCTAATTGTGTTCCCGGGGGGTGGGCAGAATTCCCGACTTGTTGTTCCTGATTCACTTGGTCCGATTCTGCTTGCGATTTTGAGTATCGACGTCAACCATCTCACCTACGGTTCAGGCTTTTGCAGCCCGAGCGACGTCACGACTGAAAATTGCGAGCGAAATCTTATCATGCGAATGGGGCTCTAACGTCCATTCTGCGGCGTCCACACGGAAGGAATCGCCGCGTGTCACATTATTCACGCAAAGTTTAGAGGTGTAACGAGCTTCGATAATTTCGTTGAGGCCGCTAAAGTAATCAGACATTTCCAGGAAGACGAAGAATCAACATAGGATTAAGAGAGCGTGTTGGTTAAACATCTTGGTATGCAAACACAAAAGGAGACAAGGAACATAAAGAAACAGGTCAGACTCTGACAGCGTCCGTGTCTGACGAGTTGTTGTGTGTCCCTTGTCCCCTTTTGCGTTCGCATACCAAGAGGTAGAATCAACATTTCCAACGCGAAAAAGAGCGCGGGGGACCCTCACCGACGCCGACAACATCGCATTCCAATGGTTTGTTTATGGGCGACGGCGATCTTCTTGCCCACACTAAATTCTAATCTCATTTCCACACTAATTTCCCCGCTAAATTTAGCGTGGAAATTTTAGCCCGTCACGTCACACGTGACCCTCCCCTCCTCCTTCTCAAGAGCTGCGCTCTAAATCGGCATTACGGAGAATTTAAACATTCTTTTTTAATTATTATTATTGATAAAATAGCAACCACAATCGCTGATCTTAAATATAAACACAGAAGCGCGTTAATTCACCGCATTAGAAAGAAAAATAACGAAATGACGATTTTTTTTTTTTTTTTATGGAGAAACGTGTAGACGGAAAAACACGAACAGTTCGTAGTCAAAGCAGATGTCAGTGGAAAACCATGCCCCGTGCTGCCATTTCGAAACAAAAGACAGCCCCGTACACTGATAGAGAGATGTAGGCCATCGCGCTCCCACAGCGACAGTGGCACCACTTCGCAAAATCCGTGTACAATTTTTTTTTTTTTTTTTTTTTAAGGCAGAAATTTAAAAACGTGCCCTATCAAAATATTTTGGAGGAATCCCTACAACATTCTGTTTGGCAAATTCACGACAGAACTTAAGGTTGTCTGGACGCCGCAGATGCCGTTTTTATCGCGCAAAAACATGTTTTACTAACGAAGCGCTAGGGGAGACCGCGAGGCAACGACTGGTCTGCATCTTTTTCTACGTCGTTTTGCTCTATGTCATTTTCTTCGGGTTGTTTCGAGACTCGACTATGTACACGATGTCATTTTTTTTGCATGCGCATCTTGTAAAAGAAGTCATACCAGTGAGTGTAATTTTTTTTTTTTTTTCTGACAGATTCGAGTGTACAGGAAAGCAGCGTTGTGCCCATTACCGAAAACCCAAAAAGCGTTATTGGGTGAAAAGTTAAGGCGTCACTAAGATCCTCTACCGTCTTTCAAACGTAACGAAATACCGTTACGTCCAAAACGTAACTAACGTAAATTTTTCTCGTTACCTGCGATTTCCGTATTATTCGGCAGCGACAAGGCGTGGATACGTACAACGACAATTAGGCTTTAACAGGGTGATTTCATAGTGTTTTTCATTTTTCTAAATCAACTTCTTAGGGTATGTTCTTTTCTTTTTCTATCGGATGCGAGAAAGAATATTACACAACAGAAAAAAAATATTAATCATTCTCGGCGAACTTTACAGAATGCGAAGGAGTTTGTTTTTAAGGTGAAAAAACAAAAACAAAAAACACCAATGAAAAGTAGCGAGCCCCGTAATTTGATAGACGATACCGTAAAATATTAACAAAAACAAAACTTTGGTAGGGGCTTCTCGGCACATATTGATTCAAAAGCTAAAAGGCGCGAACTAAAAAAAAAAAAAAATAAAGAAACAGAGCGAAAAAAGATACTTGACAAGGACAAGCGCCATCCTTGTCGTACGTGTATCGTTTTGCGCCCTGTTTCAGTTCGCGCCTTTCGACTTTCAACTAGCAAAGATACTTGACTCGTTAGGTATTTAGAAATCTAGCGAGTACGAAAGGGGAAATGTAAAGCGTTAACGGCAGGGTTGTTGCTGGTAACGCGTTTCATTCAACAATGGTAGCGGGACAAAGCACGAACTGCAACTGCCTCCAAAGGCCGGGAGTCGAAGGAACAGTCACCACACCCGTTTTTCACCTCAAAAACCGTAGTAAGAAATAGTCCGGCTCCTCGCAGAGCATAACCGATTTCCCCCTTTATCTAGAGGATTAAGATATATGTAGGTGAATTGTAGATTAGATAACAGGTTCTCTTATCAAGCCGTACACGTTCCAAACGCCAAAAGCATTGCTTTTTCTTCGGATGACCAAATCTCGTAAGAACTACTTCGCGCCGCGTATGAACAATGCGCAAAACGTTCGTTTTTTCTTAAGTTGAAAACGGGTATAGATGTCTCTAAAAAGACCGACCTCCTCAGGCAGCTTTTGTGACGCCGCCGCTGCTGTCATGCATCGTGGGAACTACACATATAGACGCTTTACACACGCGCCAAATTACAGCCGCCATTGCTGACCTTCTCTTGTCTTACCGAGATGCCGAGCAACTGAAACGGTAGTTGACGATCCTCTACAAAGGCCGACGCTTTAGAAAAGGACACAGTTGAATCTAATGTGGCAATAACCTGGCCCGCTATGGTAATGATGAAGTGAAATAAACGGAATAAGAGGAAGCAAAAACTGAAGGCCAGTTATGGCGGCGTCCATGCACAGCTGCTGCAAAGCGTCAATAGACGATTGCGAGCAAAGCGACTGGCCGTCGCCATGTCCCTGCTCGTGCAGACAAGACCGTGCAATGCGGAGTGCAAATTCGGCTTCTTCTTGCACAGGAGGTGCGATGATGTCAGAACGCCAAGCTCTTATTGGCTGATCGAAAAAAAAAAAATACTAGGTAAACCTCAAGGCATCTATTATTGGGGTCTACCCACTATCGTTTCACTTAACGCCAATCAGAGCTCGGTGTTTTTCTGACGTCACCGCAACTCATGGGCAAGAAGCAGACGACTTGCTCTCAGCATTGCAAGCTTGCCAAACCTGTGTTCAAGCGCAAGCTGCACGTGCCTGCATTCGTGGGGCACCGGTCGGGGCGCGACGCTCGCAGTTGTCTATGATTCCACGCACTGGCACCAGTCGTGACGCCTTTTTCCGACCTTTTCGAAGACATCCACAGTGCGCGTGCATAGCTTTGATACACGCGGAAGACGCGCGAGAGCAGAGATTCCAAAAACTCCTTTTATGACGTCACGCTCCCGGAAGGAGGGGCTTCGGAGAAACTTCGGAAGTGACTTTCTGCAGCCCCCACACACCAAATTGAAAAAAAAAAAAAAATAATAATAATAATCTCGATATCTGATATCCTAGAGGCCAAAAGAAGACGATTTAGATGGATGCTGAACCGAAATTTCCAGTCACAAAACAAGGCTCAAGGGATAGGTGGGTCGCTGCACAACACATAAACATCACTCATACAGCGAAATCTCTAACGCATCGCCGTATTTTTTTAAAAGAAGTGGGCCGTTGAACACAGCCGACGAGACAAGGCACGTCACGATTCCCATTCCCTCTCCTCCCGGCTACGTCCAGTCGAGATGGTGAACTGAAGAGAGGAGGACAGAAGCGAGGCCGCTTCTCCTCGTTCTCAAATGTTCCAGGAGGACAATGACGTCAGAGACCTCGCTTGATCGCGCCCTCCTTTTTCAAGAGTACGGCCATCCGTTTGAGATAGCGATGTCTGAGTGATGTTTTGGAGTTCGTACCGTCCCGTTCAACGCTTTTGCGGCCTTATTTTGCAAAATCCAAGTTTCAATTCAGTATCCCTTTAAGAATGCATCCTTAAATACGGGACCGCTTCGGTTTCCCTTTAACCTACCAGACGGAGCGAGCGCAGTATACTTCGGCGCCCAGAGCTGACATGACGCGCACCGCGTCCGCTCTTCCGAGTTTTGTTCGGTAAATCCTTCGGACGCATGACCGACAGCGACGACCAGCTGATCGCGGTCCGTCGTCTGCTCCTCGGGACCTCGCCCGCTACGACTTCGCTTCACTCACTTAAACACTACCACGACTTCGCTTCACTCACGTAAACCCTACCGGACGCAAGCGAGCGCCACGCTACCGGCCACATCCCATACAACCAAACACCCGACTCGCATGTGACAGAGTCACGTGCACCCCAAATAACTGCAAATAGAGATTAAACTTTTTTTTTTCTTTTTTTTTTTTTTGTGTGTGTGGTTGGGTCTTAACAATTTTGGGCGATGCCCTCACCGTGGCTCAGCTCAGCTCATAACGAGAACGATTACAGCGTCAGCGTCCCGCGAGGACTCGGACCCCATCATATGACTCATGTCCATGGATGAATGGATGTTAATGCCTATGCCCTTTCTAACGGGCGGTAGATTGCGCCACCTAGCCTAGCCTAAGTCTAAAAAGACCAACCAAGAAATGGCGACCGCCAATATTGCTTGACGGAGCCCTGAAAAGGGTCCATCGCACTGCTCAAATTAATGTACAGATATGATCCATGTTCCAACATAATACGCAACGTACATATTGCCGCGAGCGTACATATTGCCGCGGGTCAACGCACTTGTCTTCTACGCAAAGTGTCCAAGGTTCGATGCTTGGGAGCCGCACATCAATTTTGTTAATGTGTTAGAAAGTGTTTTGAGTTTATCCGAGAAGCTTCTCGACTGATTTTGTTAGTTCCGGGTCAGAATTTTCTAGGGCCGAACATTCTCGTTCGAATGTTCGCGACACTTTCCTTCTCGATAAAACGTGCTCCGCTTGGCTGTAGAGTCCGTCTTTCGCCACTGTTTGATTCTGCCACTTCGCCGTCATCGACGCTCGCCTACAACGCCTGTTATTACTCTTTTGTTTGGGCACAAGTTCGCCTTATTAACCGCTTAATTTCTTCATCAGTCCCCATCTCGCCAATCCATCGGTGATAATATTAAAAAAAAAAAGGAACAATAAAAATGACTATGGAGTGGACGGTTAAGAAAAACTACACGATTAGTTCGGAGCTAATGGTACGCACAAATCACGCGAGATAACGGTCTCACCACTCATTCACACTGGAAGCGGATCCGCGTTCGCAAGGCGGTTGCGAACGCGGTTGTATAAAGATCCAGTGCAATTGCACGCGCACTCGATGACATCAAGTGCGCGTGCAATTGTACTGAATCTTTATACAACCGCGTTCGCAACCGCTTTGCGAACGCGGATCCGCTTCCAGTGTGAATGAGCGGTAATGCATTTACGATTTAATCCACGAGCTGGGCTCGTAGATTAAATCGTAAATCGTAGAACAGCCCCAAAAAGAAACAAATCCAGGGTTATCGAGGCTATGAAGAGCAATATTCGCAAACTGAACTGTTTTCTCGCGGTCTTCGAGGACCCGACCGAGCCCTGCGTGACCACAGTTACGGGGGCGACATCGCGGAATAATTGTACGTCGTGGTCACGGCTTACGAACTCCTGCGTACATCATCACGGCGGCCTCACTGTATACGCGACGCGGCAGAGCGGCTCCCCAAGCCAAGTGCCTGCCAACTCATTGTTTACTAGGCCCGGATCGGTTGTTTGCTACACGCAGTGTTAACCACGAGGTTAGCACTGCGTGTAGTGCTAACCTCGTGGTTAGCAACGGAATATTTGAGATTCGATAATTGGTAGCTGCATTGTACTGATCGAATCGACATTTACAAAACTGCTATATATCAGAAATTGCAGGTTTTTGTGGCGCTTTTCTATTGGCGCTAGGATAAGTCGTGCGTCGTCACGCGGTCATGTGACGTCAAGATGACAAGATATGCTGTCAAGTAACGTCGCGTGACTGCATGGCCACGTCACGCAGTTATGTGACTACATTAATTAGTTTCGTTGACACCGCGACGTCACGACTTCGCACCTCGAGTCACGTGACACCGCGACATTGTCGATTTTCATGAGCCCGAGCGGAGTGCCGGGTTCATGATTTCACAATCAGCCTCCGCAAACATTGGGATAACGGCTCGTGTTTAATCAAAGATGAGAAGAGCCGAACTCTAACAATGTCTGACGCTCAGCCCATGCTCTGTGCTTTACCATTCCCATCCCCAGCGCATGAATATGGTGAAGACTAACTGCATGTAATTACACTCTAAAAAAAGCCCGTGCGTCTGCTTTTTCGCACAACACTCGGAGGAGAGCTAATCACCGCAATTTACAAAGGCAGCTCAGCGAATGACGACGCCGAAGCATATGTTTAGACCAAAAAACGCAGTCTCAGTTGCGACATAAAGCAATGCAAAACGTCACGCTTGCATTGCGTAATGTCACAACTCGAACTGCGTGTTTTGGTCTAAACATGTCTTGGCGTCGTCATTCGCTGAGCTGCCTTTGTGAATTGCGGTGATTGGCTCTCCGAGTGTCGTGCGGGAAAGCGGACGCACGGGCTTTTAGAGTGTAGCGTCATATCACGTGGCCGCTCGTTCGAATTGCGAGGTGAAGGGGGAAAAGATGTTTCTTTCTAATATATTTTTTTCTGCGTCTGCCATGCGGAGGAGAGGAAAACCTACGGGCGTCTCGCAAAATATCAACGTCAGGGGCTACTTGTAAGCGGTATTTACTGAAAGTAACAAAATTGTTCCACGACATATATTTTACGTGTGCACACCACTGAGGCACCCTAACATGCTTTCGTTGTTCCTCAACTGCCTCAGAAAGTTGTCCCCGAGAATAGAAGCACTTGAAGAACTAAATGTGACTTATAAATCCGACGTCATATAAAACTACAAGTTTGTATGAGAAGGATACCTGAATGTTGGCAGCAGCTTTAATGTCTCGCAAGAGTGCCGTTCTCACGTTCATCCCCAAACTCCGACCACCTCCGCATTTTGTCTAAACTTCCCAGTTCTGGGATGCCTAATAAGGGCAATGGAGGATTACCGTTTACTGGTGCCACAAATATCATTGTCGAAATTAACACACCCAAACGGAGGAGGGTTAACACTCGAGAGTCCCTTAGGAATAACAAGTATCCTACGTAAAAGCAATTAAAAAAGAAAAAGAAAAGGAGGGGGGTACTTTTAAAACTCACATTAACTGAAGAGTGTGTTGGTAAAATTTGTTGACCACAGAAAGAATAGAACAAGCCGAGGACGAGGTACGACGAACATTTTCGTCGTCCCTCGTTTTGAGTTAGTTGCATTCCTTCTGTGGTCAGTTTTTAAAACATATTGCGCAATAACGGTTTCTCGGCCCCGCGTCTACGATACAGACAAGAGAGCGTGGCCCCGGATACTATACTTTGTTGGCAAAACAGACCTTGCCGAAAGCGCGTTCAAGTAGCGCCAGACGCTCGCACCCTTCCTCACGATGCTTCACCAAGCAAGAATAATTTGTATATCTCGAATACATGGGCTTTCACTGACCTTACATTAGCTGCTATTGTGTCGGCCTCGCTGCTGAGCGTGTACAGTGCTAGTTCTATAGCGTGCGGCTTTCTCCGGGGAGCGCTAAACTGGCGGTATTCGCGGCATAGAGTAATATACACAAGGTAAAGAGCGGACAATGCAATAGGCCCCAGCGGCCCAGACAGACGAGTGACAGCTAGCTCTCCTTGCGGGCAGCATTAAACACAATCTAGTTCCGGTTCCGGTAAAGCTAGTTTCGGTTTCGGTTTGGGCATGTCTGCTCCGGTTCTCCGATACCCTTTTCCTTCTCTTTCTCCCCATCTTTCCTTCTTGCGCCGCTCCGCACTACGCTCTCAGGAGCTCTTCGGCCCCCGGAGCCACTGTTTCTTTTTCTTTTTTTAATGTTGACGCAGTTTTATTCTAATTTTTACGATATAATCCGTGCAAAATGTGTAAAACTAATTTTTTACTTCACATAACAGATGTGTATATCTTGTTTCTTTGTTTTTTTCTACTGTAAAACATTGAAGTTACCCAACCTCCACATTTGACTCCTCACTGGTGGAGCATTTTGAGGTCAACAACAGTAAGTGGTTCGAAAATATTTTATTGGACCACATTCGTATATAAATTATTTACTTCAGACGCTCTGTATGTTTTATAAGAAACAGATACTAAAACTCACAAAAATAAATGAATATGAAGGAGTTCGGCATATCGTACTCTTCGTAATAGATTTTTAGCGGAACCAAGTTAACAAAAATATTCCACAGGGAACATGCTGAATGCTCCATTCGCTTTCACGCCGACTCGGGCTCGGGAAGTAAGTCCATAAATAAATAAGACATCACTATCATTACCAGTCAAAAGAGTATAATAAAAGTGCAAAGCACACAGCGAAGAGTACGAATTTCCGATTTCCGGCTAGTATAAAACATACGAATTGGCATAGCCTGAAACACACTGCGGGCGAGGCAATACCAAACACTGAGAACAATATTCGGAACCTGACAATATTCAAAGTTCCTAGACATTCCTCGAAATACATTTGATCGGAAAGAAAGTATGGCTAAAAAAAAACGGCTAAAAAACTATAAACAGTGGATACAAAAGTGGATACATTTTCTTTCTAATATCTATAGCATCTATACACTATTTTCCATAAAAATTCTGTAGAAAGTGGATAAATACTTTTGCAAAAGGGCCGTGATACGCGTTTGCTGGAAATAAGGGAAACAAATTTTTCGAGTGCGAGCTGCACCGCTCAATTAATACGCACTTTCTGTTTCTGATTTGGCAACCACCTCCGTTAATACGCTATTAACAGTTAAATTTGTCTAGTTGCTTTACAGCAACTGAAGAGTGCAACCAGACTTTGTCCAAGTTCCGGTTAAGAAATCCAACATGCCAGCACAAGCGTATTCTGCGAAACATTTTTAAAAACCATTTATTCATTTTATTTTATTTATTTCAAATACCCTCAAGGTAAAAGTACACTGAAGAGGGGAGAGAGCTGTAAAATATGAACTATAAAGTGCACATATTAGTAATAGCATTTTTAAACATAACAATATCAGTGATGTTAGCAATTGAGGCGGGAAGGTGGTTCCAGTCTATAGATGTTTGTGGCATAAAAGAATATTGAAATAATGAAGTTTTAAAATTTGGAATACCAACCTTATGGCTATGATCAATGCGAGCAGATATGTAGAATGGTGGAGTAATTAGTTTATGACGAAGGGTACCATTTTGATGAAATATTTTATGAAAAAGACACAAACGAGAGATTTTTCGGCGGTGAGTTAGTAACGGCAGACCTAAAGTATTTTTCATGGTAGTAACACTGGCAGTGCGATGATAGTTTGTCAATATAAAACGAGCTGAGCGGTTTTGGATGGATTCAACATGAGCAGTTAGTGACGAGTTCTTGTGGCACTCTGAGCAATGCCAAAACTACCCAGACTTGAAAGTGTACGATACAAGACAGCACACTCTCCTCAAACATGCGCCACACTCTCTATTACGGCAATAAAGCGATTTTCTAAATGCTGAATGAACTTAAAGGCAGCCTGGGATGGTATATTAGATTCCCGAAGAGCTTTCCAGGCACGTGATATGCTTTAAGCACAAGTAAGTACTGGTAAAGCCTGGCCAAGCTGTCAGACTCTTCCCTCAGCAGCTGAGAACAGCCACAGCTGTGGGTTGTCAGTCCAAGGAAATGCTTGATCAAATAGCCCCTAACGTAACAAGTGGACGAGTCATCAAATATGCTAAACCTGATGTCTGATGTCAGCTCAGAAATATCCTCGAGTGGCGGGAAGTTATCAATTGGAAGACATTACAGATTGTCTGCAATTGAACTTTCATAATGCAAAAATATTGGCAACTTCTTCAAGAGGTCAGCCTTGTCATCCTCTACGTTTCCATTGTTCGACAGTTTGAACAGTTCCTTTATCCCTATCTGTTTCAGTCCTGAAATAAACTGATACCCCTTTGAGTTTTGATCGTAGCCCTGCATTTGTCATATAGCTCCAAAAATGTTCTGAAGTCGGTTTTGCTGCAGGCGTCGTGTAAGTAAGAACTCAAATTAACAGCTATTTGAAAGCTCCTCCCAGAGCACGAGGACATTCTTCATAGTAACGTGCCACCCTATGATGGTTTGTGACTGCATCCTACTTTCGAACTTCTATGTTGAAATCGATCCGAGTTGCAGGTGAAGGAAATCAAATACCTCAGATTCTCCTTTCAGAATGGCATGACGCAGCTTCTGCCCTGTCTTCTTGAATTGTGAGCTATTTAGAAATCTGTCCATTCTATCTAAGAAATAGGCTGTAGCCATGGCTGCCTCAGGAAGCTCCTTGGCATAAACAATGAATAGGATTGCAAGACAGACTGAGGCCCTATTACTAGTGCGGCACGCTTTACTTTCATATTATTGAAAGGTTTTTGAAAAATGTGTCTCTCAGTAAGTTTCGGAACCAATTGCAACCTCATATAATGGGTAGAACGATAAAGTTTAACAATATGGGACCACTAAATGACCTCATTTTCAATGAAAAATTTGTGTGCTTGGAGATTGTTTCTGGCCGTTTTGATAAGGTGCGGAACATCACAGATAAAGTAAACATGTTCGTTATCAACTTCAAGAAACACGGCTTACCCACAGACACACCAAGTTGGTTGGCCAAGCTTACCTTTGAAGCCCCCTGATCACAGACCAAACCTTTACATTGAAACCAGTCTTAAGCGCTTGCAATTAGAGAAATGAGAAGACTGCGGATAACAGAAAACGTGCTGAAGTGCGCACAACAGTGCAAGCAAGTGGCTGAACCCACCTCCTGGAAATTCTAGAGAGCACAACACAACAACCAAGGATCTATCTGAAACACCGTTTAACACCGTCATCTGTAAATCCATGGGCAATATCGTTCGCAGAGTCGTAAGTCCCTTTTCAAAGAAATCTCATCGAAAATCAAGGTGCACACACGACTGCAACCCGACAGCCCGGCGGAAACAACAGCGCGATAAGCTCAAACCGCTCGGCTCCACAAACTCACGCCAAGCATGCGAGTACGCGGGCAGTCATGCGTCACCTTGTTTGATGCAAAGCCGACCGAACACGCTGCAGCAGAAAGCACAAACGGACGGCACGGCCCGCACGGCACGGACGAACGACGCACGGACGACCAGAGGCTGAGGCGACGGCGTGCATGCAAGCAGGCACACGGCAGGCCGGTGCAGGCGCCATTACTCACGTCACTTTTGTGACGTATTAAATTAAAACTATTTCGTCGTTTTAAGTACTTTAAATAATTCTAAAGCATAACAATTTCAAAAATGAATACTTCTCACGGAAAGAGTTCTAACTAATTTTAACCAAATTAGACAAAAGCGCCACGTAGCGGAGGGCATTCAACGCACTACCTGGGCCGCAAATCGGCTCTTGTGTCCTCCCCCTCTTTACGTTTACTATATTACTCTATGTTCGCGGAACGGCGCAACATGGAACGGCCCGCTCGAGGGGTGTCCTGCCAACTCTATTGGCTTGATGAGCGATAAAAGTAAAGTGCTTTATGATATATTTTTGTGTTTTTTGATGACAACATCGTTGACACGCCTTCATGCTTTTGGTTGTTTATTGTTCGAGCAATGATGCATGTAAAAAGCGTGCGAGTAGCCTTCCGCGTTCGCCGCCAGCTGATAGTGTGGGCAGGACACCCCTCGAGCGGGCCGTTCCATGTTCCACCACGTGACGAGCTTAGTTTCCGCGAATGCCACCAGTCTAGCACTCCCCGGAGAAAGCCGCACGCTCGCGCGTTATAGACAAGTGTGATTAGCACTGTACCTTCTGCAGCGTGCATTTTGCAACACCAGATCCTATTTTGTCAGCAAAATACAATTGCAACGACCACGTCCTGCATATAGTGCGATGGTCACGTGCAAACCATGTCAGGCAGTTCAGTTTCGAGATGAAATGCGATGTACGCAACGCTAGAAAAAGCATATGTCCAAGTTGTAAATTTGTGCGCTCCCACGATCATATGCAGCAGCCTAATAAAATGTCAGAGCGCGTGACTGATAAAAAGCACAGACTCGTAAAGTGAGGGCCCAAACCGAGTGCACGTAAAACCGACTATAACATCAGCCTCCCGACGCAGTATTTCACGAAATTCCGAGCTCGTGCAAATCGATGCCCAAATGTGATTCGAGATAGAAACAAAGATATTCTCCTTCGCGCTATTTATGCGTAATTATGAATATCATTGCATTCATTTCTATGGATGCAGAGAGCAAGTCGTCTGCTTTTTGAGAACGTAGAACGACGCCGGAATTCTGATTGGCTTTCGTTTGAAGGATATGTAGACCTCAATGCTAGATGCATAAAGATATACCCACTATTATTTTTAGAGCACAGCTCTTAGGCGCCCGTTTCCGGCTTGAGCGGCGTCGGCGTAAGCGTAAGGTCACGTGACCCCCGTGAGGGAAGGAGGAGGGGTATACCCTCCCCTCAGTACCCTTCCCTCCTCCTTCTCAAGAGCTGCGCTCTAATTCGGCGTTACGAAGAGTTGTAAACGGCTTTCAATTTTTTTTTTTTTTTTTTCATTCAGCCTATAAGATTTCGGAGTTCTGACATCATCACCACCCTTCTGCAAAAACGCAGCCGAACTTCCGCTCCGCGTCGCTGTTTGCAGTAAGGCGTTCTGTATCGGATTATTGGGAAGAATATCACTTATTGCCTCTATTTCGGCACATGCTGTGTATTTGCCTTCAGATCTGTCATGCAAGCGCAAAGGCCTTGGGTATTACCCCTCGACCCAATGTTTAACGCCGTTAAACAGCGAACAAAAAAGCACGTTCCCGCAGATCGGCTCAACAGCTGGCGTAATTTCGAGTATCATCCTCCCGTGTCGGACTGAAGCGATTATGTGAATTTCTTAAAGTAAGATTCATGCATGAAAATAAAAAATAGATTTCATTTCTAACTTAGGATTTGACAACCTAGATGATGGGCCGAGCACCTTAAGACACCCATCATAAGTAAATGCGTTCCCAAATTAGCTGCAAGCTGCTCTGCAAATCTCTCTTAGCGCTCGAAAGGCACTGCCTCATTGATTTGACAGCCTTAAAGGGACACGCAAAAAATATTAGTGTGCCGCTAGAACCAACTGTATGTTCCTATATTTTCGCTAAAATTTCTTTTTGTATTTGGAGCGATAGCTACGTAGATAAATCCACTTGTATGCGGGAACCTCGGATCCACCCCATAGAGTTATGAAAATGTACGCTAGAGGTTCAACTGGCGCTAGTGCGCTGTGACAAATTGAAGCAGACAGCAACCGGTTCAAAATTGACTTCCGGTAATGCATTTCTGTGGGAAAAAGCGAGTGCATTTTCTCTCTGCGCTCGATTATAACAGCAAATATCACGAATAATTCGTACGTACTAGGTGTGTTAGAATATTTCTCAGTCACGCAGACGAAATAAATGGTCGACTACGGTTTTTTTTGTTTTCTTTTTTCAGGTTTGTGGCATGAAAAAAGGGGCTAAAAAGGCTTCGTACATGTATTTATGTGCACTGTCGGACATTGTTAGCGCGAACACGGGGTCGGCGCTTTCCAGCAACACGAACGAAGGACATTTGGGAAACCAAGACGGAAAGAACTACGCAGTAAAACTGGATCAGTAGCTCTTTGTGCGTGTAGACGATCAAAATAAATTGAAGGCCACAAAACATAGTCAGATTTTCAATGAGCACTGCTTTAATCTTTCTGCTCATGTGCGAAGATACTTGTTCTACGTTCAAAACATCACCCGCAAGCTCGAAATCTTTGAGAACAAGTGCCCAATAAAAGCTGCCCGGCAGAGAAAATAATAAAAAAAGAGACACCCTTCATAGCCCACCCACTTTGTTCTTCACGTTTCGAATGTTTTTAACCCCTCTTGCACGTCGGGGTCATTTTTTTATAGTGACAGAACGGGCATATTAGCAATATATAAACGACACCGGAATGCTGGCGAACCTTGAACATACACTATATTCCCTTCGATTATTCTTTTGCTTAAAATCGTCGCTCGTTTTTACACACCTGCTGCGGAACACAGGTTTGGGTTTGAAATGTAGCGAGGTTAAGCATCGTTCACTGGTGAAGAAAAATGTGGTAACTAAAGCAATTACACTTTTACAATGTAAATAAATGTACATATTATTCGGCACAACCCAAATAACAAAAGTACTCCATGTTATTCTCCGGCGAAGAGACAACATGCTCAGGGTGTGACTTACTTGTGCAACGTTGTTTGATTGATAGACGAAAACAATCACCATTCGTAAACTGATAATTGAAATTACAAACGCTCTAAAAATCGCAAAACTTGATGTAAACACGAAGTAACCTTAAGCATTCTACTTCAAGAATAATCTAACTCTTAAATTTTCGCGTCCAGACACCAGTAAACAAATTTCTGGTTTTGAAGAAGGTATAAATAACTAAGCGTTCGTGACACACAAATAACTTTCAAGTATATAAAAGTCAGTTGCTGCATCTTTTACGTGATAAACAATTTTATGAGTCTGTGGGGCAGGAGAAAAACAAAACACGGGGGCGCGTGGCGAAACTAGGAGGATTACGCACGCAGACCGCGAGAAAGCGATCAATTAGCAGCTGCCGTGTCGAGTATAAGAGCATCAAATACTACTCTGTTCTATTCAAGAAAAATTATCAATTAGCAAGGATCATGCTGATCATGACTAAGGGCGCAGACCCTTAGTCAAGCCTTTTATAGGCTTTTTGTCTGCGCCCCCAACATCTGTGCGATGTTGAATAAAGATTTGATTGAATGATTGATTGATCTTGTCAAGAAGAAACCCCAACCGCCAAGATATGCCAGTTTATCCCTGTACGAGTCAAATTTTCTCTCGAGAAAGTGCTATTTTAGGCCAGCTTCGATCTGAGTACAGTGCGCATAGAGGTTAGTGGGAACAATATTGACAACTCCCTTCTGAATGGAGCTTCGCCTACATCCCTGTGTGTTAGGAAAACGGAAGTTGGGATTGCCGCTCAGTGTTTCTCTCAAAGGTGGAGTGAAAGAGCATGTCCTAAAACTTTCGAGACATTTTGATTTTTTGATGGCTTACAGTTCAGTTGCGTCGCCATCATACATATTATGAACCGTATTTCGTAAACTATATTTCACGATATCTATAGCGACCATGTTCTTATTTTATGATTTTGTGCACTGTAATTAATACATTACTTCAGTGCACAAAATCATGGGGGTCCACGAAGCCCTGCCCTGCCTCATCAGTCAAACTAGGCAAAAAAAAAAAAAAAAAATTTGTCTCTTCTAAGATTGAGAAGAAACATTTAAATTTTCGGGTGAGTTATCTCGTGCGTATGTCAACGAGATAAGTCTACTTCACACTAGCCCTTAGTTCTATATGTCTATTAATTATCATAATTAACCTATACCTTTCCCTTCGCCTCACCACGAAAAGGGTCCCCCATCTCCGCCGATCCACAACGGGTCTGCGAAACACCAGCGGTTGAGAACCACTGCCTTTGTTCAAGAGCACAACCACGATTCAACTTTTAAGACTGCGACCCAAAATTGTACCCATGACGGGTATTTTAGGCGACGTACCTCAGATCGTGACAACCTTTCTATTCACGGAAAATATGTTACCGAGGTAAACAAATGGATGTTGAGTCGTATAAACGCGGCGTTTTGTACGTCAATCTAGATATTTCTTCCACTGTTGCGTCAAAATTAAATAACGGATTTTCTCATTTTTGGTACGGAGAAATAAAAGGGGACTGTAGACAGGGTAAAAAGCTAAACTCGGACTTGACTTCTGACAGAAGACTGTTTTCCTTATGGCTGGCGGGGAACTCCGATAAACTACTCGATTGGCGTGCACTTTTACATGCAACCCACCAGCCGTAACGGTACCCGACTCGATTTAGTGTTAATCCGCACTCAAACTGTTGATACACAAGACACGTTGTTCGCTGCCTACATGACAGCATTATCTGCGGAATCACGTTCGCTTTCATGCGCATGTGCATGCTGCATACACGTCAGCAGCCAGCTTTTGTACGACCAATGTCATAAACCCGGCTCGGGGACTTATGTGCGCTCCCATGGAGCTCAGTGGCCAGAAGGCAGTGTTGCGAGTAATCGAGGAAATAAATGAGTGGATATGCACACGCAGGAACAAAAAAAAAACGGCGGACTCCTTTTTTTCGTTATTTTATAGCGCGTTAGAGAAGAGACAGACGTTAGCTGACACGTATAATAACAAAAGATAACGGGAGAAAAAAAGAATTAAAAAATCTCGGGGAATGTCTGCTTTTTGGAGAAGACGGACACGTGCACTGCTGACGCAGGCAAAAGTTGGTACGTCGGCTTTGGAGCCCAGCGCCCGTAAAGAACGGGTTGTAAATTGCAATTAAAAATAGCAAACACAGAAACGTGTCGGGCGAACACAACGCGAGCATAGTGAGCAACAGCAGCTCGCATTCCTACGTACATATAAATTAGGGGGCGAATGGCCCTGAACGCGCCAAAACAGCAGCCATCAAGCATTAAAAAAATAAAATAAAAACAAACTCGCGTAAACAAGACGGCGTTTTACGACGTTAGCGACGACGAAGTTTTCGTGTCAGTACCTCCTTCCCCTTCCCCGGCTGTAAGCCTAAACAAATGACCCCGACAAAAACCTCCGACCGCATACATTTCCAAGTTTCAATTCAGCACGCGATTTAATGAGAAGGTCATCACATCGCTGCCGGTGCTTTCATCGTACACAACGCCTGGCAAAGCCGCAGCGAGGTACTGTTGTGTTGTCATGTTCACCGCTACGCCAACGAGCAGAGGCGAAAAACGCCCGGCATGAAAACAAACGAAAACGGCAAACGAGTCGACAGGAATAGCGACGGAGCAGAGGTCGACAAGGCGCGACGATGCAAGGTTCTTTTCGTTTTGTCCGCAATTAGCAGGGTTTCTACCACGAGCGCTTCGCGCGTAATACTCAAATAAAAGTTACAAAGTCACACCCGCCAGCAAAGCGGCACGTTTTGGCGGACGCCTCGTTCGCCAACCGACGTCGCGCGCAACGCGCAGTTTGCTGTTTATCTTCTGCTTTCTTTCGGAAAAAGCAGACGCCAGATAAAAGAAGGTCGCGCATCACGTAAACAACCCCCAGGCGGCCACCCCGTCGCACGAGCAGCGCAGGAACGTTCACCGAGCTGCACGTTCTCCCGCAACTCCGACCAAACTGAAATAGGCGACGCGTTGCTCGAAGACGAGACGGCTAGAGAGAGAAAAAAACAAAAACACGAAAAACGAAGCGTCTACTAACGTCGAGCCGACTGTGGCGACGGATAAGCCAAGGGGAGGTGTCGCCCGCGCCCAGTTGCTACCCGGGGCTGGCGGCTGCACGTCCAATGCCCACTCACCGTGCGATCTGGTATCCCGAGTCGAACGACCACGTTCCGCGGTCAGTTGGGAGGCGAATCCGGCGCTACGACGTCTAGTCGAGCCGCGCAGCACCACAAAACGCCACCAGCGTAACACGTCCACGACGTCATGTGGCACTACTCGCCGTCGCTGGCGTCGCGGCCACCACACATCTCGCGGTCGCGACCAGCAGGGCGGAATATTCCGGGCGACGGTGGCGGGCTACGGCGAGCACGCTTATCATGTTTGCTGCCGACGAAGTTGGGCAAAGCACGCACGCACGCACACACACCACACGCGGGGCACGCACAACCACCTGTAATAGCCGACGCACCAAGCGCACGTGCACCTCGAAGATGGGTCGTTGTGCGAAGACGTCGGCGACGGTTGGGCAGGGCGCAAGAAACAAACTCCGGCGTTGTTTTTGCTTCTGGACGCGGCACCGCAACGTGGACTCCGCGAGCGAAAAAAAAAAAAGGAAGAAAAACGAGGAAAGGACAGTTTACGGAGACGCGCGCGCGCGACCAACTCGCCGACGACACGCTCCAGGGAGAACACCCGAAAGAGTTGAGGCGCCCAAAACTTTTTTCCCCCTCCGGAAGGAAAGGAACTTGGTTTCTTCGATCGGCCCCCGAGCTGACACCACCGGGCCGAAGCGAGAAATGCGTCGGCGACGAAGCGCGCACAGTCCGCCGCCTGCCGCCTGTGGCCAACGGCTGGGCGCAACAAGTAAAAAGATAAGCAGCCGGCAGCGGGGAAAGCTGCGAGGGAAGAAAAAGCGAAAGCACGTCGCCGAGTAAAAGAATCTGCGAGAGGGGTGTCGATGAGGACGAGAGAAAGGGAGGAGCCTTGCCGCACTCTCAACTCCAGGCACGCGGCGTCGGGGTCGAGAGTAAGGACTCCTCCTTGCCCTCTTTGCGCCGCAGCTGCTTGCCTTGCCTCCTTTCCCCACGACTCTCCCCCTCCTCCATAAAAGTCACGTGACACGACGGGCCACGTGGTTTCCGCATGTTCATCCGGCTGAGCCACTGGATTCGTTTTTGCGAACCGGATAAATTGCTCAAATGCAACGTTTTCGGAGTAAAAATACCTGTGCTTTGCATCTAGTCCGAGGACGTGAAAACGATCGGCAAGAAAACTTTCCCGAAGCCGATATTCCGTCGAAGAAAAGGCGGGCGTTTGTGCGAAGGGAGGCGCCAGAAAAGAGCGACGGCGTCTTTTGCGTCGTCTGCTAGCATTTCTCGCGCGTCGTCTGCTACGCTCGCTGTGACAACAAGCGCCACAACTTATGTGGCAACGAACTCGGAGCTATGCTGGCTGCGCAGCTGAAATGCGTCGTGCGGCTACGTTAAGCGCTCTAGTTGGCAAGAGCACGCTTATTGTGTCTCGTTTAATGACCCGAGAATATTTTAAATTATTAGTTCTAAATCACGACTGCCGGGGCGGTCGGTAAGCAACGTTGGACCGATTGCAGCAACGTCGCTTGCCCCGCTTTCCTAAGCCGGCTTAGCGTCCAAATCCGAGCTCGGATAAGCACGGCCTTAAATTCCGCTTACACCAACATCAACTCGGGTTTACAGTCGCGAGACTAGCTAAACGCTGACTTTGCGTAGGAAATGCGGGGACACACCGAATCAATCTAGGGATTCATCCACGGAGATTGCAGAGACGTTACTCCGGTATTTCTGGCGTCATGTAACTCGTGGCATTTCGAGAGTCAAGTGAACCTTATCGCAAAAACTCCCTCGCCGTTTTGAGGACTCTCACATTGCCTGACTTTCGCATCACAGCCACAGCGGCCTCAAAAACATCCTCGATGTGTCAGATGGCTTGCACCAAGTCAGCTGAAGCGGAATGGAGTTGTCTCGGTCACTGAAGGGTCAGTGGCAATAGCTCAGCACAGCTCAGCTGTGTCACTGACCCTGCAGCTTAGCGCGTGTTTCCGAGCTCATTATCGCAACAGCGGCAAACATGAGATAACTAAGGCGAGGCACAAAGTGGTGAGCACGTTTTAACAACAGGATTCAACAACGAAGGACTGCTGCCTTCACTCCCAGAAAAACACGCGCCGAAGAAGAAGGAAATGATTATTATTTGAGCAGAGAAAGGGTGGAAAAGGTTTTTTTTGGACAAAGTAAAACCGACGTACAAGCTGCAAGCAAGTAGACGCGTTTCCCCCGCCGCCAATGGAGAAGTTTTACATAAAAAACAAAAGAAGTAAAACACCGTTGGCCGGGACGGTGTAGAGCCGCGGTTTGCGAAGTCGGAGGGCGCAGCACTTCAAAGGCCGTCGGCGACGGCGCTAGCGATTGCATCGCTGCCGCTAGCGCTGCCCCGATATCTACCCGGCGGTTGCTCTGCCAGGGTGGTAAGAGATTTTCGGGTACGAGCAAGAAGCTGCGATCATGTTTGAGTTTTGTCACATTGTGCTTTGTGCTACGGGGTCATAGTTGTGTTGAGTTGAGTTGTACCACACTGTGCTACGCAATCATAGTTATCTTTCCTTATATATAAATAATAAGATATTTGATATATATAATGTGCACACAATAGATTAACTGTCACTTATAAACGTGCCCAAAAAAAGAACTCTGCCAATTTTTTTTTTTTTTTTTTTTGTAAACTTCGATTTGGCTGGAAATTCGCAGACCGCATCAATAAACCTTTCTCAAATGATGACCAAAATATTTTAAAGAAATAAAATTTTTCCGTGAAGTTATTACATTTTCAAGTTACGCCGGCCGTGAGGGTTCCAGGAGGCGACTTCCTACTGGCAACAATGAAAAATCCCTACTTTTCCCTACCTGCGTACGTCACGCATGTGCAGGCGGACAAGCGACTCCGGCAGCCGCGAAGTACAGTTCCGGACGTCAGCGATCGAGATTATTTTTTCGCAGCTTCAAGGTTGAAAGTTCTTTTGCAAGGGGTAGCAATCTGTGCTCCGCGATAGATTGTTGAAACAATGCCGAGAAAAAGCTTCTTTTTTACCCTTGTTTTCGTGGGGGGAAAGAAAAAAGCGTTCCCCGGCAGCAATGGAGGCCAGCTATGTCAGGGTGCTTTTGCGGGAGCTTTGTGCTGAGAGAACTAGTGTCACTTGAAACATACTCACTTATGCTCGGAATATTTTATAGCCGCGTGCTGCGAGTTGAGTATCCTTTAGCAGCTGGAACAGCTTCAAGAGCTGCAAGTGCAAACCCAAGCCGGCTGTGACCACTGTGACCACTACGACATCCGTCCAAGGAGAAGCGTAATAATATCGAGAAAAATAGTACACAATCTAGCACTATGGTCGACATTTTGTACAGTCACATCTGTTATTTACAATTGGCTCAGTGTTTATTTTTTATTTTTTTAGAAACACTGTTTTTGTTTCAGACATCGAGTCTAGCTCGGGCTACTTTCGGAGCCCACTCACGCGGCCGATATGTTGAAGACGAGAAGTGAATTCGTCAGTTCAAGTCTGAATTTAGACGTGACTTTCGACATATTGCTATTCCTTTCTGCTATTACAGAGGTTTATGGAGCAGGTGTTGAGCTCCATTAATATACGATAGAGCCTTTGCCTAGTTTGTCAAATGGTTGGCGTGCAATATTCCCTGCAGAAAAAAGTGATGAAAACGTCTTTAATTTATTCTATTGCGGAGAAATTTTATAGAGGGCTGAAAAGTTTTTTTTTTTTTTTTTGAAACCATGAAAATATTAATGTCGTTGAGGGGAGGCATGAAAATTGACAGCTCATGGAAACTGTTCTAAATCAAAACTTTTTAAAATATCTTATATAGAATTATATTCCGATGTGCCCTCGTGGATGAATGTTTGACCGCGTTGCATTCTACTAAAAAAAATTACACAGTTTCTTAGTAACATTTTGTAACTTATTTTGAATTAAAAGTTTTATGATGTATATCTGTACCTTACGCATTATTGTATCTTTAAGCAAATATTCTTTCTTTGAAGATTAACAGTGTATTTAATGTATTTCATGTGCATTCCATTGTACCTTTATGTTTGGCTTCGTGCAAGAAGCCAAACATTAAGGTGCAATAGAATGGGCATGAAATACATGTAATACATGAAGATCGTATTAAAATGACAATAAAAGAGCTCTGCAACCATGGTTGCAGAGTTCTTTTATTGTCATTTTAATAAGATCTTTATGACCTGTAACGTGCCATCTGATCTACAGGAATGCAGTTCATTCCAATTTATACGTTTCATATTTTACGAGAATCACAGCCTACATGTGTTGGATCCCAGCCCAGCACGCACATGTTCGTCGCTTTGGAAGGCGAGCAATGTACTCGCCACACGCACGAACGCTGAAAATGGCATCGACCAGAAGCGCTTTTCAGAAATGGTCTATAGATATTTTGCTAAATTACTTAAGCACGAAGCAACATATTCATGCCACAAGAGCAGTTACACGTGCTGGCGCCTGGAACAGTAACTTGTCTAGAGAAATGCTAAAAAAAAATGACACGTTCCTTCAGGTTATACGAGCGTGTGGGGCAGCTGTACCCACATTCCTAGCATTTTCCGTGGTGCTTTGGCAATTTGTCAATTTGACTCTTCGACCTTTCTTTGCCAGACATCTTGCAACAAAAAGAGAACGGATTTACTAGCGATATCACGAAACTAGCGAGCCGCGGCTTAAGCGTACCGAGTTGCAAAACCGGTTTATCAAAATTCCAATTGCTCCCGTTTTTTTTTTTTTTTTTTATACTTTCTCATAGTTTAGCACATAGGCCAGGGTCATATTTTGTGCAAATATAGATAATTATCAACTTCAAGTAGCACGAACGCCCAGGTTTTCTCGCTTTTAGACTCGAGAAAGGCGGTCGCGAGCATATCCGATTGCCGGCCGCGCTACTCGCTGCACATCCGTGACGTCACGCTTGGTGGCGGGAAAACTGGGGAAAAACTAGGGAGAACGATGTTTCGGTGTCGGCAGCAAACAAAATATCACTTTTTTTTTAAATTAACTAGAGTGAATCTGGGAGAATGAGATAGCATTTCGGAATCAGGAAGCCACCCGCATTCAGATTATGATTTGTATTAGGTAGCTCAAAAAATCGGTGGAGTTCCCCTTTAAAGGGCAACTCCGGTCCATACTTCCGATTTTAGGATTTTGGCTGTTTTAGCGCAGTTAGCGCCCCTGAATTGCAAGGTGTAATTTTTTTTCTCGTTATTGTGCGTAGTTTTAAAGATATCGACGTCTCAAAGTTTTGTTTGGGGCGCGGCCGACAAAACCGAAACTAGCCGTTCGAGGTTCCGGCAACACTGGAAATCAGCCGCTATGTGGACGTGACGCCAAGATCGTTCTCGTTCAGCGAGTACGCAGGCCGAGCGGCACCTACCTGTGTTGCGCTAGCCGTCTAAAGATAGAAGTTAAGCTGATATTGTTTTAATTCTGTATACGTGGTAGTTATCCAGCATATGTAGCAAGAGTTAGTGCGTATACCCTAAAGCTAGCGACTGGAAAACCCGTCAACTCGTTCGGTGGCGTACTCGGCGGCCGCCGCCGCGCGTGCGCTATGCCGTGCCGTACTCGTTGCTTGTATACCCAAAAGCTAGCGACTGGAAAACGAGTGAACTCGTTCGGTGCCGTACTCGGCAGCTGTCGGCGTGCGTGCGGTCTCCCGCACTGGTCGCTAGGCCTAAATTGTCATCGGGGCTCCGTGGATGGAGCGGCGTTGCTCTACGCTGCGCTGCCAGTGATGTACAGTGCTGGCCCTTTCGCGCGGCGGGTCAGTCCCAGACACGAATCTTTGAGGCTCTCCGGCGCGTTCCGCGACAACCGAACAGACGTATGTCAAGCTGTAGACGTCTGTTTTTTCGTTATTTTTTCCTCAGGCGCGTAAAAGCCGAATTTGTAAGCTACGACACTAATTCACCACATAAGTTCGTCCAGGTAATGAATCTTTGTACAAATAAAAAAAAAACTTACCGCACTAAAAAAAAAAAAAAAAAAAAAAAAAGTTCTTTGGGCAGTCATTTTTTTCTCAAAGCTAGCAAAAGTTTTTGTGGGTGATAAAGGAAAACAGAGAACGTTAGCAAGGTGAGAACACTTTCTTTCCCTTCCGCATTCCCACCCCCACCCACAACAATATTTTTTTTTATTAGAATACATAGGATTTTAAGTTTTCCTTCGTAACTTTTGACTATAGCAAGTGTTGTTGATTTTTTTTTTTTCATTTTTAAATATTATATTTACCTCCAGCCGAATTCGGGCAAATTAGAGAGTTGTAACTTACAAATCCGAACTTTCGCGATTTCTTTAGAGTCCCTTGTGGTATTCACAAGCGCAATGTTAATTAATACTGCTGCGTAACGGGTTCGAACGATTGGGAGGCGAATGTTTATATCGCATGAGCTTCACGCGCCGGCTGTTCGCTAGTAGTCGTTACGGACCTGAATACTACGCACGAGATTGGGTAGTAAACAAGCAATGACGCAAAGCAGAACATTGTTTTCGTTTTCATTACAAACTTCAGTGTTTGGAGCTAGTTAGTGGTTGTAATCTACATGCCCACCATTCCCCACTCAACAGACATTCAATGGAGCGTGAATGCTCAATCTTGAACACTGCACTTGACAATGACTGTTTTATTTATTGATCAGGATACTTTTATCATGTTTACCTTTTCTGTACATGTGCGATGGGCAAAGAGCGACGGCACGGCATCCTTTTTAAGCCTCGACCCCTTCGCTGACAAGCCACAAGCAACCAACACCCGTAGGTTTAGTTCGTAACTCTCCGCCGAAAAATGATCGGAGCAGAGCTTCGATCTGGGGGTTGACGTCCAAGGATTTCCAAAGTCCACTCGTCGAACAGCGTTCACCCACACCTTCTTCAATTTCCGATCCGTTGGAAACTTGTGAAAAAGCACCTCCGGGTTGCGCAGCGGCTTGTTTGAGCAGCCCACGGCGCTTTAAGTTGTACTCGGCATCTTTCGAGGAACAGCTGGGCAGTCTTGGGCGCACCGAGTTGCTCGCTAAAACGAGTCTAGGAGTCCTCAAAAGCAGATAAACAAAAGGCTATACCGAAGCTATACGGGCTACAGGTAAAAGCAACGGCTAAACACGCAATTACAAGCCGAAGTAGCGCTAATAGCGGCACAAAGAAGCGCGCGCGACGGCTGCGCCGTGCGCCCCTCCGGAACGGAGGAAAAAAAGAGAACGATGTTGACATCACGGCCCAATGTTGCTTTAGCGATCGGCAACCCGCTGGCCGCCCGCTAAGGAAGAGCGGCTCGCGGCGGGTCGCGTTTTTATGATCGGCATTAGTTGAGAATGCGGCGTCCCACGGACGTGAAATTTTGGCTGGGGTCGTATTTTGTGTCACTACAGCGATACCAGTAATTTAATTCATTTTGAGTTTTGGCCGGAGTTGCCCTTTAATTAAGACAACATACTATATTTATTTCAGACCTCGCGAAACTTTAAAATAATGTATCATCGTACCCGTCACGTCATCGGCATCCATGGCCCTTCCCATCATTCTAGAACTAATTTTGGCCTCTGAAGGTTGAGTTACAAATTACCGACACTCTTTAACAACATGTTTTCTCAAGATGTTGATACACGAACAAAAAGTTAGGGCGCAAACGAGCTGGTGAAGGTTTAACATTTTGGACAAAACCTCGAGACTGGGGGGGACTTTGTGTTGTGTTGTCCTTTTTCCCCCCAGTCTCGCGGTTTTGTCCAAAATGTTGATACACTTTCATTAAATGTTAGTACAATTCATACTTTCCTGTAAGAGTGAAATGCTTTTTTATGTTGTTTTTTCTTTTTTGTTTTTTCTTTTATTTACATCGGTGCCTATTGAAATGCAACTTATTTCATATGACATGTTAAATAACTTACTTTCATTGTGTTTATCTTTCGTGTTTAGATGTCAGTGCCGCTCTTCTCTGTGATATAGTGGGCAGGAACCCGACAAGCCGCACGCTTGTAGCTTTTTTGTACTAACCCCCTTGTCACATGACTGTAAAAGCGCTGTGACAAAATAAGCTAATTCTGATTTTTATTGTATTGGAAGTTGGGCACTCATGCCATCACCTATCAGCTGACGATATATGTCACGTGTCTCTAAGTTCAGTATCAACCCATTTTTCCCTTTCACAGTTGACCATTTCCAACTTCCAATAAACTGGTGGATACTGCATTTCTCCTGGTATGTTGCTGACTGCTGCGCTGAGAAAGGGTAGAAAATGTCTATGGTATCCGCAACATTCTAATTGCTAAGTGATTGATTAGGAAATTATAAAATACTAGAAGATGAGACTTAAATAATACCTGTTGGTCTAGAGACAAGCAAAGCACCAGCAATAAGTGAAACAAAAGAAATCCAAAGTAAGCACTGACGATGTAGACATTCTAGTGCTCTATCACTTTTGCCGTTTGCTTTTCCTTTGAAGTTTCTATCTGCAAAATGAGACTATACCAACTTATGCTTCTGGTACGGCAGCTACAAAATCACATAAAAACCACTATAAATCTTGGTGTTCAATTTATGCAAGCTTGGATCAGGTCCGGGACTGTCACGCCACAAAAGTCAGGGACCACACAATTTGCACGAAAGAATTGTAAGAGACTATTTCTGTGCTGCCCCTTAATAAGCCTTATTACTTTGTGGCACTCATGAATGATGCGTGTGCGTGTGAGTAAATTTGTTTTATTGTATTGATCGACACTTCGATTGTTTTCTTTTTTTTTTAGATTAATATGGTTCTTTTTTGTGTGTAATAAGTGCATTATTGCATGTTGTATTTTGTGTCATCAAATTTCGTATACTCCCTCGTATAATGGCCTAACCGGGCAACTCGAAGTACGTTAAATAAAGAATAATACATGATTACAGAAAAAGTGCTGACTGATAAAGGTAACACCAAAATAAATACAGAAAATAAAAATAAACGTAGATTGGTACAGAGCAGAGAGCACTTGCGGTATTATTTGCCAACCAGGAAACATGTCAAAGGATGGGGCTGCTTATGATGCCCAATCATCATTTTGAAACCCTGCCGACAAGCACTTGGGCTTATGGGAAACGCACAGTTGACGAAAATGGCCTTAGTGATCTCATCATATAGCAGCCAGGCGATCGCCCTATTGGCACAGCTGGTAAAACACGTCAATGCCTCGCTATCTCCAGATCGAGAGGGAGTGGTCGTGTGCCAAAGCGAAGTCTTCATCTACCGGGAAAAGACCGCTGTCCTGAGACCTGATCACTTTCAACATCGACCTTGAAGCCCATTTCTTGAAAATAATATAGCCATGCACTGACCTGGTCACCGTGACACCATGGTTTGAATGAACAGCCGGTGGCCCAACTTGCATCATGCACACTGATAGTGTGATAGCCCCTCATTCTGCAAATAATATTGGCATGTTGTACTATTTATGACTGCATAGGGATATGTGTGTGCAGTCAACCAGACAAATGACGCCTTGAAATTTTTTAATATGTTTAATTTACTTATATATTGTGAGACTCTTTGGTAATTAAACGACTAATTTTATTTTTGGTCACGGGGACAGAAAGTAACTACCCATACAACAAGGCGATGCCGCCAGTGACTCCCTTAATATTTGTGTAGATGGTCACTTTATGAACAACCAGATGTCGCCCAGAACTGTTTATTTAATTCCTGTTGGCAGAACAGAACCAGAAGCTCGTTCGCGAATGATCCAAGGCAAGTCCGGACTTCACTAAGCAGAAGAAGAAAATCAATGGTGCTATGGAGCTTCACTAAGCATGTTTCCTTAGGGTGACGATGTAGTCTCTAATTGAGCATTAAACGGCGGTTGCCTCATCGCACAATCGGCCGTTGCCTGCCCTGACACAATACTGCAGGCATCTCGCATCGCAGTCGTTATGATTTGTCGTCGCCAAGAAGAAAGATATGAAGTCAAATAGCTATAGAAGGTGCAATCACCAGGAAGGTTACCATTATATATATTTTTTTTTATTTTCTGGGGCGATTGAAAACGATGCCTGTATATTACCCTCAAAATTCGAAACTTAGGAACTCAGTATTCATTAAGCAGAAAAACAATTTCCAAAAGCCGAATTTGAAGTACCCGCGCGATCCGTGCCAATGCATTGACGTCAAAGAATGATTCGTCCTGCAACATGAGTTTTTCTGGGATCGCAGACTTCAGAGAATGAATCGGAGGATCCTAAAACCTGCGTAATATCTGCCAAAAAAAAAAAAAGTCAAACCATTTTATTTTGTAAAATGCCAAGGGTCTCTTATGTCATCCCTAAGACGTCTTGAAGACGAAAGCCCGAGCGCCAATGCATTAAATACGGACATTTGATTTACTCACTGAGTCATCCCTCTTAATGTGCTGAGTGATCCTTCTTGATGTTGTGAGTCATTCTTCTCAATGAGCTGAGTCGTCATCATAATTCACTTAGTCATCCACTGGGTGATCACGTAGACGTTTTGGTACCTTTCATGTCGCCGACGTGTTTTCTATCAAGGACTTTGAAGGTCGACTCAACAATGAGACATATAAGGCTTTCGCCTTAATAAATGCGTTTACTCGGTCCCTCAGTTTTTCTCCAGCCTCCTATGCGTCCACACCGGAAGTGTCGTGTTGTCCCGCGTCCCGCGATCAACCGTGCGTGGCGCCTATCGCTGTGAGCAGACGACGCTCCACTTTCGAGTTTGGAGTTCTTTTAGGGCCCTTTCAGCGACAAGGTGTTAATTTGGGCGAGATGGTTGATGGTCATACTGAATGGGTTAAAAATAGCGCAAAAAAGACGAAGGACCAGTAAAAGGAAACACACAGACACAGCGCTGACTTACAACTGAAATATTTACTGCTGCGCCATTCAGCAGGTAAACTTGAAACGAGACAAACATACAAGCGATCGTCCCGTTTCAAGTTTACTTGCTGAATGGCGCAGCAGTAAATATTTCAGTTGCAAGTCAGCGCTGTGTCTGTGTGTTTCCTTTTACTGGTCCTTCGTCTTTTTTGCGCTATTTTTAACCTATTCAATATGCCCTTTCAGCGGTCTCACATTCTTTGACACGGTGTGAGGTCGAAGAGAACGCGCACAGGTTCCCGAAATGAGCGACTTGGGGGGGTCGAGGGGGGGGGGGGGGGGGGGGGGCACGTCGCGCCGGTACTGCGTGAAAGGCTGCCCCGCGGCGGTGTCAGAACCGAAAGTACGCTGCACAGGTTCCCGAAGAATGCATCAGAGAAGGCGGCCTGGCTAGCTGCAATTCTTAAAGGATTACTGGAAGGTTTCGGATCGATGTCCTTTACTTGTTCTCAACGCTTTGTCGACGAGGATAATGAGGTCAGCCCAAGCGTCTCTAGAGCGTTGAAGCTATAGTTTAAATGCTACATCGGTTGAGGCGTGGTGTCGTTTTGACGAACTTCCCACTGCAGGCCACGTCACACTAAGCAAAACGTCCAAGGCTAGAGGTAAGTCTGCCAGACAGAGAGATCCGATTCCTCGACTCCCCGGTCATCCTCACTGCTGCGGGTGCCAAGTGTCGTCATGTTTTCTGAGGAAGGATAAAAATCCAGAAAGCGACATCATTTCCGGACTCCGATTTTAGATATTTCAAAAGATATGTTCGCAATTGCGCCTTAAAAAAAAAGTTTTGCGAATGCCGTTTTTTTAAATATTATAGAAATGTCTTTTAAAAAGCTTATAAATTTCATAATCGATTCCGTCACAAATAAAAGAAGCGAGGAGTTGAGAAGAGGGAGACAAAAATACCCAAAATAAAAGAGCAAACGCGCGTGGGATTATCTTTTCTTTTGCGATGTGGTATTTTTTTGTGTTTTATCACTACGACTGGCATCGCATTAGACAACAAAAAAGAAATACACTTGGGATGTCAGTGCCCCTTTAAGAAGCTATATTCGCGAGACAAAGAAAATGCATTGAAGATTGTCCCAAAGCTCCAGAAACGAAATTAATGCCAATTTCACTGTTTAATGTTATTTAAATGAGTCGTTCGCCGCAATCTGATGCAAACTGCAGAAGTGTCGAAATTCAGGTGATTGCCTAGATTACGCGCTGCCGCTATTCAAAGCACCGATCCGAACGAAGGATGTATTGAAAGAAAAAATAAAGAAAAGGATATTAGGTTATGTAATACGCTACATATATGCGCAAATAAATACATACGACCAAGCACGTTGACAGAAACCAACGGGAACATTGACAATAGCTTCACAGCCGCGTTCCTTCCCCTGTTTGGGCTAACACGCACTCGAAGTGGAAAGCTGGCTTGAAAGAAAGAGGTCGATAGGCAATTTGTATTTTCACCGGAAGGACGCACAAGCCTAAATGTCCTTTGCGAGTCATTGTTTCAGAGGGTAGCACTTGGCAAGTTGAAGTTAGCCGGCATTTACATCGGCACTTAAGTGGGATGGCTTGTGACGATCCGTTTTTAGTTCTGAGCTCCAGCGAAATCGTGCAAGTGCTAAAGGCGGGATTGCCGAATGCGACTACAGCGTTTTCTATTGATGTGGAACATCTGTTTTATTCGGTACCACACGAAGGTCTGCTCAATGCCGTTCGGGAAAGGATCAAGCAATCGAAAGAAATTGGTTTCAAAATTCCACGGTTGTCAGTTCTGACAACTTTCTAGCGTTACTAGAATTCTACCTGCGGTCGACTGTCGTGAAGTTAAATGACTAATTTTATGTTCAAAAAGCGGTATTTGTATTGGCTCGTCGGTTGCCCCCGTTTCGTGCAATATCTTTCTTGCATCCATAGGTAGACGCACCTCGGAACGTCTGAAAGACATGTTGTTAGAATTTTTAGTAGATGATTTTCTGATTCTTGTGGACGATCACCCAAAGATTAGCTTTGGCGACTAAGATACGAAGATTATCAATTTGCTTGCAGCCTTGTCTGACGGACTAAGGTTCACCTGGGAGCCTCCCAGTGACATGTGCATCCAGTTTTGGGATCTGCGGCTTCCATTTTGGGAGAGTCACGGTTGTAGTTGGTACAAACCGCGTTCGAGGAAAAGTATTTTGTCTTTTAGCAGTGCTCATTCAAATTTGATAAGAAGAGGCATAACTTAGAGAATATCGTCTGGTTGCAGGCGAGCTGGTAAATATTAACCATGTTCGATAAAACTGAGACTGGGTAGAGAAGAAACATCAAAACGTAGAAGAGACAGAAAATAGGCAGGACGACGTCTCAATGACCATGCCTTCGCTTCACATTCCAAAGTCGGTCAAACAAAGTTCTTTTGGTGCTGCTCCATGGGTGGCATTTATTTCCCAAGAGAGGTGTCCAAAGTCTGTCAAACGCACCGCGGATGTCCTGGATCCCCCTGCTGGCTCCGTTGCGGTATGTCTTGATCTTTTGCAAGGAATTCCCGATGACGTCGTCCTGCCTATTTTATGTCTCTTCTACGTTCTGATGTTTCTTCTCTACCCCAGTATTATGTTAATCCAACAAGGCATAACTTTTTTCTGCCTCCAGGATGCCTTGTCAAAAAGTTGCCATCACGAAATAGCAACCAGATTTGATCATCAGATAGATCACTTCAGCAATGCAGGTTACGTAGCCTGCTTGATTTCCAGCGTCTGCGAAAGCATTCTTCAGAAGATCAGGCGTAATGCCAGCACAGATGGTGGTCAACAAAAGAAAGTTAAGAAATCCAAGATTCAAGTGATTACTTATTCGCATAGGGTGTCACACAATCTGAAGAAGATAGCTGTAAAATACAACGTGAATTTTTTTTTGTTTTTTCGTTTTTTTTTTGCTCCCTGCAAGCTGGCAAAAGTGTGTTCTATGATGACAAGGGAAAAGCGTGTCGAGTGCTCGAGGAAGCACGTAACATATAATTTACAGCCTGCACATCTAATGTTGTCTGCGAGATATCGCTGACGTGCGGGCATGTTTACATACGACAGACGGGGCGATGTTTTAATAAATAGGCGCGTGAGGCAGCGACTTTCGGCCCGTAATTAGTTGGGGTGGGGGGGGGGGGGGGGGGCATATTGGGGTTCACTGCATCCGTTGCGGGTGTCAACGCCTTTTAGAACTAGCAAAGCCTATTAAAAAAAGCCCGTGACAAAAAAAAAAATTAAAACTTTTTTTTTTTTATTTTTTTGTTTTAGAGCATTGGGTGACAATTTAGGGGGATCGTTATCCTGGTGGGCAAGCTCACGCCAGCTCTGAGTAGATTAAGCGAAAGCTCACGGTGAAGATCCCAGGGATTCTGGGTTCAACGTTAAACACCCCAGGATAGGGGCTGTACCGCACTGGCTAAATTGCTCATCTACAGGGGAGATACCAGACGCCCATGGGGACTGACTAACTTCCGGCTGTATAAATATACACACAATAAAATCACAATTACACTGTGCAGCCGGAAGCCCCGAGTAACAACGTTGCAGTGTTCCGGCAGTTTCGTGCATAATTATATCAACAAAACTTGTCTTAATGTATTTGATAATGACCAATCGCAGTCATTATCCTTTTGTACCCATTGTGTCAAAAGATATATTTCCAGTAATCGACACCAACACTTCATTGGGCTTTCAATGCTGCCTGAATGTAACAATCTCGGTAGCTGAACGTTAGAACAACTTGTTATGGATCGCCGAGCCGCTTGTTAGGACTTTGGGAGCTAAGTCAGCTGAACAATGGGTGAAAAATGAAGCGGTTCTCTGGTATTTCTCTCGTTGTTGCTGGGAGGTAGTACCGTTTCTGAAGTGAGTCCCTGCCGAAAAAATATATATAACTTTTGGATATATGTATCATGAAACTGGATATCTAACTGGAATTGATTCCGAAAACTTGAAATGCATATTGTAGACGCAGGAAGAATTTCGGAAAACCTGAAATCCAGATAGAATCAAATAAGATTTTCAGTTCTATATTCCAGATTGCGAAAAGCCATCCCGTTATATAATCACCATAAAAAGTGAGCTGCTTATGGCTTTATTTAATGCATCGGATTTATGATGAAGTAATTTAGAGGGTATTGTCGATACCCAAGTTCTCGCTTTTCTCTAAAGTAAACTGCGGTAAGAACGGAGCCTGAACGAAGCCTGCGGGGTCACACTCACACATCATGCGAAAGACAGCCTGCAAACACGATATCCTTGGTTCGAATACAGCGTGCAAATATTTCTTGAAATTGTCGTACGGCGTTCGAAGCGCGGACCTCGAGGGGACTCGCGTTCGAATCTGTATGCAGACTGTCTTTTCATGATGTACAGTCGCCGGCCATATGAGCTTCCCCGGCCGAACGCCGAACGGAGCAGCGAAAATCCCGCACGCGGCGCGTCGAACATTGCCACATTTTGGGAGCCGCCAAGAATAACGCAGCTCCGCTTAAAGGGGCGATGCAACGATTTTTGTCGTTTCGTGCAAATACCGCTTAGAACGGATCCGTGACGTTAATGACCTGTGAAATACCCGTTCGTTTTTCACCACACGCAATCGAAGTCGCAGAAAAAATGAGAGAAAAACGAGCAGACTTCACCCCCTCAACTCGCAGCCAGAACAAGCGGTCACGTGATCTGGAGCCGATTATATGCCGCCAGTGTTGATCATAGCCACGCGCCGGGGTTGGCAAGGCACAGGACACGCGCTGAGTTCCAGACATTGTTATGGTTCGGCTGTTGTCGTCATAGCAGCGATTAAACACAGGACTCTACCCGAATGCTTCTCGAGCTATAGATTATCACGAGCCCAAATCGAGTGCCCACGCAATGCTCGGGTCCAATCTATGAGCCGCATTCAAATATCGTCACTGGGCGGTACTGCTACGGCCCAGCTACGTCATCAGGTTTTGCGAAGGAAAGATTGAATGAAAACGCTCGATTTTGTCCTCGAAATTACAGGGTAACAAGGGAGTTTCTTGGTCAGTGGCGTTGCGTGCGAGTATCCTTGTGTCCCGCTAGTGCCAGTAAGCTCGTGCAAAGTGAAAAACATTCCAATTGAATATCGTTGCACCGCTCCTTTAATGTGTTTTGGGGTATAATAAACGTCAGTGTTGGGAAGTACTTTAAGTACATTGAACTTAAAGTACTACTTCAAGTAGGTTTAGAAAACTTGTAGTTTACTTAAAGTACATTCTGTGAGTATGTGCTTGTACTTTACTGAAAATATTTTTTAAGTAAAGTACAAGCACATATACTCACGTTTTGTGAGTATGTGCTTGTACTTTACCTAAAAAATATTTTTTCTGGTACTTTCCGAGGAAAACACGATTCCCGACTTTACAGTACATTCCCAAAATTTGGTTTTGTTAAATTTGTATCACGAAATGATGTTTTGTCAACTCCGAAGAAAAACTAGGAAGGATATTCTACTCTTGCCAGAAACGTGAGCAGACGACGCATCGCATCATTTGTTCTGGTAGCGGCTTTCCCGTAGCTTTTTGAATTCTCGCTACTTCTCGGTCGGCCAGAGCAAGCGAGGAGGTTTAAAATATTAGGAGAGCAATATTAATCGTAATGTAGCACCAGAGACTGTGGTGCGGAAAAATTAAATTTTCAATTCGAAGTAAAAGAGAACAGAGGAGAACATCACACTGTTTTGAGCCATTCTCTTTTGTCTTTTCCTTCTAATTAAAGTTCCTTAATTTTTTCGCCCCTCCCCCCCATCTCAGTTGTCACATTATGATTAATTACCATAAGCGCGCTTGCACACTCACAGTTTTTTTTTTTTTTTTTTTTCATTATGAGGACACTCTTCTATGAGAGGATTGTTTGCGGAAGCTACGGGGCTGACTTCATGCTCTCTCTCCTTGTACATTTAGCCCGCTTGAGTCCAACAATCCAGTGCAGTGGGCGCCAAATTCAAAAGAGGGTCTTCTGAATTTAGTTCCATTCCTGAAAATAACTACTCTGTGGCCACTTGACTTTATCAAATATTCGCCACCGTTTTGTGAAAATGGGCCATTCACCCCTGACTATACCTTGGGCCCTAGGCGATGCGTACCAGTTAAAAAATCATTGTAGAGGGGAATGAAAGGGAACCATGAAAGATTGTGTTAAAATACTGGTACTTTGAAAGTACATTGTATTAACAGTACCTTACTTCAAGTACCATTGCACCCAGTGTAGTTAATACTTTACTTAAAGTGCATCACGTCTCATCTACTTTGTACTTTACTTGAAGTACCTTTTAGATGTACTTTACCCAACACTGGTAGACGTACATGTATATGTAATTGCTACATACAAAAATATTGCCACGACGAAATTAACCACCAGATGCTTTTTTAAAAGGTTTAATAAATAGAATTAACCATATCTTTCGTTTTCATCCTCAATGCAGCAACAAACTCTCGATATTTACACTTCAGTTGAGTTCATTGTACAGCCTACGTCTATTTGCACCGTAGAGTAATAAGACCCCCCCCCCCCCCCCTCCTTTCTTCGAAAAAAAAAAGAAAAAAAAAAACTGAAATCCTGAATAAACCCCTGAAGTCGTAATCCCAAAGTCAGAAATATTGACCGGAAACCAAACATTTGAGTGTCTGTAACAAGTGGCGCACGATCTTTCCACGAGCCAGCAGCCACCGGTGCTACGATGACGTGAATTTCGTTGCGTGTGCTCGCGCACACCTGCAGCTGCTGACTCGCGGAAAGATCGTGCGCCCCTTATTATAGACACTTGAATGTTTGGTACAGCATCCCATTAATCAGAACGTGCCATTCACACATGTAACAAAAAGGTGCGCCCGCTTCCAGGCCACGAACCTCGGCCCTTTCCGTGGGATCCAAGCACGATAAGCATTCGGCCACGGGCGCGCCTTTTTCGGGGAAGCGCGTGACAATATTTATTTACTGTTTGGCCATCATGTGATGCATTTATACGCATTTATGTCTTATTTAAATGAAACAATCATCGAGCAACAGAGGTTTATGTAAGGCAGAACACGAGTAAACGTAAGTGCTCTAGTGGGCAAATCGAAGCGCTGAGCTTTCTTTCTACCTCAAGGGCACTTTATACTCCAACGTCGGCGAGAAGAAACGCTCGCCGGCGCAACGCGATGTCCGCCGACCACGACATTGCGCCGGATTGCGATGAGAATCCGCTCGCTTGGCGGTGTCTATACTCAAACGTTGGCCAACGCGCCTCCCCATTTTGCGCATGCGCACAGGGCTTTTCCGGTGGCGCACTTCCGCTTCGGCGTTCTGTTCCAACTTCTCTCCACGGGTGACGGGTCGTGTCGTGCTTGGCAGAATCAACAGGAACGTCGACGTGCAAACGAAACGAAAGATAGCTGCAGTAATTCTGTGGCGTCGGATACAACGAAAGAGAAGACGTACGATGTACGTAAGGGACATTTTCGATAAGCGGAAAGTTTTCGGCGAGTTTTATCATCTGCTTCAGGAACTGCGAGAGAGAGACCCCGAGTACCATTTCATGTACTTAGGTAAGGCCGGAAAGATCAAGTCAGATTCGTTTTGCAAAATCAACGACAGAACGGGAATTCAAATGTTTGTCTTTCTTTTGCAGGATGATGAAAGGCTGCTCGTTCTCGTCTACGGTCGTCTCGTCCATGCGCCCACGCATCGTTCGCCGATCTCTCCCGCTGAGCGGCTTGCGATTTCTCTCAGGTAATTGTAGAGTCTCTCCGCTTTGTCTAGAGCCAGAGAGAGCGTCGTAATGCTGAAATGTCGTATTGTTATGTGCTCCCGATACGCAGATATTTTTACGGCAGCCGTCATACTAAGCCCGAAAAAGAAATTGCTGGCAATAACCCCCATGAGTCACGTAGCCAAGGAAGAGGGGCGGGTCGTGGTCGGGGGTCGGAGGTCGGGGGTTGGTCGGTCTGAAATACTCAGTTTTCTACTGGGTATTTCAGTTTCTCCCAGCAATGACGTTTTGCCATGGGCAAGCCGGTGCCCTCCCCTTCCCCTCCCCCCCCCCCTCAAAAAAAAAAAAAAAAAGAAAAGAAATGATATCCTGGCTACATGACTGTCAGTATAATTCTGCGAATAATATTGTGCCGGCAGCCGGTATAGCAGCCTCTAGTAAGGACTTGCAGGCAAAACCCACTTTTACGTGGCAATACTGTGCCCTAATTCAAGTAGGGTTGAGTACGTATAATTAGTGTTAATGCTGTTCCAGTTGTATTTGCGGATTATGCAGATGTAAAGAATGTCTCGAAACTTGCGCTTCCTTGATCTAATTATCGTGGTGGACGAACGCGAAAATGGCACTGTTACTCTGTTGCGTAAGGGTACTTGGAAGAATAGCAACTTTTTTTCATACTGTTACTTCTTTTCACATGTGCAAAACACAATTTCCGCAACCTTGATTTCTTTCAAAATAGGACGCAATGTGCATATCATGCAGCCAAGAGTGTCTAGACTGGAAACAAAGGGATAAATTTACATTGCACAGTTGGTGCTGAATACCATGGGCTCTTTATCTTTAAACTTTCGAGCCAGCAACCCAACATCCCATAATTGTAGCCACCGATAGCCATGACACGGCACTGCCAGAAGGGTTCCATACAAAACCCTTCTTTTGACAGGTCAGAAGTGCAGTCGGTCGTGAAAATAGCACCAGCCAACATTACTAGCACCAGCACTGTAGAATGACATCGTATGCAAGTCATGTATACGCGTTTCCAATGTTTACAAATCTGCAGCTCAGCTTGCGACCTCCACAGACTAGCATGGGAATGTTCATCGCTTGAGAGAATAGCGAGTCACGTGCCAGACGCACGGACTCTGCAAATGGCACCGGCCAGGAGGTCTTTATTGGAAAGCTCTAAAGAAAGACTCACTTCAAGACAAATAGCGAGGGCCAGCTCGTGATTGTAGCCTTTGCTACCCTGCGAGCTAAAGGTTGTATGGAGTATTACTGCGAGGGTTCACAAAATACTCGCAAACGCAGGTTGGAGATAATTTATGCATAATAACCATATTTAAGCATTTTTACACAATCTCACTTGAGTATTAGCATCACTCAGATTTGTCTTTGTAATAGCGTATCTTAGCAGGATGTAGTTGCAGTAGCGATTATATTAGGGTTAGGTTTTAGCCAATCATAAGGCCAGTTGATTAGGCACTTCTCTAATGCAGACTGTGGCGGTCCATCGGCCTACCAAGCCGCAGATAAAAGACAAAGACGTTACTCGTCGATACGAGCCCGGCGGCACGAGGGAATAAACAGAACGTAAAGGCCGGTTCTCACATGCAGCGAAGCGCTCATGTAGCGCTCCTCACGTGCCATCAGCTACTTATCGTGTGCCATGAGCAACAGTTTTGACGGTGCGATGCAAAGCTGGTGAACGCTCTCGTCAGCACGCGCTTAGCGCGAGGTCAGCGCTATGCTTGTAGCGCTCCGCTGCATGTGTGAACAGGCCTTAATTTTCACCAAAGCTCGGAGTCGGTCGCAACATCTCTTCCGTCCTCAACATCGAATGCGCTACAAATTGCGACTCCGAGCACCTGCCATCCAGGGGAACGTTCTCCGCGGCACGGGACACTTCAACGGCTTGGGATTTCGGCAATTATGCAAGAGCACATCTCCCTCGGCCTCCGCATCCGGATCCTCCGACACTGCCTCTGCCCCGTCGCGTCTGCCGCCGGCATCTGCTAGCAACGGGCTGCGACCACCTGGCTCACCCTGCCGGCTCGGCAAGTCAACATTCTTTGGCTTTTTCCACCACTGCCACAGTCGCTGGTGTCGCCCCGGCAGTTGTGCTCATCTGCGTGGTGTGGTGCTGGCCTGGCACGGTCGCGTGCTGCCACAACATGTGGGGCGTGCCGCACCGCGCCACGCTGGGGCAAGGCAAGTCACGGCCACGGTGGAAGAAATACATTTAGGTGATGACTCTCTGTCTCACGTGGCGACCACATTATGTTCGGCGCACCGAGCGCGCTTCACTCGCACGGGGATAGATGGCGCCCAAGTATAGAGGGGCTTTTGAAGGCTTGTATAGAGGGCTTGTGAAGGAAATTATGCATTCTTCACTCGGTCCCTGTGTACTGTGTAGTGAAATGATGGCTTTATGTTGGCACACTGGGACTGATTGCCTTCTTCCCCGTGCGATTCCTCTTTTTTTTTTTTAAACGAGAACATTCCGACGATGACTCAACGGGACAAAAATACTCGTATAAATGCAAAACTTCCCGGCATAATCTGCTGGGCCTTCAATAATTTAGAGTAATTTAGAGTAAACAGCTGGGTCGTGCTCGCATGTTTTATCAAACAGCATGCTTGGTAACAGTTCCGTAAATTGCTTACACATGTTGCGTGGCTTTATAGGAGGACTGGGTTTTTTTTCCACCCTGCTCCTGCCTTCTTATTGAAAAAAAAAATTCTAATAATCTTACATAGTGGGGCATAAATGGTTCTTTACATGCGCAGAAAGGGATTAGCATTACAAATGGTTTATACATGCAATGTCAACTTGTACTGTGGAACATACATACCTTGTGAGCATAACAAAATTCTATTTATAATGACATAGTGACTGAAATGATGACACAGTATAATGACATACTGATTGACATGATGACACAGTGACTGAAAGTCAAACAATAGTAGCGATTATAGGACATAAATCACTTTTCATCTATACTCACAATATGGTGTCACCCCGTCTTACAGGTAAAAAAATACCTGACAAATATTTTCGCTTTAAAATGTACAACAAAAGCTGAATTCACTGCATACTATCAAAGAACGCCATCCCCTACATCCTGTGTTTCTCGCCCATGCTCTCAAACTAAGACGAGCGCTGCTTTTCTGATTTCTTCTTTTCTTGAGCATGTTTGTTCCTACTCATCGTAATATGCTTACAGTGTTGTCGCATTCGAATGGTGAAGTAGTAGTGAAGCGACTGGGCAATTGTTTCGTCTTTGTGTTCAGCGCTTGGAAACGTTATTGTGCATGTGTCAAGAACACTGTCGAATTGTGTCCCAGTAGACAGTCTGGTGGCTTTTCTTTTCTACAAAGAACTGTTCTGCTTTCTCCAGTAGCTGTAAAAGGTTCTTGTTGGAGTGTATAAGGCCTCCTCTGTTCTTCACGTTTGTCAGTGCTGCTTCAGCAGAAGTGTTCTTGTCGATGCTGAAAGCGTATTGGCATGCAGGGTAGCGTGTAGCTTTTTTCATTTTCACACTAAAAAGCCCAGTTACATAATAGAGTATGCAATCCACAGCCCTGGTTTCTTCAACCTCTTCTGTCCAGACATCTTCGCATTCCAGTCTTCGACAGAAATTAGACTGTCAAGCTTGGTCTTCACTTGATCAACGAGATGAGGAGACTAGGTAGTAACTTGCGATCGGCCCTCGGGATTGCACGACGCCACTGCTTAAGGCGAGCGTCATTCGGTGGAGCTTTAAACAAGGACACTCGCTCTGCGCATTTCCGGTACCCCGAATTGCAGTTGGGAACGAAGCACGTCTTTCCCATCCTTTAGAATAACTTCTTCTTCGGCTTAAGGCTCACCTTTGTGCACGATAGTGGCACCTGTGATCGACACAGCGCCAAAGCAAAACGTGAGGCCAGCCACTGGCCGCAAACCACCACCACACCGCGACAAAGGCGAGCAAGCTACGCCCCCGACACCGCGGCCGCCGAGGAGAGACCTCATACCCACGGTGCTCACACCTCAGCACCCTCCGCGGCGGCGCGGAACTAAGAGAGAGAGAATATCTTTATTGAAACAGAGAGTTTAGTCTGAGCTTTGCGCTCTAACAGGCTTCTCTGTGGAAGGGAAGGGGAGGGGGGACAGAAAGACGATCGACAAAGGGTCAATGATGATGAGATGAAACGTTAAAATATATACACGCTATAGTGTCTAGTTTCAGGATGGGATATGAGAGAAAGATGAGAAAAATAATTAAAGCACTGTCAGCAAGTCAATGTCTTCGAGAAATTTAAAGAGAGCTTTTAGGGCTGTTCGTTGTGTCTTAGCAGGCCAAGGTCCGAGGAGCTTTGGTAGATCGAAAGGTCTGCAGTCCAGAGCATTCGTAGAATTTTTGTAAACTTTGCGTTCATTTTCATATGCTTGACATGTGAGTAGAATGTGTCTGATGGTTTCCGGCGCACCGCATTTCTCACAGTCCGGGGTCGCGCGTTGTTTTATTTTAAAGCGATAGTTCTTCGTGTACGCACAGTTGAGGCGAAGTCTATGTATAAGAGTTTCTAAATTTCGTGGTAGATCGCTTGGTAGTTGTGTTGTTAATAAAGGGTCTATGTCATAGAGAAATTTGTAGTTAGAATCTGGTGAGAACCAAAGCCTCTCACGTGCACTTTTTGCAATTTGTCTTGTCAGAGATGTGCAATCGCCTTTCGTAAAAGGAACCATTCGTGTTGAGATGTGCTGGTGGGCCCTCTTGGCTGATTTGTCAGCGCATTCGTTACCCCGTATACCGGAATGTCCTGGTATCCATTGAAAGGTTATTTGGTGACCGTATTCGAATGCTAGGTGGTGGTACTCAGCTATTTCTAGGGAATAAATCGAATACATTGATTTCTTTCCAATATGACTGAGCGCCCTAGTAAAAAAAATCATTTGTATGAGAAATTTCTTGTGTCCAATAAACACATATGAATCATACAAGATATATAAGAATATATAAGAACATATCAGAACCATATAAGAATTATATGAGAACTATATAAGAATTATATAAGATATATAAGAACCCCATAAGAAACATATAAGAAACTTCCCACTAGTTTCTTATATGGTGTTTGTATGTTCTCATATATCTTATATAGTTCTTATATAGTTCTTATATGGTTCTTATACGGTTCTTATATGTTCTTATATACCTTGTATGATTCATATGTGTTTATTGGACACAGAAATTTCTCATACAAATGAGAATTTTCAATAGGGCGACTGTAAAGCGCATTTCGAATCTGTAAATAAGGTCCATTTTTGTGGTGGTTGTTGGCATATATACTTGATTGCTTCCTTAATTCCGTGAAGCTCAGCGGCTGTTGATGATGTATGATGGTTTAGACGACAAGATCTTGCAAGAAATCTCGATGGAACGAAGAATGCTGACGATGAAGTTGTCGCCGTCGTTGAGCCATCGGTATATATGTGCGTTGTTCTAGTGTAAGTTTCATATATGTAACTCATTACAAGTTGTAGCATAACTAAGCTACTCTGTTGGTGCTTTGCGAGGATTCCGGGGATGTTTAGTTTAATATCCATTTTTCGAAGCGTCCATGGAGGTATTTTGGAGTAGTCAGTAAAAGTTGCCTGCTTTGGAATATTGTCAATATTTCGACCTAAAGTATCCCCATAGCTGGAGTTTGGACGTTTTATGTGTATCTTAGAAAGATAGTAATTCTTATGCTGAGTTTTATGGCGTAAATGAATTCGTACTATTTCTTGTTTCTGTAATACTTCCAAAGGAAGGCATCTGGCTTCTGCTAAGGTGCCAGGTCCAGATGAACCTCTTGGTAGACCAAGGCAGATTCGAATGCATTTGTTGAGCGTCCCTTGAAGCTGTCGTTTACTCGTCAGGCTTATATTTGTTAGGTGTGGAATAGAGTGCCTTATTAGTCCTTCAACTAGAGATTTGTACAGTAGAATCATTGATCTGCAGTTACATCCCCAAGCTGTTCCTGCAAGGCAGCGTAGAACATTGGTTGCTCCCGTGATTCGCTTTTTTAGAGAATTAACTTCTTTCGTCCATGAGAGATTTCGATCAATGTTGATCCCTAGAAATTTATGTACTGTGACGTAAGGAACTGTATGTCCGCCTAAAAAGATCGGATACTTTTTCATAGATTTCTTCGTAAATGCCATGGCAACTGTTTTCTTGGGAGAGATCTGGAGGCCTTTGGAACCTAGAAAACTTGCCAATATATGGAGAGATTTTTGCAACCGCAGCTTTACAGTTAGCCTAGAGCGGGAAGTAGACCATACGCAGATGTCATCAGCGTATATGCTAATACTAACTCTTCGGGGAAGATGCTTTTTTAGTGCTATCAGTGTGATGTTGAATAGAGTGGGACTTAGTATTGCACCCTGAGGTACTCCTTTGACAACATCAAAATAGTTGGAACTTCCTTCTGAAGTATCAATGTAAATTTTTCTGCATTTGAGATAATCGTATATCCATTTATAAATGCGTCCTCCAAGTCCTAGATCTGCGAGAGCCATTAATATTACCTCATGCTGAACAGAATCAAATGCTGCTATAATATCTAAAAACAGTGCAGTGGTCGTGTGACCTTTGGCTCTACCTTCTTCGACACTCGTTGTAAGATCAATGATGCAGTCTGTAGATGACCGTCCGCGGCGGAAGCCATTCATTTGTTCTGAATAACATTTGTTTTGTTCTAAAAACCATGAAATTCTACCGAGTACCATTTTTTCCATTAGCTTTCCTACACAACTCAAGAGTGCAATGGGTCGGAAAGATTCGAGACTAGTGGGGGGCTTACCAGGCTTCAAAATCGGCACAATCTTTGCAATTTTCCACTCTTGTGGTAAGGCTCCTTTGATCCAGGAATTGTTGTAGTATTCAAGAAGTCTGAGTTTGGAATGTTGGGATAGGTGTGCCACGGCGTTATACGTAATGCCATCTCTACCTGGCGCTGAATTATTTGCACCTTAAATTGCTGCATTTAGCTCATCAATAGTGAAGAGCAAATTTAGACTTTCGTTTGTTGCAGCAGGTATGGCAGGTCCCGGAGTCGAGATAGTACTACTATGTATGCCACCACTTGTTAGGAAAGCGCAGTAATTGTTCGCAGTATCGACTTCACTTTGATTTTCACGTAGTGAGAGTGCTTTAAATGGATATCGCTGCTGGGGGTTTCTCCTTAGACCTCTGATAATTTTCCATATGTATGTAAATGACTTACGAACATCGAGATTTCTACATATCTCCCTCCACCTCTTTTTCGCTAATTTTTCGAGATGTCTCCGAATGTGTAATTGTGCCCGTCGTGAAGCTCGCATATCTACCGGGTCTTTTGTACGAAGAGCTTTCCGCTCTGCTTTCCGTCTTAAAGCACGTAGTCTTAAGTATTCTTGATCGCATGCATTTTCAACCTGACGCACAAAGGAAAAAAATGTTGCCTCAGTAAGGGAATATGATAAAGTTGGAATTAATTCATCATCACTTGTCGTAGCTGTTATGCCTTGGTTTGCCATTTCTCTATATTTGTCCCAGTTGATGGATTGTAGTTGCTTCTTCCTTGAGGGTATTCCTTCTAATGCCATGAGTATTGGATAATGGTCACTTCCTCGCGTTTCAAGGTTCGTGTGCCAGGACATTTTGTTGAAGAGGTCGCTGGATGCGAAACAAACATCGAGACAGCTTCCTGATTTCGCATTTTTTAGAACTGTTACACTTCCGTCATTAAGACAGAGAAGCCCATATTTTTCCATGAGGTCGGCAAGAGCTGTACCTCGTGACGTTGTTTTTCTGCTGCCCCAAAGTTGATTGTGGGCATTGAAATCTCCACAGACGACGTGAGGGGTTGGAGTAGTTTGCAAAATTTGATCAAGTCTTCCTGAATCGAAAGGGACATTCGGTTGGATATAGGCTGTGATTATAGTCAGTTTGGTTTTCCCAAGTCCTACTGTGGCGCAGACATATTCATTTGTTGGATGGGGAGCAATAGTGTGCTCGACTACTGTAACGTCAGTTCGACATCCGAGAAATAACCTACTTTGCTCCCCGCCTCTTTCGGAATGATATATTTGATAGCCATTTAGGCGAAATGAGTCATCAACTCTTGACTCGGAAATAGTAATAAGAGGAAATTGATGTTCCCTAATTAGCTGACGGAAATCAGACAGCTTTGAACAAAGTCCACGCGCGTTCCACTGAAATAGTGTGCAAGATTTAAAATTTTGTAAGGATGACATAATGATAATAAAAAAAAAATAAAGACGATGCGAAGGCCAAGTGTTTTAACCACACCATGTCTCAATAATGGGTAGGAAAGAGTCCATGATCTTAAGGGCAATTAACGCGTAGGGGGATGTGAAGCGCTGAAGAATTTTGCGGATTACTTCAGAGATGGATTTAAGGAGAGCTCCAATGCCCTCGGATTTTTCGGCTGGTGCAGATACCTTGGAAGCTTGCGGGGGCTTGTCGCCGAAAGGCTGACTCTGATGCAGGTTTGCTTGCTTGGGGGGTTCTACACCTGTGTTGTTTGGCACGGGATTTGGATGTTGAGTAGGTTTTCCCTTGCTTTGTCTTGGTTCCCCTTGTAGCGCTGCTGTGTACGTTTTCTGAGGAGTGGAGCTACAGGCAGCTGTTGGGACCTGTAGAACTGTTGTTGACGGTGTCTGAGGAGTGCCGCACGGTGGAGTTGTTGCCAGTTGGTTTGAACCACGTGTAGAGCCAGGTATCGACGGGGTTTTCTTAGTTTGTTGGACATTACGGTCACCGGGCTCGTTTTTCTTGGGGGGGTATTCCACTGCAGGTTTCGAGTATATTCCAGAGCAAACTACTGTACGTGCTGTGATGTAGTCTACTTTCTTCTCCATCTGATATTGTTTTATTGCGCACTCCCGCTTCCAGTTCGGACATTCTGTGGATGTGAAAGGATGTGCTTCTCCGCAGTTTGCGCACTTAGGGCCTTCTTTGCGTTGTTCCGTGGTGTGGCTTTCGCTTGCACATTTGCTGCACCTTGCAGAACGACGACACACCGCTGGGCGATGGCCAAAGCTTCCGCATTTAGAGCACTGGATAGGGCGATCCTTGAAAGGCGTCACAGGGTATCTTACATGTGCTAGCGTTACGTGCGTCGGTAAGCGTGGGGATAAAAATACTATCCGTACAGCTTCAGTGCTCCCCAGGCGTCGAGCATTCGATATGGGGCAGCTTGCGTGTAACGATGTATTGAGATGACCGTCTGTTACGTCAGAAGAGACGTTCTTGATGACACCGACAACAGAGGAGCTATTCCGCGGTTCATAAGGCGTTACCGGAATTCCGCAGATGCTGCTAAGACGGAGAAGTGCGTTGGTTGATTGACCATTTCGAGTATCGACAGCGATGAGATTTAGGCGTAGGTTATATAGTATGAGTATGACGCCTTCGGGAATGATTTCATCGAGGGCTTTGGAAAGTTTTATGCTACTCAGTTTTGTTAGCACCGTTTCTGGAGTTTTAGGCGCCAACATAACGGTCAGACCAGTCTGGCGTTGTGGTTGAGATAGGATGGTGTCATCGGTTGAGTTGGAGCTGTTGCCGTTCTGGCGTCCTTTCTTTCGTTTAAAGCTCTTTCTGCTGCTCACCGTTTTGAAATCTGCATCCAGAGATTCAGCATCGTTGGGAGCGTTGCCTTCTTCGATTAGTTCGTCCATCGAGGTTTCTGTAGCTGAGTCGTCATGACTGGTCTCTGCGTCCAATTGATTGGTTTCCATTCGAATGCCAGGTTGGTCGGCCATGTTAGTTGAGTCGATGTGGAACCCCAAGCCTGGGTCGGCTTGACGGGTTGGCCCACCTTATGTGCTGATGAAGGGATATTCTCGTTGCTGAATATGTTAAGGATCCGAAAAAGGTTTTCGTCTTGTCCTGCCGGCGGTAATGAAATATTAGGCCAGATTCCTTGGAGCGAGGTACGCAGATATCCTTTGGCTGTACTTCTTCGTCGTCTTTTTTCCGGAACTAAGCATACTTCGTTTCACCTCATGTTGTGCCGCAGCGAAGGCTAGAAGCGCGAGCTCATAGCGTTGGCAGCTGCTCTTAAGTCACGAGAGCTTGTGCCACCGGGATGTGCCCCAGAGCAAGGAGCTCGCGCTTGAAGCCTTTCCTGCGGTACATCTTGAACAGAGTATACTCCGGGTTTGAGGCTAGCTCCGAACACGATCTGGTCGCTCGCTCCCCGCGTGAAGAGCGGCCAGAGTCACCACCTAAATGTATTTCTTCCACCGTGGTCACGGCGGACCACACTGTTGTTGACAAGACACTTCACTAACCGACCAGGGCTTCCTTATCGCTGGTCAGGCATTGTTCTCCGCTCGGTGCGTCACCTCCGGTGATGACACTGTATTGGTCCCACAGCTGACCGCCATGTCCCCTGGAGCCCGAGCTGCGATCGAGCCTACTTCACATTGGATCCACAGCACGAACAAATCGTTGTGCCCTCTCTCTGCTGCATCATTGCTCCAAGGCCTGACTTCAGCGTCAACTCCCTGCATGGTTTGTGCAAGATGTCTTCTGCACCGCTCTCTGCCACGTCGTTCGGCTCGTATATCAAGCGCCAACGGAAACAGTCCAACTCACTTGCTGAAGCCGCAACCACTCAACCGCTCCGTCCCCTACAGGCTGCATACCTGCATGCGACGGCTCTAGAGAGGGAGCTCTGTGGCGGTCCATCGGCCTACCAAGCCGCAGATAAAAGACGAAGACGTTACTCGTCGATGCGAGGCCGGCGGCACGAGGGAAAAAATAGAACGTTTTCACCTAAGCTCGGAGTCGGTCGCAACATCTCTTCCGTCCTCAACATCGAACGCGCTACACAGACAATCCAGGCAGTATTTCCAGGTTCCTCGCATCGCCTGGATCCCTGAGACACGTTGGTGTCAGCTACAGGATGCACTAGGCTACACTGTCTTCCATCCTCCGGAAGACGTTGCCTGCGATCTAGGAGACGCTGGCACCCTTGTTTTTGAAGAAGCCAACACCTGCCAAGCGGGAAGAGATCAGCAGAGAGTTTGAGGTCAAATGGAATTTCCCGAACGCTATTGGAGTTATTGACGGGAAATATTTTGCGATGAGATGTCCCTCCAACTCGGAGACGACATGTTTTAATTACAAGAAGTTTTACTTTATGCAACTTCTAGCCGTTGTTGATGCTCGCTGCCGATTCACTTTGGTGGACATCGGTGCCACTGGGCATCAGTCGGACGGCGGAGTTTTTTTTTAGGGATTCAAACATTGGGAAGGCATTAGCTGCGAATTCCCTTCAAGTCCCCAATGTCGCACGCCCAGCACCACCTCTGTGTATCCTCGGGAATGAGGCATTTCCGTTGAAGCTCTACCTAATGCGTCCTTTTCCGGGAAGAGGTCTGGACAGGCGACGGAAAGTTTTAGAGCGCAGCTCTTGGGGGCCCGTTTCCGGCTTGAGCGGCGTCGGCGTCGCCGTCGGCGTCGGCGTAACCGCGAGGTCACGTGACCCCCCGAGGTCACGTGACCCCCCCAAGGTCACGTGACCCACCCAGGTCACGTGACACCCCTAGGTGACGTGACCCCATTAGGTCACGTGATCCCCTTAGGTCACGTGACCCTTTGAGGTCACCTGACCCCTTGAGGTCACGTGACCCCCAGAAGTCACGTGACCGCCTTGAGGTCACGTGACCCCCTAAGGTCACGTGACCCCCTGAAGTCACGTGACTTCTGGGGATCACGTGACCCCCTAAGGTCATGTGACCCTTCAGGTCACGTGACCCCCTTGAGGTCACGTGACCTCAAGGAGTCACCTATCCCTCAGTACGCTTCAATCTTCCTCCTCAAGAGCTGCGCTCTAACCGGCGTTACAGGGAATTGTAAACGGCTTTCATTTTTTTAACTACCGACTCTCTCGCGGAAGGTGTACCGTGGAGAATGCCTTCGGTATCCTAGCCTCCCGGTGGCGCACGTTCCTGCGCCCGATGCATGGCAGCAAATGGAACGCTGTGAGGGTATGTATGACTAAGGTAGCAGTCTGTCTTCATAACTTTTTGATGGAAGATAAGGCGTATTGCCTGCCTGGCTACATGGACATATAAAGGAGGGGAAAGAGAGTGGATGGCGCTTGGTGAGCGGACATCACGACTGTTAGTGCCAACAGGGTCCCGGGGCCCAACTCTAGCAGCGGTACTGCACAGGACATAAGGGACCTACTGGCAGACTCCTTTGTATCGCCAAAAGGATGAATTTCTTGGCAGTGATAGAGTTATGGACAGGGCTTAAGAAAACAGGCCCGTTCGTCACAACCAAGTTGTCATACAAAAACTGGTCACTGGTCTAAGAGGGGATCTCGTTCTAGGTGAACCCGTAGTAGAAAACGTTGTCGCACTCACCTTCTCGTTCTTGAAATATTGATCACAGACCTTTCAGTTTTGGCTGGGGGACTGGCTTTAACCTAAAAAGTGGTCGCATCGACCTTGTCATTTGAAAATCAACCTCTCATTTTGGCTGTTTGCAGGCAACGTTGGTGATCAGCTTTTCGGTCTTACCTTTAGTTTCGACTTCCCTTTTTTCTTAATGCTGAGCAACACAACGCACATTATGCTGTCTTGGTCTCCCCTCTCGTCAGTGCATGGAAGCGCTACTTCGTTATTAGACCGTTTTTGGAAGTTTTTCTGGGTTGGAACCGGCAAAACAAGTACCAGGCTGTCAATCAGCATGTCTTGAGGGGACTGGAAGACCACAACGGTGTTCGACCTCGTTTGATGGCCGAAAGCATCACACGAAATGTATGGCTTTAACTTGCACTTTGCATCCATTGTCAACTTCCGCATTTACCTTATCTTGCGAATAGACACAGATTAAACGTTCCTTTTATTTCAGTCAAATAATTATTTCTGGTCGTTTCATTCTTGAACATCATTGTCGCATACATTCTAAAAGCGTAACGCTGAAGCTTCCCCACCCCCCCCCCCAATCGCAATTTTTCTACCATTGGCAGCATAAGTGCGCACGCACAATCAAAGCATGGGGGGATGTAACCAGCCCTTAATGGAACCAGAGCTTCTACCACATCCTTCACTTGTTGCCAACAATGGGATCACGTCATGTTTCAAGAAGGAAAATGCCGTAAATTATTTTTCATAATCAGCTATTGAAGTCTAGTAGCAAATGCATAATCGTTGAAAAATGTAAATTGTGACGAAGTGGACAAATGCCAGTTGCCATTTGTTGCAACTTTTCCCTTTATGAGCTGGCCTTGAAATATTTCACGAGTTCACCTATAATGAGTTGGCTGTGACGAGTTTACGTGTGACGGGTTCTCCTAGACCCCAACCTGACATGTAATGTTTTGTGATATGTTAGCCTCTTCGTTGTACGAACCTTTCTTTCAGGATTGCTGTGTTCAGTAACTGGTGATCACCTCTTTTTGTGTCCCGTTTCTTCTAAGTGTACTGGGTGTTTCTCTTTGTGGCCTATTTATTTTAAGTGCACTCCCTGTCTTTTGCACCGCAAAAATTAAGTGGACATAGCGGCGAGCTCGAACTCCACCAGAATGTAGCCCTAGCAGTTCGAACCAGATGCGAAAGTTTCAGAATGGAGCATTATTGAAATCAAAAGTTATAAGCAAATACTAAAAATTTTTAATGAAAAAAGAAATGGGGCCCATTTCTAGTCGCATCTCTTATTTCCCTCAATGTATTTACGTGCACCGTCCACCGCCAATTTCTCATCGACTTTTCAATAATTGCACATAACTTTTTCATTCGACGCTGCATTGCTCGAACTGCTAGAGCTACATTCTGGGCTGGCAGAGTTTGTGCTCGCCAGAATATCTGGCTTTGTTTTGTGGTGGGAAATACACTGTCTGGTTCTCTTACAATTGCAAAGTACTAGAGTGCATAATGAACTTGATAGTAGTTGAATATCGGTACGGTTTTTCAAAATGCAGTACACTCTTCCCTTCAACCTCAAATGTGATGTTTTGTGACGCATTCATTTTTTTATGGTATGTTTATTAAAGAGTGCTGCCTTCAGTAACTTTGATGGTTCCTACTGTTAGTATTCCATTTGTATCATGTCTGTACTAATGGTGCTAAACTATCAATAGTTTATTTGTAGACTATTGAATATGAATAAACAAAGATACATGATATTTTCGTGGTTTTGTTTAAGGTAATGGTGGCACAGTTTATCAGTGGTGGAACTGACAAGTGGTGAATTGGAGCAGATCTTGTACCAGGAAAAAGCAGGTTTTGAAGCAAAGATTTCCACTTTCGGAGCAGACAAGTTTGTGCTTCCATGTAGCGGCGCAGACTTCCCATTTTCCCCGGGGGGGGGGGGGGGGGGGGGTGCTTCTCCGCGCACTTTTTTTTAAACCGGCAATCATCAGTAGTTTATATTAGGGGGTACATTTTACAGCGTATGTATATCGCCATGTGTCCGTCGCTGGTGGCAATGCCAATCACCGTGCAAGCGTAGCCGTGGGTTCCTCACCGGTACCACGGGGCATGCGCCGGCGAACACAAATCTGAAAAACAAAATGCTTGTGCCAGCTGCGAAGTTGTGGGGGTAGAACCCAGGCCCCTTTGCTTTTGAAGCAGTAATCCACGTAAACAGCGTCTCGGTAAGGATCATGGCCCGGAGAGGGGGGGGGGGGCCTGTGCCCCCCCCCCCCCCCCCCTTCGGGATTTTATCAGGGAGGGCACGAGTCCCCATGCCCCCTCGTAGTCTACGCCTATGCTTCCATGTCAAAAACTTTTATACAATCTCTGAAAGTTAGCCTGTGGAAAAAAAACTGCAGTTGTTGGAGTGTTGGAAGGCTATTTAAAGTGTCATACGTACAGGGGACCTGGTCGCTACAGATTATTATTTATTTATTGAACAATCATATGGCGGTAATCTCGCAGATGTCTGTGTTTGACATAAAAAGATGTGTTGGCTACTTTGTATGGTATGTATCACGCTGCTCTTGCTTGTATTCCAACTGCTAATGTTCATGCTCAGCTGCTCTATGAACTCTAACCGATCACAATGAATAGCACTAACAATTCATTACGATAGATGTGAGCACCGTTCAAACAAAAACCGATAACTCTTCGTTAGGCATGTGCGAATAATGGATATCGGGTTCGGAGCAAATTTAAAGTGAATAGGGGTTTTGACCGAATATCTTTGACTTGCATATTGAATAGTTGCTGCACCTTTCACTACTGTCACAACATGTTGAAACAAGAATTTACCTGAACTCGCAAGGGTTGTTCCCAAGGTTCAAATTGTCTACTTATGAACTCTGTTAAATTTAATCTAGCAATATTTATAGATTGTCGCCTCAGAAAGTTGAATACCTACATTGGGTTGGCGAGTAACCGGGATATTACATAAAATTAAACCTATAAAGAAGCCCAGCCCTACCTAATTGAGGAGATTTTTAAATCTTCTTGCTGTATGTAAATGTTATGTTCAATTTTTAATTTAAAATAAAAAAAAAAGAAACAACCACACATAATAAGCACAGGTTGCCAGAACATCGCTGCCTAACATATACTCTTGCGTAATAGCCACAGTTAAAATTGGAAGACTTTCCTGCAGTGTAAAGAACAATTGGAACGTTTCCCGTTTTGTTTTTTGTTTTCTTTTTTTTTTCTTTTTAATGCACTCGACGATTGCGTACACCAGACCACTTTGAAGGAGTGTTCTTTGCATGAGCGCGCGGCTCCGCTTCGAGGAAGCGAGTCGCGAGATCGCGGTGTCAGCTGTGCGGGTATTGCCTCACCGCAGTGCACCGTTGTTTGAGGAGAAGCGCACTCAAGGCGGCTAACGCGCCGCGATCAACACTTCGAAAACTATGAATACTGCAGTTCATTTTGAAGGGAATATAAATAGCGTATTATTTTAAACTTCTCTCCGAAAATGTGTATATTCGCGTGACTCTACTCCTCACACGTAGTACTTAGGCATCCGAGAGAAAAAAGATGTACTTCCTTAGTTTTCAATGGCATCGCCAACAATGCTACGTGCCAGACAGTTTTTTTTTTTTCGAGAACAGCTTCCTCTTGGCACAGATAATGTCGCAAATTATGCACAAATACAGCCTTTGGAGAAGCTCGTAGCATGTTATTTATTCTGGCACAGTTTGGCGCAAATGGCGCAGCAGTTCCACCACTGGTTTGTGTAATATAACTCGGGTTCCGCGTTTTCAGTTTAATCTTTTTCGAATTAGGCATACGTTTCTCATGTCAAATAACACCTGAGACTGTGATGGAAGAAATTGGAAACTTTTAAATAGAAGGAACAGGCACAGAAAGGGACGTCTCAAGCACATGATAGTAACACATAGACGTCCCTTTCTGTGTCTGTTCCTTCTACTAAAAAGTTTCCAATTTCTTCCACCAGAGTCTAGGTGTTATATGACATGATTAGCTATCACCAGCTCGCCTGCACACTCACTCTTTTCACATACGTTTCTCCTTTTTTCTTTATGATTTTCTGTTCTAGAACTCTTCTACCCACAGCTATGTTCGCTGATACCAATAAGAACCCATTATAACCTCAGTGAACCGAACGTGCCGGCCGAAACGTTTCCCTTTTTGACATTTTGTTTTTGTTTGTGCATCTGGTGGTGTTTCCTTATCCCAACAATAAACGAGTGTACAGAGGAAGCCTGATGCCTGCAGAAAAAAGAAACAGCTTCTGTAAGAATAAGAGTGAGCAACAACTCCTTTTTATTGCTTAATTTGAAATCGCACTCCATACTCTGCAGTAAGCCTGTGCACCTCAGCACTGAAGAGGGCGTAAGTTTCTCTGTCCCAATGCTGGATGGCAGCTCTAACTGAGTAGCCAGGGGCCTCTGACCCCGTCATTTTTGTGTTGAGGTGTTTGAGCAGCTTCTGGTCGACTGTGTCCTGGTCTTTTTTGCGTTTGGCACTGCTCGGCTCGGGAACCCGGCTGTGGCCCCTATCCGAGGGGGTAATTGTGGATGATGCAGGAGACTCTGCGGGGAGGAAGTCGGTGTTCGCCTGCTGGCTCATCTCGCCGGGCTCCTCCCTGTCCAGCGAGTCCAGCATGCCCATTAAAAGCGACCCCGGGGTGGAAGGCTCTAGTGAAGCTGGCACGTTGCTCGCAGTCCTGCGGGGTATGAAAACAGGCAGAACAAAAACTGTGATCCTACTGCCTATTCAAGAAACACTGAAAGAAACCAGACTCGATACTCAACGATTCAACGATGCCAGGAGAGCAATCACAGGTCCGCTTAAGCACACCAAGCTGGACAAACTGTGCGAATGCACACCACCTACCCAAGTAGAGGGTCAGCCTCGACAAACAATTCGGGACGCACCAGGCACATGAACAGAGAAAACAGGGCCGAGCCCTTGTTAAACTTGCGACCATGAACGTTAACCACATCCTGGTCATAGCACTGCCGATGCCACCATGGGATCGAATCAACCTGAGACAGCTGGCTACCATACCAACAAACATGGGCCCGATGCCCATAACCAGGGCACAGAACTTTGTCAAAGACACACACAAAAAAGACACCAAAACTTCCCAAAGACCCCCAAAATCAGTTGATCTACATGGATGCATCCACCAGGATCGATGGATTGGGCGCTGCCTTCTATGTTGTTGACACAGAAGGCATATACACATGTTGATGGCGGCTACCGCACCTCAGACCAAGTCACCGGAGAGTGCAAAAGCACAGGCCAAACGAGAAGGGCTCAAACACATTCTAGCAAGGGCGGACTCCACCATACGTAGAGCCCACCTTTCATGGATTCCCAACATACAAACCGCAAGTGCAAGAAACCGCACACCGTAAGCCCCTCGATCATGGGAATCTTAAATGCGTCTATCGAACTGCATTGTCGTCACAATCTGGGAATCCGTCCACTAGGTCCTGGGTAGCGTGGCCAGAACATGTGCAGCGTAGTTTCTCCTCAATGTTGCACCAACTCAGCGCTCATCCCACCGAAGAATACGAAATAAGTGCTCCTTGGTGGTGGCCCAAAATCTTGCCGGTTTTGAGCTTGCAGTTTACTGAATAATTGCATCTTTGACCTCATGCACCGGATTGCCCCGAAACAATGCTGATTTCGAGACAATCCGGCGCACGGAGATTGAAGATGCTATGAATGAGTAGGTGCTATGAATCAGAAGATGCTATGAATCATATTACTTATGAGCACACTGAAGGGAATACTCGAAAAGGTTTGGTTACCAGCATATTGGTGCAAATTACGTCAGTACAAGCTATGTATGCATGGGAGACGTTGAGTCTCCCATATATGTGTGTATACATATATTCAACATGGCAACAGCCTCAAACGTGGTGGGAGAGAAGAAGAGGGGGGCTGGGGAGCGGTCGAAACAGCTTTGAGTGTGGGGGCATGCCCCCACTGGTTTAAAACCTGTGAGGGCGACTGCCCCCACTTCCCCCCTCCCCCTTTCCCAGTTCTGGAGCCCCTGACAGCAATAGAGCAGCACAAATTTGTCACATACTTCCTTGGTTGCGCATGGTCTTCATAAAACCGTATCAGTTCCATGAACTGCCACTGCTTGCGTCTGATGAAGCCGCTCCCGCTCCTTGTTGCTTCTTCGAGGGCGCGCAGCTCCCGGATGTACCGGTCCCTGATGCTCTTCCAGTGTTTTTTCACGTCTTCAACTGAAATAGAGGTTACATTACTGTTAAGTAATTTAGATTTCTGCTTTCCGCGGGGCATGGTAGTTGTATTTATATTTTTGTTTTTACTCTCTCATGCGATATTTACGCACAGCAGAAGAGACGGGGAGAAAGAGTCCCGTCTCTGTCATCCTTTTTTGTGTTGTCCTCTTCTCTCTTTTATAGATATCTGAGCACAACGCCGCTCGAAAATCACATCAGTGCTGCGAGGGAAGCATCTCTATCGCGAGGGAAGCACCACTTCCCGGTCTTGAAACCGCAGATTAGTCTGACGGCTTCAAGGGCTTTATCTTTCCTGATTGAGTCCTTGTACTTTACGGAGCCCATGTCGTAAACAGACGGGAATTCTCTGATCGCCTCGATCAGCCGTTCGGCTTCGCCAGTCGTAAGGGCGCACCCGCCTCGCGCCATTTTGCGATTTTGCTTTCCGACACCCGGCCGGCACGCACTCGCGCGAGGGCTGCTGGGATATCCTCCCTCGGCGGCGCCGTCGTCCAACGTTGAACGTAGATGCATGTCCAAGTCCGTCGCGAGCTACGCTGTCGCGCGTCGAGCTGCTCAGCGCGGCGCCACGTTCAACTGTTCGCAAACAACGTCAGCGAGCGTGAACGAGAGCGTGCGGTCGTTGACGTTACGACGGTGTATAAGCAAACCTTTACACTTCGCTCGTCAGTTACATAATGTCTTACTGCAAGCCAATCAGAACGCGTAATATTGTCACGAACGACAAGGTGAAACAAAAGATAACTGGGGAAACTGAAACGTTTAATGGGGCCGAACTTGTGCCTAAAAATAGAAAAAAAAGGTACAGAGGAAGCAGAGCGAACGCTGGGGCGAAACTGACTGCGGCTCGCCACGCGGAGCCGCTTATGTACACGCGTGGGCTTCTGGAATAATCGGCGTAGAAAATTCGGCGTGTAGAACATTGTGACCTCGAACAAACAACATGGTTCTCGAATTTACCCGAACATTACGTTAGAGTCAACAAAGATGCGTCCCCGCGGCCAGGAATCAAACCCTAGCTTTCTGCGTGGACCGTTAAGTCACGAGCGCGGTTTTTTTTTAATTGCCAGGTATACATGGGATTGGGTCCATATCATATGAGCGAATGACATTTTAGCGAACAGCGACATTTGAGCGAATCGACGTTTTAGCGAATAACGGGTGCGCGCGTTAACCCATCCGCCGTGCTGCGCTTTACGCCGCTTCGCGGCGACAGTCTGCGGCGGCTCATTACAAAAATGTTAACCCATTTGCCCCACCCGAAAACGCCGCTTCGCGGCGTCCGGCTCTTCGCTAAAGTGTCATTCGGTGAAACGTGGGCGTTCGCTAAAACGTCATTCGATCAAGTGAGTGCCTCCCACACGGGATTATAGAGATACGCTGTTCACAAACACGTCAGCGAAACTTCGGTGAGTGTGGAGTGCTTATACAGATCTTATTGTAGCCAGGTAGTCTAGGACTGGCATCCAATCTGGGCCATCTCCTCAAAAGCTATACACTTCCCTAATTTTCCGGATAGTTTCAGTAAAATACAGCACACAGGTGGCGCGTCAACGTCGGCATGCCGCACTACCATGCGGCTCCTCCAGATTCTGTGGAGTCCTATGACCATAATTAAATCACATGGCACAGAGTCTGTGATATCAACTGGCAGAAACCGTATCCCATGCACATTCAACGGGAAATCTTTTTTCAACGTTCGCTGAAGAACGTCCCAGTAAAACACTGCATCCCAGCAGTTTAAGAACACGTGCTTGATAGTTTCAGATGGCTTACACAAAAAAAAAAATAAAAAAATTCACAGGCCAAGGAACGTTTACACCTTCCTCATGTAACCATGTGTTAACCGGCTGTGCCCCAGTACGTAATTTAAAGAAAAACGTTTTCATGTTAGCGGGTACCAGCATTTTTTTCACCCGACAGAGTACATCCTGCCCAGGGAAAGTACTGCACAACATTCGATGAATGGGAGGTGAAAAAGTCATTTTTGTTAAATCCTTCGTTAGACGTTTTTGTGACACATTACATAAACATTCTAACGAAAAGCGAGCAACTAAAAATCTGTAAGCACCAACTACTTCTTTAAATTAGGCACTTAGTGGCCTTGAGCCTCCGTCACAGGACGAAACGATAAAATCAGGGGAGGCGTCACACAAACGAGCCTGAAAAACAGTACGCAAGAAGGGACTGGTTTGATCACGCAGGAAGATAAAACGGTTAACAACTTGTCAAATAAAGAGATGGACAAAAGGGAGGGCGCCAGATGGAACAAGTCGAAATAGGTTCTTGGGTTGCCAAAAACATGGTAGCGCTTTTTTGGACGAGGACGAAAGAAAGAAAGACAAGACAGACACGAGCGCTGACACGAGCGCTCGTGTCTGTCTTGTCTTTCTTTCTTTTGTCCTCGTCCAAAAAAGCGCTACCATGCCTTTGGCAACCCAAGACCAATACCAACTAGCCCAACATACAGCTTTGAAATAGGTTCGCTCGGCTGGTACGTTCCCAAGAGGAGGCCCAAGTAAAAACCGCGAAAACACGATGCAACCTTTGAATGGAAATACAAGAACAGTGCAGTACTTGAAGTAGGTACCATACCTTTGCAACAAAATATAGGTTACACACCGTGGCGCGTGCGAACATTGACATATGACGGCAACCACTCTGCATTGCTTTATGATGTAACTTATCAGTTTCTTCGCGCCACAAATGGGCCTTATCGCGGTAACTCTCTAGTGGGACGCCCAGGTAACGGGTTGGTAAGTTTTCCCATTCGACATTTCCGTACACTCTCGGCTTGGATGGCCACTCGCCATGCCAGAAACCCGAACACTTTGACCAATTCGCTGAACACTCAGTTTGCAGACAGAAGGTATTTGTGATTTTGATTACTTTCTAGAGCGCAGCTCTTAGGGGCCCGTTTCCGGCTTGAGCGGCGTCGGCGTCGCCGTCGGCGTCGCCGTCGCCGTCGGCGTAACCGCGCGGTGCATTATGGGAAAATTTCCCCGCTAAATGTAGAGGAAAAATTTCCCCGCTAAATCTAGCGGAAAAATTTCTCCGCTAAATCTAGCGCAAAATTCTAGCGGGGAAACTTCCCCGATAAATATAGCGGAAGAATTTCCCCGCTAAATCTAGCGGAAAATATTCCCCGCTAAATCTAGCGGAAAAATTTCCCCGCTAAATCTAGCGGAAAAATTGTCCCCGCTATTTTTAGCGGAAAAACTTCCCCGCTAAATCTAGCGGAAAAATTTCTCCGCTAAATCTAGCGGAAAAATTTCTCCGCTAAATTTAGCGGAAACATTCCTCCGCTAAATCTAGCGGGAAAAATGCCCCGCTAAATCTAGCGGAAAATTAACCCGCTAAATCTAGCGGAAAAAGTTCCCCGCTAAATCTAGCGGAAAAAATCCCGCGCTAAATCTAGCGGAAAAATTTCCCCGCTAGATTTAGCGGAAAAAATTCCCGCTAAGTCTAGCGGAAAAATTTTCCCGTCAAACCTAGCGGAAAAATTTCTCCGCTAAATCTAGTGAAAAAAATTCCCCGCTAAATCTAGCGGAAAATTTTTTCTGGGGGTTCACGTGACCCCCCCCCCCCCCCCCCCCCAAGGTCATATGACCCCCCCCCCCCCCCCCGCCTCGAGAACAGGTTACCCTCAGTACCCTTCCCTCCTCCTCCTCAAGGGCTGCGCTCCAATTCGGTGTTACAGGGAGTTGTAAACGGCTTTCATTTTTTACAACTCTCTGTATCAGTGCAAAATATCGCGATGTCATCCGCGTAAGCCAGTATTCGGACTTCACACGTGTTCAGAGTAAAACCGCGAACACACTGTTCATGAATAATGCGCAAAGAAAAGGGTTCTATATACAAAGCAAACAATAGTGGTGATAGCGAGCATCCATGCCTTACCGAAGAGCTGACAGGGATGCGTTCGCTTACACGCTTACTGACAATCAGGCTCGTTGTACAGTTTCGGTACGCCATCCGCACTCCTAAAATTACAGACCCTACCCCTACATGTTCCAAAACACTAAAGAGCACATCATGAGACACGCTGTCGAAGGCTTTTTCTAAATCTAACTGTAACATCGCAACCTTCCTTATCTCTGAGTCGCATCACTCCAAAATACTGCGAGCGACATGAATGTTAGTTAAAATACTTCGACCCCGTATGCCGCACATCTGGTGTGGCCTTACAACATTCGTCATCACGCATTGCAATCGTCTAGCGAGGACTTTCATTAGTATTTTGTAGCCTATGTTTGTAAGCGTTATAGGACGATAAGACTTTACACTACGAAGTTTAACGGGGATCGTCACACTTAGGGATCAATACCGTATGCGTACGCAGAAACGATGGCGGTAAGAATTTTTGGTCATACGCTTCAGTGAAAACACCTAACAAAATAACTGCAACCTCACGCTTAAACGTCTTATAGAAATGTGCGGTCAACCCCATTGGGCCCCTGGCGATTTCCCAAGTTTCAAATCTTCTACCGCAATTGTTATCTCCGACAGGCTTATCGGTTCTTCTAGAAAACCTTTTAAATTACTATCTATTGTCGGCAGTAAAGACAAGAAGTCGCTTTCAAACGCCGCCTTTTGTGAGGCATGACGACTGAAAAGATGCGTGTAGTGTTCAACGAAAGCCTTTTCTATGAAATTTTTTCTCGTCAGACAGAACGTCATGGTGATCGATTTCCACAATTTCATTGCCGGGCGCGTATTTTTTTTTTTTTCCGCGGCAACCATCCTTTTTGTGGGCGCTTCTCCTACCAAGAATCTTTCAAAACGGGCTCGTATAGCGGCTCCCCTATATCTTTCGTGATCTATGATCTCGAGTTGGGCTTTTAGATTATTAATATCGTCCACAAAAAGGCCGGGAGTTCGGCATTCTTCCTGTAAAAGCTTCTTCAGATTATCACGCAACACATTTTCGTTTTATATTTCTTGGAGCTTCAAGGAACACGCCTTCTCGATTGCGCTGATTTTTACCTCCCGCTTGAAGGTCTCCCACTTCTCGATGACACACCCTACCTTCAGCTCTGCTTCATGCCATTTCTTCTTGACTAAGTTCCGAAAAGACTCATCTCGAATCAGCTTCGCGTTAAGTTTCCACTGTTCCCATGAAAAGGGTGGCCCGTTTTTCTTGGCACCTAATGGAAAACTAACAAGGCAGTGATCGCTAAAGGAGACGTAATCGACCGAGTAACGACCACGAAGGGAACAAGATCCGACGAAATGTATATTCTCTCCAACCTGGCGTGACTGGTACCTTGGAAGTGGGTGTACACCAGACCCTTTGCACGAGGCAAGCAACACGCAATATCTTCCAACTCACAGTGCCCAATAAGTTTATTTAAAGTCATAACACTGGCGTCGCTGTAGCGCCCTCCATTGGAGCGGCCGTCACTTTTTCAAACACAATTAAAGCCTCCTACAAATATAATAAGTCGATCGCACTCGCAAAACCCAAAAATAAAATAAAAAAAAAACATTCTGCGCTCATCGGGCTTATTGGGAGCGTAAACACAAATTACCCGCCATTCAAGACTGCAAGCGGTGAAATCACACACAAACCGCTCGGACGGGCATGAGGAACAAGCAGCAACCTGACGACAAACCAACAGCGTGACTCATGCAGACTTCATAGCGCGACAGAAACGACCGCAACATACTGTTCGGTTTAACCCTCACTCTCTACTTTGGTCTCTTGAATGGCCACGATATCTAACTCATGCTCGGTAAATAGTCGGTAGAGCTGCTGTTGCCTACGCCTAGCTGCGAGTCCCCGGACGCTCAGCGTAGCGACACGTAATGAACCTTCAAGAGACACTACCGTTGAGCACGTTTCAAACCTCGAGCATAGCGCTCACCTATGTGCCTCTAAGGGAGCTGCAGCAGCACCAGATAGCCACTGCTCTTCGTCTCGGGGTAGAGCCGACGGCCACCTCTTCGGCATCCCCTCTTGCCCGCCGCCCCTTGTAGCCCCGACTCTGAACGAGGGCCAGCTGTGTCGGTCGTCACTGTCGTCTCGTTGGACGGTCGCTTGGCAGCCTTGGCCTCGAAGTACATTTCACCCGCGTCGTCACCCTCGGAGGCCTTTATCGCGTCGCTCGCGGCTCGTGCCCTCTGCGCCGTCAGCATTTATTGTGCGAGACGTAAATCTATAGTGATGCTCCTGCAATTGTGGCCATATTTATTTTCAAATACCAGCTGTGATTCAAACGTTGCCTGCCCTGTCAACCATGCTTAAAATGTTGGTTGAGGTTTTCCCTGTAGCTACAGGCCATGCCTCAATAAAGGCACAAATAAAAATTTACACTTCCTACGAAAAACACGCAAAAAAAAAATTAAATAGAAACGAGCGCGCCGACAGCTAGCATCGTCACAGCCTCCAGAGGCACGGGGGGCGAGTCGGGGAAAACTTCTTTCCTCGCCGTGACGTCACCCCGGTTCGCCGTAAGGGGGCGCCACGCGAACTTCTCGGGGCTAATCGTCGTGGGTGACGCTGCCTCCTCCGCCTCGGCCTCGTCCATGACGTGGCTCATACCCGTGTCGTCAGCGGTATGGCTGGCAACGGCTCGGGCGTACGATCGCACGCAGTCCCTTCCGTCATGCCCGAAGGCTCGACATTCCTCGCAGCTAGGCACCCTGCACTCACGCCGTATGTGTCCCGAGTGACGACAGCGAAGGCACACCGGCGCGCGCCCGGGAACGACCGCAAGTACTGTGTCTCCTTGGAACCGGAGCTGGCGAGGAAGGGACTCCGGCGTCATGCCATCCCGAAGCACCAGGCGCACGACTGCTGTCGTGGTGTCCCCGTCCGACAGGCCGTCAACCTTCCACTTTTCGCGGGTGACTCTCTTGACTTCTCCGTAAGGTTCAAAGGCTCGACGGATAGTTTCCACGGGCACGTCAAACGCCACTCAATGAACTTTGACTTTTAATTCCCGCTTATTGGGGTCGATGACCAGAGACAAGCGATCCTTCACTTGCACGTGCCCTGTCGCCAGGAGCTTCTCCTTGGCTGCAGTAGTATGCAGCTTTAAAAGCCATACGTGTCCCATTTGAAAGGCGCCCGGGCTCTCCACTTCTTCCCGGACACCCACCTGGTTCAGCGGCCGAACAAAATCCTCTCTTCGATACGGACGTCCCTGGGTGTCAGCCTGCAGCACAAGGCTGCGGCTCATAGCTTCGCCGTAGGGAATCCAGGGCAAAATAACCGCGTAATCATTTGACAAACTGCCGAAGCCAGCATCACCACGGCTAGAAACCGCCGTTATCGTAGTCGCTGAAGAGCGCTCCATCGCACGTCCGTTCGCTATCGCGTCCGGCGGTGGATTCTAGGCCACGAGCGCGCTGCCTGTTTGGTCAGCTGCGCTCGAGGCAATATACGAAAGAATAAAAAAGTGATGCCCTATTGCAAGTAAACCAAAACACAAAAGATAACGAAAAAAATATTTTAAAGCAAACTAAGAAATCAATGAAAAAGCAGTGAGTGTGCAGGCTAGCTGCTGGATGTTGATCATGATGTAGAATACCCGAGTCTGTGGTAAAAGGTGGGAAACTTCGTCGAAGAAAAGGAGAGGGGAAAGGAACGTCTAAAACTCAGATGCTGTGTTTATTTCCGTAAATTCTGATATATTCACAACCTAATCATTAAATCCTTTGTTACACCAATCCTACCCACACTGATCTTCACTTGAACCGTAAACGGTGAGCTCAATCCAAAACTGAAAATTCGGGGCTTTGAACAAAACAATCCCACCGACTCACTTCCTTTCCAGCCGGAGTCTAAAAGGGCTGTGCTTTATCTGAACGAGGATTGATATGTCCTCCCACTGAAACCTTGCTGAGTTTCAGAATTTTTTTTTCCCTTGTTTTTTTTTTTTTTTTTGACCAAGTTTCATACCTTTTACCGCAGTCTCGGGTATTCTACATCAAGATAAGAAATCAGGCAGTTTTTCTATTATGACATTTTAGATCAATCAAGAGTCAATCATTTCTTTTAATTTACAGTATTTCGTTCACAATCTTATTCCTGTTAATGAGCGGACGGATGTATAATCAATCTGCCACGTTTAAAAATGCATGTTGCGATAAAGTATAACTATTTTCTAGCTACAGTTATTTAAATAAAAAAAATGTGATTTAAAAAAATTAATGATGTTTTTTTTTTGTTTTTAGATGACCAAGTTAGCCGGGATTGTGCTTGTAGCGTCATCTCTTGATAAGCGCATTTAGCAAACGACGCACTTACAATGGGATATCGTTGCCTGTTCGCTGCGCCTATCAGAAGATGGCGCTACAAGCGCATCCCTTGTAGAGTAACTTTATATGCTCCACCTTGCGGAGTAGAGTACCGCAATGGTGCTTCCAGGGTGGCCATGTTGGATCCAAGGCCGCACTGCGGGAAGCGTCCGTCGCTTCCGCAAGAGCCCCGGATGCACGAGCTACACGATCGTCCTCCGTGTTGTCTTCTTCCCAGGCTTTGAAAACATGTTTTAAAACATCGCTCACGTTATGAAACAACACGATTATACTGTATCCGGAGGCTACACATAATGTTGTATGGGCAAGGAACCTTCCAGTTCCTTCTGTTGTAGGGTTGGATGTATTTTTCGCAAACGCAAAGCGAGAAACATGCTCCACCCGCAAGTTGGCGCCCCCAAGGTCGCTTTTCCGCACGAAGTTCGGATTCAGCTCGGCGCACGTGACAACTTCTCCGCCAATACGGAGTTGGGGACGAAATTATGTGTTTGCTTTCACTGGTCCTTCGGCTTTTTGCGCTGTTTTAACCCATTCAATATGACCATCAACCAACTCGCCCAACTTTACACCTTGTTGAAAAAGAACGCCATACTCTGGCTCTGCAAGCAGAGCCTATCATATCTCGGCAAAGTCACTTACGAACTCGCTCACTCACACTCACTCACGCTCACCGCGTCATGGTGAGGGGCTGTGAATGACCTCGCGAACTCGGAACAAGTGGTGATGTGAAGGGGATGTGACTTCGTGTACGCGGAAGGAGTCGTGATGTGAAAGGGAGTGACTCCGTAAACTCGAAAGAAGCCGTGATGTGAAGGGGATGTGACTTCGTGAACGCGGAAGGAGTCGTGATGTGAAGGGGAGTGACTTCGTGAACTCGGAACAAGTCGTGATGTGAAGGGGATGTGACTTTGTGAACGCGGAAGCAGTCGTGATGTGAAGGGGAGTGACTTCGTGAACTCGGAACAAGTCGTGATGTGAAGGGGATGTGACTTCGTGAACGCGGAAGGAGTCGTGATGTGAAGGGGAGTGACTTCGTGAACTCGGAACAAGTCGTGATGTGAAGGGGGTGTGACTTCGTGAACGCGGAAGGAGTCGTGATGTGAAAGGGAGTGACTCCGTGAACTCGGAACAAGTCGTGATGTGAAGGGGGTGTGACTTCGTGAACGCGGAAGGAGTCGTGATGTGAAGGGGAGTGACTCCGTGAACTCGGAACAAGTCGTGATGTGAAGGGGATGTGACTTCGTGAACGCGGAAGGAGTCGTGATGTGAAGGGGAGTGACTTCGTGAACTCGAAAGAAGCCGTGATGTGAAGGGGATGTGACTTCGTGAACGCGGAAGGAGTCGTGGTGTGAAGGGGAGTGACTTCGTGAACTCGGAACAAGTCGTGATGTGAAGGGGATGTGACTTCGTGAACGCGGAAGGAGTCGTGATGTGAAAGGGAGTGACTCCGTGAACTCGAAAGAAGCCGTGATGTGAAGGGATGTGACTTCGTGAAAGCGGAAGGAATCGTGGTCTGAAGGGGAGTGACTTCGTGAACTCGGAACAAGTCGTGATGTGAAGGGGATGTGACTTCGTGAACGCGGAAGGAGTCGTGATGTGAAGGGGAGTGACTTCATGAACTCGGAACAAGTCGTGATGTGAAGGGGATGTGACTTCGTGAACGCGGAAGGAGTCGTGATGTGAAAGGGAGTGACTCCGTGAACTCGAAAGAAGCCGTGATGTGAAGGGGATGTGACTTCGTGAACGCAGAAGGAGTCGTGATGTGAAGGGGAATGACTTCGTGAACTCGGAACAAGTCGTGATGTGAAGGGGATGTGAATTCGTGAACGCGGAAGGAGTCGTGATGTGAAGGGGAGAGTTAAAGTCCTCCCGGTGGTGTGGGAGGCAGGTTCCGCTTCGATGGTCTGGAGCGTGGTGGCACGAACGTCGCTGAGTGACGGGTCGACTCACTGCTTGTAGGGTACTATGTGCATTTATTTACACTCTAGTTACAAGTCCCAACTTGGGAAACCATCCTGCCTCGTCTAAAGTCTCGACCCCCGTCCCCAATTTCTCTCCATCAAATCCAAAGTCCGAATCCCTCAAAATCCTCTCCGCGCTCCTTTTGTAGGTCCGTAGGGGCCTCCTTTCCCCTCAGGAACCGACCAATCTCTTCAAATTCCGCCACTCACACGTGGCACACTGTTCTCCAATGGTCGGCGAGCTGTCATTTTGGCGTCCTAACCGCCAAACCCAAACTCCTTGTAGAGTTGTTCTCTGCAATTTTCCCAGCCTGACTGGCGCCAACCGCTAAGATATTGCATCGGGCAAAAAGGACAATTTTACACTAAGCGGCAAAACCCTCTGCCTACACGCACATTCGGTTATAAGCCACAAGCATCTTCCAGCGCGGGCTCTTTCGGTCCCGGTCCGAGCAAACCCCCGAAACCCGAGACGCTTCTTAACGACCGCGGGGGGGACCGCTCCCGCACCGCGGCCGCTCTGGCCCCGCCGACCCAAACGTAGAAAGCTAAAAAAACACAATGCCGACGCAACTCTGGAAAGATAAACTTTCCTAACCAAAAGAAAGCACCTTAATTAATAAGCATGACTCCAAAATACTTAACTCCTCCCCACCAAGACTGTTGCGTTGACACTTGATGTAAGCGCAACATAAATTCCTTCACCGAATATCGCACTGGCAAATATTCGAACCAACTACTTAGCCCACAGTTAACCAAAAGCAACAACGTCAACATCACGCTCTAGAAGTTCACCAACTGCTCATCCGTAAATGTCAACAAAATCAAACGGCAACGATAAAAAAAGAACAAAAAAAGAAGAGGATTACAAATCCAAACCAAAAATACTAAAACGGCAAGCACACTGCCGCCGCAGGCAAACCATCCGAGCACACACCAGAATGAGCGCACAAAAGAAAAACTGTCATGATAGCTGTCATGTTCAAACTCCAACTGCCACCAACGATCACACACAAGTTGGACCCACTCCTGTACATTCCAGGGTCCCGCAAAATCAGTGGTGGGAGCTCTCAAAACTGTGGCATAATGACCACGCCCTAATCATGCCTGTCTAGCCTCGACAAGCTTACCAAACCCAAAGCTACGAAACACGTTTCAATTACGTGCGGACACTCAAACCTCTCCCGCAGGGAATAAAAACCGAACACGAAAAATATATATTTCGTAGAATATAATATATCGAGGGGCCAACCGTAGTTCAAAAGAACAATGAATGAGGGGGGCCGTGACATAAATGTAGACTAAAAGTGAAATAAAAACCTAGTAGCCTGGCTAGCTACCCCCTAATCGTGGCCGTTTCGTCGTCCATCTCGTCGCCGTTAAAGACGTTCTGAGGACTACCTGGGGCGGCTCGCAGTCAGTCGCTTCCGCAACACCCGCCGATCCCGAGCCCAAACCTGAAGTCTGCTGTTCACGCGTGACAGCTCTGGGCACCGACCGGTGTGGCTTCCTCGTCTCCTCCGTGTTCATTTGGCGTTTGCCGCCCCCGCAGCACTTTACGTCCAGACTCCCCCTTCTGGAGTAGCGCGACGCAACCTTGTTCCTGGACGTCGCCCTGCGATGCGCCACCGGCCTGACCTTCGGCGACGACACGGCCCCGGTCCCGAAGTCGGCGCCTCTCCGCAGTCGGAGCTTCCGTCTCGACGCCTGGATCGGAGGAATCAAGGCTCTCTTCGCCGTCCTCTCGCCGTCATCACGTTCTCACCGTGGCCGTCTGCACCGTAACCCGGAGCCGATGCAGAGTCGGACCCGGAGCACCCCTCGACCGCCGACCCCGACCTGTCGATCCGCCTCTTGCACGGCTGCTTCGTTCCAGCCTTTGACGGCCCTTGCCTGCCCAGTGCTGCGGTGACCGGTGCGCCGGGGTTCCTTGGATCCCTGCGCTCAATGTCGCCAACCGGGTTCGTCCCCTCGTCGCCGCCGTCACCATCGCTCCCGCTCTCACTTTCGCCTCCTTGCGTCACCGGATCACCGGCGGGTGCATCTGCCTCGTCAACGCCAGCTCTCCTCTGAACGTGCTTCACCACGCGGCCGCCGCGGTCATCGCCGTATGCGTTCTCCTTGCGGTCTTCTTCCGAATTTTCAAGCTTCTGCCGCTCGTTCAAGATTTCGGGTAACACGTCGTCGTCGTCCGTCTTCCTGGTATACTTGGGGTGGCCCTTGCCCCTCTGAACCGCCGGCTCAACCTCGATGTAGCCGCAGTCATCGCCGTTCGCGTCTGTCTTTTCTTCGTTCTCCGCGGTTTCGCACTTGAGCACCTCGTCCCCCAGCGTGTCCCCAGGTGTGTGTCGGAATTCCTGGTCTATCTCATTTTCCGTCACTTGAATTTCTACCGCCTCCCTCTCGAGAACCGATCGAACTTGCAATAGTTCTCTGTACACCTCTGGCGTAAGCAACGCTCCCAAACTGTCCGACAGCTCGTCGGTGATCGCACACAGTGTGAGGACTTGCCGGCGCGTGCTTTCTCCCTCCACTACTAAACTCAGTGGCACGTATGCCAAATCGGCGGTTACCACCTTTCCGAACGCTCCTTTCAACTTGATTGTTCCTTTACGCTGTTCTAAGCACGTCGCAGGAACCGTTTCCAATCTCAACACCGTAATCTCTGTCCCGAAATCTAGGCAGGCCTTCAGAGGTCTGTCTGCCACTACGAGATCCACCCACCTGAGGCTCACACCGGCCCTTTCGACGGACGCTTTAGCTCTTTCCGTTGGCACAGACGCCACCTGGGCTACCAATTTTCGTGGGTCATGTTTGTTTTGGTTCCCCTGACCTTCGTCTGCTTGCCTTCGTGATTCCTGACAGTTTCTCTGGATATGTCCCATTCGACCGCAGCCAAAACAACGAATCGCCCTCGTTCGGTCCGCGCCGCGTCCCTCACCGCCAGTCGTCGTCAGCACAGTCTCCTTCGACTGTCCATCTCGCCCTCGAACGGGTGCGCTGTCCGAAGCTTTCTCCCTGCCTTGAGGCTTTCTCCCACGACGGCTTTCGTCAAAGTTCTCTGCCAGCTCAACTACCTCTTTTGGCCTAAGCCACCCTTTCGTCTCATTTTGGAGAACGTAGGCTCTCACCTCGTCTGGCATGACTTGCTTCAACCTATCTGACACCATGAGGTGCTTCAGCTGATCCAGAGTCTGAATCTCGCGACTGTTCAGACAGTACAAAAAAAATGTCTCCAGTTTCGTGGAAAATTGTGCCCACGACTCGCCGTCCGTTTTTTGAGATGTGAGGAATAACCTCCGGTATTCGTTGGCGGTCATCTTAAGCTCCCTAAGAATGTTGTCTTTCAATTCTAGGTACGGCATTATCCGTCCGTCTGACTGATTCGCGCTGAAAGCCCTCATTCTTTCCGTTAGAAACGGAAGTATGATCGCCCCCTGTACCTCCGCTGGTATGCTCATTGACGCGAACAGCGTGTCTACGTTTTTGAACCACCCTGGGACCATGGACTCGGCCTCTGGCATCTGAGCTAACACTGCGCGCAGCTCCTTTGCGTATTTCGAGATCTGGCTTCTTTCGGCCTCGTCTTTTCCGTCGCGACACGACTTCTCCTCTGCCTCCTTCGCTTTAATTTGTGCGATTTGGAGTTCCAGTTTTAAGGCTACAATTCTTAGCTTGAGCTCGTTCTCGCTCTTACTCCCTCCCCCCTCCGACACGTCGTCCAGCATGGCCGGGCTCTTATCGCCTCTCTCACTCATCGCTTCCTGAGCCCCCTTGGTCATCGACCGAGTCACCACTGACATGCGAATCCCGGAGGAAACAGAAATGAGTCCCACCTGTGTCAGTGCGCTGCTCCTGAGGCGAAGACTCTCCGGTGTCGCTGGACGTCACCCGCCGAAGTTAGTCTTGGGTTCGGGCCCGGCTGGTCTGTTCATCGGGTCGCAACACCACGCAACCTCTCACGTAGACGATGCTGCGTCGTCGCTGCACTTTGGACCGCCGCACACGAAGCTTCTCGCGTAGATGTCGCTCCGTCCGCTCCTTCTCTTCGGCTCGAAACCCACGAGGCCTCTCAGAGGGATGTCGCCTCGTCCCCTTTGGGTCGAAACCCACAAGGCCTCTCACGAGGATGTCGCCTTGTTTTCTTCGGGTCGAAACCCACGAGGCCTCTCACAGGCATGTCGCCTCGTCCACTTCGGGTCAAAACCCGCCAAGACATCTCACGGGGATGTCGTCCTGGTCACTTCGGGCCGGAGCCCACGAGGCTTCTCACGTGGATGTTGCCTCGTCCACCGTTGACATCGGGTCGAAACCCCCAAGACCTCTCACGGGGATGTCGTCCTGGTCACTTCGGGCCGGAGCCCACGAGGCTTCTCACAAAGATGCTGCCTCGTCCGCCGTTGAGCCGAGCTCACGTACTTGCCCGCAGGTCGCCGCCACGTCGTCTCACCGGAAATCGTGCCACCATCCTGTCGACTGCGCCAGTTAAAGTCCTCCCGGTGGTGTGGGAGGCAGGTTCCGCTTCGATGGTCTGGAGCGTGGTGGCACGAACGTCGCTAAGTGACGGGTCGACTCACTGCTTGTAGGGTACTATGTGCATTTATTTACACTCTAGTTACAAGTCCCAACTTGGGAAACTATCCTGCCTCGTCTAAAGTCTCGACCCCCGTCCCCAATTTCTCTCCATCAAATCCGAAGTCCGAATCCCTCAAAATCCTCTCTGCGCTCCTTTTGTAGGCCCCATAGGGGCCTCCTTTCCCCTCAGGAACCGACCAATCTCTTCAAATTCCGCCACTCACACGTGGCACACTGTTCTCCAATGGTCAGCGACCTGTCATTTTGGCGTCCTAACCGCCAAACCCAAACTCCTTGTAGAGTTGTTCTCTGCAATTTTCCCAGCCTGACTGGCGCCAACCGCTAAGTTATTGGATCGGGCAAAAAGGACAATTTTACACTAAGCGGTAAACCCCTCTGCCTAAACGCACATTCGGTTATAAGCCACACGCATCTTCCAGCGCGGGCTCTTTCGGTCCCGGTCCGGGCAGACCCCCGAAACCCGAGACGCTTCTTAACGACCGCGGGGGGGACCGCTCCCGCAACGCGGCCGCTCTGGCCCCGCCGACCCAAACGTAGAAAGCTAAAAAAACACAATGCCGACGCAACTCTGGAAAGATAAACTTTCCTAACCAAAAGAAAACACCTTAATTAATAAGCATGACTCCTAAATACTTAACTGGGAGTGACTTCGTGAACTCGGAACAAGTCGTGATGTGAAGGGGATGTGACTTCGTAAACGCGGAAGGAGTCGTGATGTGAAAGGGAGTGACTCCGTGAACTCGAAAGAAGCCGTGATGTGAAGGGGATGTGACTTCTAGAACGCGGAAGGAGTCGTGATGTGAAGGGGAGTGACTTCGTGAACTCGGAACAAGTCGTGACGTGAGGGGGATGTGACTTCGTGAACGCGGAAAAAGTTGTGATGTGAAAGGGAGTGACTCCGTGAATTCGAAAGAAGCCGTGATGTGAAGGGGATGTGACTTCTAGAACGCGGAAGGAGTCGTGATGTGAAGGGGAGTGACTTCGTGAGCTCGGAACAAGTCGTGACGTGAGGGGGATGTGACTTCGTGAGCGCGGAAAAAGTTGTGATGTGAAAGGGAGTGACTCCGTGAATTCGAAAGAAGCCGTGATGTGAAGGGGATGTGACTTCGTGAACGCGGAAGGAGCCGTGATGTGAAGGGGAGTGACTTCGTGAACTCGGAACACGTCGTGATGTGAAGGGGATGTGACTTCGTGAACGCGGAAGGAGTCGTGATGTGAAGGGGAGTGACTTCGTGAACTCGAAAGAAGCCGTGATGTGAAGGGGATCTGACTTCGTGAACGCGGAAAGAGTCGTGATGTGAAGGGGAGTGACTCCGTGAACTCGAAAGAAGCCGTGATGTGAAGGGGATGTGACTTCGTGAACGCGGAAGGAGTCGTGATGTGAAGGGGAGTGACTTCGTGAACTCGGAGCAAGTCGTGATGTGAAGGGGATGTGACTTCGTGAACGCGGAAGGAGTCGTGATGTGAAGGGGAGTGACTTCGTGAACTCGGAACAAGTCGTGATGTGAAGGGGATCTGACTTCGTGAACGCGGAAGGAGTCGTGATGTGAAAGGGAGTGACTCCGTGAACTCGAAAGAAGCCGTGATGTGAAGGGGATGTGACTTCGTGAACGCGGAAGGAGTCGTGATGTGAAGGGGAGTGGTTTCGTGAGCTCGGAGCAAGTCGTGATGTGAAGGGGATGTGACTTCGTGAACGCGGAAGGAGTCGTGATGTGAAGGGGAGTGACTTCGTGAACTCGGAACAAGTCGTGACGTGAGGGGGATGTGACTTCGTGAACGCGGAAAAAGTTGTGATGTGAAAGGGAGTGACTCCGTGAACTCGAAAGAAGCCGTGATGTGAAGGGGATGTGACTTCTAGAACGCGGAAGGAGTCGTGATGTGAAGGGGAGTGACTTCGTGAACTCGGAACAAGTCGTGACGTGAGGGGGATGTGACTTCGTGAACGCGGAAAAAGTTGTGATGTGAAAGGGAGTGACTCCGTGAATTCGAAAGAAGCCGTGATGTGAAGGGGATGTGACTTCGTGAACGCGGAAGGAGCCGTGATGTGAAGGGGAGTGACTTCGTGAACTCGGAACACGTCGTGATGTGAAGGGGATGTGACTTCGTGAACGCGGAAGGAGTCGTGATGTGAAGGGGAGTGACTTCGTGAACTCGGAACAAGTCGTGATGTGAAGGAGATGTGACTTCGTGAACGCGGAATGAGTCGTGATGTGAAAGGGAGTGACTCCGTGAACTCGAAAGAAGCCGTGATGTGAAGGGGATGTGACTTCGTGAACGCGGAAGGAGTCGTGATGTGAAGGGGAGTGACTTCGTGAACTCGGAGCAAGTCGTGATGTGAAGGGGATGTGACTTCGTGAACGCGGAAGGAGTCGTGATGTGAAGGGGAGTGACTTCGTGAACTCGAAAGAAGCCGTGATGTGAAGGGGATCTGACTTCGTGAACGCGGAAAGAGTCGTGATGTGAAGGGGAGTGACTCCGTGAACTCGAAAGAAGCCGTGATGTGAAGGGGATGTGACTTCGTGAACGCGGAAGGAGTCGTGATGTGAAGGGGAGTGACTTCGTGAACTCGGAACAAGTCGTGATGTGAAGGGGATGTGACTTCGTGAACGCGGAAGGAGTCGTGATGTGAAGGGGAGTGACTTCGTGAACTCGGAACAAGTCGTGATGTGAAGAGGATGTGACTTCGTGAACGCGGAAGGAGTCGTGATGTGAAAGGGAGTGACTCCGTGAACTCGAAAGAAGCCGTGATGTGAAGGGGATGTGACTTCGTGAACGCGGAAGGAGTCGTGATGTGAAGGGGAGTGACTTCGTGAACTCGGAACAAGTCGTGATGTGAAGGGGATGTGACTTCGTGAACGCGGAAGGAGTCGTGATGTGAAGGGGAGCGACTTCGTGAACTCGAAAGAAGCCGTGATGTGAAGGGGATCTGACTTCGTGAACGCGGAAAGAGTCGTGATGTGAAGGGGAGTGACTCCGTGAACTCGAAAGAAGCCGTGATGTGAAGGGGATGTGACTTCGTGAACGCGGAAGGAGTCGTGATGTGAAGGGGAGTGACTTCGTGAACTCGGAACAAGTCGTGATGTGAAGGGGATGTGACTTCGTGAACGCGGAAGGAGTCGTGATGTGAAGGGGAGTGACTTCGTGAACTCGGAACAAGTCGTGATGTGAAGAGGATATGACTTCGTGAACGCGGAAGGAGTCGGGATGTGAAAGGGAGTGACTTCGTGAACTCGAAAGAAGCCGTGATTTGAAGGGGATGTGACTTCGTGAACGCGGGAGGAGTCGTGATGTGAAGGGGAGTGACTTCGTGAACTCGGAACAAGTCGTGATGTGAAGGGGATGTGACTTCGTGAACGCGGAAGGAGTCGTGATGTGAAAGGGAGTGACTCCGTGAACTCGAAAGAAGCCGTGATTTAAAGGGGATGTGACTTCGTGAACGCGGAAGGAGTCGTGATGTGAAGGGGAGTGACTCCGTAAACTCGAAAAACCGTGATGTGAAGGGGTTGTGACTTCGTGAACGCGGAAGGAATCGTGATGTGAAGGGGAGTGAGTTCATGAACTCAGAAGAAGCCGTGATGTGACGGGAAATGAGCTCGTGAACTCTGACGCACTCGTGATGCGGTAGTGAAGGACTTCGTGACTCTGGTGTATACGTGATGTGATGGTGAATGAATTCATGAACTGAATTTGGGATGTGATGGGGATTGAGTTCATGAACTATAGGTGTCAGGACTCAGGAGATGTCGGTTTGGATTTGCTTGCTTGTGCGTATTCTTTGCGAATGATAGCCGACTTGACATTTGGTGGTTTCTGCAGCTTGTTAGTGCCCTTACACGCACGAACACGCTGTGGTTCTTATATGAGTGTATACGGAGCAGAAACTTTGAAAAAACATGTGTCAGAGCCCAGAACGAGATTCATAGTGGTGGTCTGGTAACGTTTGGGGGAAGCAAATGCAGGGGGCGTTTGCTTTGGAGGACTTTGAGAGAGATACCGCTGTGGACATTTTGCGTGTGCGACTGTGCGCGGCGTAAGTGCAAAGCCGTAAATGGGGAGGGGACTGTGTGGTGCAGACGAAACGGCACCAGCACTGCCCAGATGGGGTTCAAGGAAGAAGTGTTTGGGCCGGCACAGACTCAGCGGCGACTTCAACGAGTTTGGCGGGCCTCCGTTCCTCTGCCCCGATACTGCTGGCGCGCGTACCCGCGTCGCGTAATACACGTGCAGCTTCGCGAACGTTAGGATGGCTTTGTCTGTGCGCGGCAGACGTTTGAGCCTCCTGCGTGGCCGTGGGGTTCTGTTCAGGGGGCTTAGTAGCGACTTGGCGGCTCCTCCCTTCGGTGTGTGTGTCTGTGTGCGTCATTGTGTGTGCGTGTGGGGGGGCCGGGAAAGGTGTCGTTTTGCCACTGTGCTATTCTGCCAATGGAGGGCTTCTCTTCGCGATGATCGCATCTGCGTGCGCGCGTGCAAGCGTGCGTCCGTGCGCGCGTCCGTGCGCGCATGTTTTTGTCTTTTGTAAGCGTGTGCGTGTGCGCGCTCCACTCAACGAAACACAAATAAAGCCGTCTTCCCGGACCTTTTACACGGGTACTGGTGTGACCCTAACTGGACTATACAATGTTTGTTTTCTCGCTCTCGCTTAATAATGCTTACAGATATTCTATGATGCTGGTAATATCCGGCGTTCGCTCGTTTTTATCCGTCGACACCAAAAAGCGTGCGTCGGATTTGATCTGTTTCGGCCGCTTCCGGATTTTTTCAAACGCTATTTAGCATCTAAGATCTCGGGAAGGCTTTAAGCTATTCTAGAAAAATCACGAAAGCTTACGGGCTTTATCGATATGCCAGAGAACTATGATAATTTAAAATTGCTAGGAAGGAGCTGATTGGCTTCACGGTTTGTCGCCCACGTTTCCTAGAAGCGCGCGGGACGCGTACATTGTAATAACAGGCGGAGAGGATTTTCGATGTTCTGAGGTGATTAGGTGAGAGCTTCGCTTGCAGTTTCCGATAGTAGTTTTCATCACAGTCGTGCATACGCCTGAGCTCTTGAATTCTATGAAGACAGACATAGGTCTTCGATCTCTGTCGAACGCGGATATTTACTAAAAAGATTTTATTTTTCTGTTTAAGTGAGCAAATATCAGCGAGTGGCACAGTGATGGTGTGTAAAAGCCGGACCCCATCAGCAAATATGCGACCAAGACGTGGCGAAACTCAATCCACTAAGCAGCCAAGCCTTACTCCGTGAACAGCGTGTCTGCTGCGCTCTCGGTGTCGAGTCGAACGCGAAGGCGGAGTACGAGTGTTCAAAGATTCTTCATAAAACGACATAAATCTTTCCCAAGGGAAGGGAGACAGATAGTCCGTACCTATTTCTGAAATTATCTATTTTTGTTATGCTAGCCAGTTTGGCATACGTATCATATCGGCCACATATTCCTGGAGTGTTCTTCATTTGAAATCGAAACCACTCTGCTTACACAAGCACTTAGACTTTCGTCTCCTCAGCCTATAGACCAAACTTTCGTTATTGACCTCAGCAAGTGACTCATATTCACAAAATGCGCCGCAAGACATGGACAGAGTAAGTGAGACAACACGAAGCGCTGGTTTCAACTGAATGTTTATTGAAGACACACTATTTCTATACCCAATCGGACTTCTCAAGTAAGAATTCAAATTCTTTGTCTGTCAGATGACTGACGGGGCACTAATGCACTTGTCATCCCCCTGCATTCTAATGTTAAATGACTCGAACATCTCTCTCGAGATTTTACTTCTCAGCTTTCCCAGAATTTTTGTTTTTTCCAGTTCCGGAGCGCAAGGGCATCTGTCGCAATGAAAAGCTAAATTGCCCGAGGGGGAATTCCTTACTGATAGCGCGTGCTCCTCTTGCCCTTTCAGTAACGCATCTGCCCGTTTGGCCCACGTGCCCTTTTCCGCGTGTCATTGGAATTTCGAATACGACCGAAGATGCGCATTCCACGAATTTTTTCGAGTGCTTCTTTCTGCAAACGTCACCTCTGTCTTGTTTATTGTTAATTCTTTGGCACAGGCTGGACAGCTTTTCCGGGCCGAAAACATAACCGGCAAATCAAAGTGTGCCGCCACTTTTTTTAGGTTGTGTGAGACCTTGTGTATATACGGTATCAGCGGGTCTCACTCTCCTCCTGGGCTCCTGTGCTTCTTCTCCTTTCTTTTTCATCTTAGAAACAAGTGTTTCAGCCACCTGCTTTAGGACAATATGTGTGAATGTGAATATGTATGAGTGAGGTTGTATGTGAGCAACAAAGCCAACACATCAGTGTTAAGCTAACCACTTACTATTAAAACGTCATTCTCTCTCTCCTTTGAAGAAAGCGATCAGGGTAACCCGAAGATTTTAGGCGTTCAACCTGGTTGCAAAAACTACTTTTCACGGCGTGCTGGCACGACTTGGCCAACGATGCCTTCAAAAGGGAGGAAGCGATCCCTCTCTTAACCAGCTTAAGGGCCGGTTGCACCAACGTCGCTTATCTTAACCCAAAGCGGCGCTTTCCTAAGCCGGCTTAGCGCCCTAAACCGAGCTTAGGTAAGCACGGGTTTAAATTCCGGTTGCACCAAGGTTAAGCCGGCTTTACAGACGCGCCCCTAGCTAAACGCTGGATTTGCGTAGGGAATCTAGGGACAAACAGAGCAAACTAGAGAACGCTCAGAGCGACGAATACGATTGGCGGAGAGGAATCACGTGATGTAAACAAAAAAAGAAAAACTGCCGTAGTCGTCGTCGTCGGCGTCTGCTTTTGGCTGTATTTCTACGGTAACAAATTAAAGGTCTCCAAATTCAATCATTTTTTCGTTTAACTTGCAATAACAGAAGTCAAAGCTTCAAATAAACACGAATGCTCTTTACATCTGTGATTGTGTGTTTAATATCGGTTGATAACAGGATATTTTGACAGTGGTAGTAGTTTTCGTGCTCACATTTTGAGGCGAAGGAGCCATCGGGGGCCCCAAAACTCACCGAACGCGAGAAGGACACTCTACTCACTACATCGCTGAAGACAAAACATCATGGATATAAGTAGGCAGGTAAGATGACTACTAAAACCAAGTCAAGCCTGAGACCGATGAAGTTCAAAACAGTGACGAACTCGCCACGGCAGCTGCGAAAATGCCCGGAAATCGTCGAATAGAAGTCGTCGAGAGGTCAGGTCAGGAGACCTTGCATCGACGGTACTCGTTGCTATCAGCAAGGTGGCAGAACTGCACTGTACCGTCGTTGAACATCCGCTGCAGCCTCAAACGGACTTCAGTTTCACACTGTCGAGCTCAGAAAAAAAAACAAAAAAACTCCCACTAGTACATCACATCGCGCCGATAAGAACGGTCGTCTCTTCGCATCACCTGCCCCAGCCTGCCCCGATACAGCAATGACCGAATCTAACATAGTAGTCGTTACGATTTGTCGTCGCCACGAATGAAAGATATAAAGCAAAATAATCCTAAAAAATCGCGATCACCAAAAAAGTTACGGAGGACACAACAAGGCTCAACTTTCAGCTGAATTTTATTGAAAACGTGTTCCGGTATATAGTCTCAACCATCGTCACAATGACAACAAATGACAAAAGTAAACGGAAAACACCATCACTGAGCACAACTCGGAAACAACAGTATCTCGTTCTCGGGAAACGAATGAAAGATATAAAGCAAAGTATATAAAAAAAAATGCGATCACCAAAAAAGTTACAGTTATGGAACGATACAGTTTTCTGAAGCCAAGATTCTACTCGCGAGATAAGGAAAATTCACTGAAGATTGTCTCAAAACTCAGAAAACGAAAGAAATTGAATTTTCGCTGTTTTATTACTTAAAAGCGCCGCAATCTAATGCAAACGGCAGAGGTGTCGACAATCAGCTGATCGCCGAGATCATGTACTAGTACTGCCACTATTCAACGCGCTGATCGAATTGAAGGATACGCGCTGCAAGTGTAAATAAACAAGGTGGTAAATAACAATACGTTACAGCTATGCGAAAATTAGTAAGTACATACGAATAAGCTCGTTGACAGAAGAACCAACGGGAATACAGACGTGAGCCCCAGAGCTCCGTACGTTTCTCGGTTAGGGCTAACACGCCCTGAAAGCGGGGAGCCAACTTGAAAACAGGGGTCGATCAACACTTCATGCGACAATATTTTGCATCCTTGTCACAATCGAAAGTCATTTTGTCGAAACTTTCACGCTGATGTAGCCTAAAACACTTTGCACAACCAATTTCGTCCACCGCGTCGACCGTGACAAACCAGCCGCCATGCTTTTAATCCAGGATTAAGAAACAACCAGAAGCAAAGCGCCCAATGTTGGGCGCTTAAGTTAAGCGTAGTTTAGTGCTAGGTTTAGCGATAAGCGAGTTTGGTGCAACCGAACGAAACTGAAACTAAGCTTAAGTTCCCGGCTAAGCTCCGCTTTGCGCTAAGCGACGTTGGTGCAACCGGCCCTTAGAGTGTTCTGAATTAAAGGGCAGGACCGTTTTCTTTGAGCGTGGTCTGTACTCCCAGCACACGTGCTCCTTTTGAAAATCTAAACTTAAATCCAGGAATTGCAGCTTTCCTGACGCCATTGTTTCGTGAGTGAACTTTAGTCCTCGCGAATTCAAACAGAAAATTCCCAGCACTCTTTTAATAAGGTTATCATCCAACACAGTGGGCTGCGGTACCAGCACCAGGAAGTCATCCACGTATCTTAGTATCTTAACATTTCCCTTTTCTTTTAGACTGCTGAGCAATAGCCGGCCAAATCGCGTATGTTCAGAAGCATGGGATCTGCATTGGGTCACGAGCCGCCCCCGTACACTGCGATATTTTTTTGGCGCGATTTGGCCGGGAAGTGCTCAGCAGTCTAAAAGAAAAGGGGGATGTTAAGATACTAAGATACGTGGATGACTTCCTGGTGCTGGTACCGCAGCCCACTGTGTTGGATGATAACCTTATTAAAAGAGTGCTGGGAATTTTCTGTTTGAATTCGCGAGGACTAAAGTTCACTCACGAAACAATGGCGTCAGGAAAGCTGCAATTCCTGGATTTAAGTTTAGATTTTCAAGAAGAGCACGTGTGCTGGGAGTAGAAACCACGCTCAAAGGAAACGGTCCTGCCATTTAATTCAGCACACTTTAAGCTGGTTAAAAGAGGGATCGCTTCCTCCTTTTTGAAGGCATCGTTGGCCAAGTCGTGCCAGCACGTCGTGAAAAGTAGTTTTTGCAACCAGGTGGAATGACAAAAATCGTCGGGTTACCCTGATCGCTTTCTTCAAGAGGTGGCTGAAACACTTGTTTCCAAGATGAAAAAGAAAGAAGAGGAAGCACAGGAGCCCAGGAGGAGAGTGAGACCCGCTGTTATACCGTATACATACACAAGGTCTCACACAACCTCAAAAAAGTGGCGGCACACTTTGATTTGCCGGTTGTGTTTTCGGCCCCGGAAAAGCTGTCCAGCCTGTGCCAAAGAATTAACAATAAACCAGACGGAGGTGACGTTTGCAGAAAGAAGCACTCGAGAAAATTCGTGGAATGCGCATCTTCGGTCGTATTCGAAATTCCAATGACACGCGGAAAAGGGCACGTGGGCCAAACGGGCAGATGCGTTAATTAAAGGGCAAGAGAGCACGCGCTATCAGTAAGGAATTCCCCCTCGGGCAATTTAGCTATTCATTGCGACAGATGCCCTTGCGCTCCGGAACTGGAAAAAACAAAAATTCTGGGAAAGCTGAGAAGTAAAATCTCGAGAGAGATGTTCGAGTCATTTAACATTAGAATGCAGGGGGATGACAAGTGCATTAGTGCCCCGTCAGTCATCTGACAGACAAAGAATTTGAATTCTTACTTGAGAAGTCCGATTGGGTATAGAAATAGTGTGTCTTCAATAAACATTCAGTTGAAACCAGCGCTTCGTGTTGTCTCACTTACTCTGTCCATGTCTTGCGGCGCATTTTGTGAAAATAAGTCATGTACCAACTGGCCCATCTTTCACTATTGATGCAAGTGACTCATTCAAAGGTCTTCTGAGTTTTTTAAACAGCCCCGGAGTGATTCGAATGGCTCTCACTTCGATTGGAAGTGAGAGCCCATCACACAGAACCACAAGCAATGAAAAACAAGGTGCGCGGTCAAGGTCCAAGTCAAATTCGTTTAAGTGTTTATACGGCGTGGGGGTACCAAAACGTGTCTTCCGCGCTTACGAACGTTATCATGACCCATGGAAAAGAAGTAAATACAAAGAATGGAACAACAATCAGCGGGAAACATAAAAGGGCGCGCACAGAACGCGGGAAGTCGCGAAAGAAAAGCGGGCGCCGTCATTGGTCGAAACGATGTGTAAATAGCGGTGCGTCAGCGCGTCTGAGGGGTAAACAAACACACGAGGTGCGAAAAGAGCTGACTAAGCCGGTTATTTTTAAAACATGGAAAACTATTGAACCCGGCTTGCAGCGTTCCTGTAAACTTTTTTCGATGCACGTCGCCGTGCTGTTCTGGGGCACGTATCGTCGGTTCGCCCAAAACTGCTTTTACTTCCCCACGCTCTTTAGAGCCTGACATTGCACAAATCGGGCAAATTGGGCACCAGCCCGTTCATGCGCTTCAGGGTCGTTCGGTGATTCGCGCAGATGACACTCGCGTACATTTCGCAATGTTTAGTTCTAGCTGACGCCTCTTGTTATTTTAGCGGTGCGCAACGATAACAACTGATTCGCACCTAAGGGACTTTCCGTAGAGTGTTCTGATACGCGAGCGTGGAGAATGCAATCGTTGCCCGTGTTTCCGAAGAAAATTGTTTGCTCGACTTTAAAGTGAGATAAAGCCCTTCGTCGAAAAGTTCACCGGAGCATTGTTTCTTTTTAATTGCGTTTGCTCTTGACCATGCGTCAGCGTGTCAAACGAGATGGCTTGTCGAAGCAATCGCTGTTCCTGATATGGAATGGCCACACCGTGCATGCGTACCGCCTGCCTCCACCGAGCTCTTTCAGCAATGAAACAGCGATCTTGTTCTCTGAACATCTAGAAAGCCGGAAGCTTTCGGAGAGAGAAAGAAAGTAAATACAGGTTGTGCAAGTTTGATGTCATTAAAAACGGCGCCGGCTCTAATGGTTCTTGTAACGTTAGAGCCGTCTATTTCGTAACGAAAGGTTACGAAATAAACATTGATCGACACAGCGTCAGGCGGCACTTCGCGAATGATAAGCTTGCTCGTTTTAATGGATTTAAAATCAACTGACGGGCCGCTCCTAACGGCCTTGAGATCCCAGCATCCAACGTCATGTCATTATATAAAACTGAATGGTAGGAAGACAACAAAACTAGCTTTTTCATGCAAAAAAACAAAAAATAAAACATTTATTGGAAGGCATCACTTAATTAATAAATTCATTTACTTCGCGGTTTGGAGAAGAGAGAGAAAATATCTTTATTAAAACAGAGAGTTTAGTCTGAGCCTTGCGCTCTAACGGCTTTCTCTGGTAGGGAAGGGGAGAGAGGACAGAAAGACAATCAACAAAGGGTCAATGATGATAAAATGAAATCTTAAATTATATACATGCTATGGTGTCTAGTTTCAGAATAAGAAATGAGAGAAAGATGACAAATATAATTGTAGCACTTTCAGCAATTCAATGTGCTTGAGAAATTTAAAAGAGAGCTTTTAAGGCTACTCAATGTTTCTTTTCGGGCCAAGGTCCGAGAAGTTTTGGTAGATCAAAAGACCTACAGTCCAGAGCGTCCGCAGATTTTTTCTAAGTTTTGTGTTAATTTTCATATGCTTGACATGTGAGTAAAATGTGTCTGATGGTTTCCGGCGCACCGCATTTCTCACAATTCGGAGTCACGCGTTGTTTTATTTTAAAGCAACAGTTCTTTGTGTACTCACAGTTGAGACGAAGTTTGTGTATAAGAGTTTCTAAATTTCGTGGTAGGTCACCAGGTAGTCGTGTTGTTAATAAGGGATCTGTCATAGAGAATTTATAGGTATAATCCGTAATGACCAAAGCATCTCACGTGCAGTTTTTGCAATTTGTTTTGTCAGAGGTGTACAATCACCTTTCTTAAAAGGAACCAGCCGTGTTGAGATGTGCTGGTGGGCCCTCTTGGATGATTTGTTAGCGCATTCGTTACCCCGTATACCGGAATGTTTTGGTACCCTTTGAAAGGTAATTTGGTGACCGTATTTGAATGCTAGGTGGAGGTACTCACTATTCAGCTATTCCTAGAAAAAAAGTAGAATACATTGATTTCTTTCCGATAGGGCTGAACGACTGTAAAGCGCATTTTGAATATGTAAATAAGGTCCACTGTTGTGGTGCTTGTTTACCTATATACTTAATTGCTTCCTTAATTCCGTGAAGCTCAGCGGCTGTTGACGTTGTATGATGGTTTAGACGACAAGATCTTGCAAGAAATCTCGATGGAGCGAAGAAGGCTGACGATGAAGTCGTCGTCCTTCTTGAGCCATCGGTATCGATGTGCGTTGTTTTAGAGCAAGTCTCATATATGTAGCTCAATACCAGTTGAAGCATAACTAAGCTACTCTGTTGAAGTTTTGCAAGGATTCCGGGGATGTTCAGATCAATATCCATTTTTCGAAGCGTCCACGGAGGTATTTTGGAGTATTTAGTAACAGTGGCCTGCTTTGGAATATTGTCAATATTTCCATTTAAAGCATCCCCGTAGCTGGAGTTTCGACGTTTTATGCGTATTTGAGTAAGATAGTGATTCTTCTGCTGAGTTTTATTGCGTAAATGAATTCGTACTATTTCTTGTTTCTGTAATACTTCCAAAGGAAGGCATCTGGCTTCTGTTACCGTGCCAGGTCTAGATGAACCTCTTGGTATACCAAGGCAGATTCGAATGCATTTGTTAAGCGCCCCTTGAAGCTGTCGTTTACTCGTCAGTCTTATATTTGTTTGCAGGGGGACAAGCTTCGCATCAATGTGACTGCTCTGTCTCGCATTCAGGGGCTCCGGGAGTATATCTGATGTGTGGAGGCGACGTCCGGGGCTCATGTCGCATCGTGTAGTTGACCTCTCTCTCTCTCTCCTCCTGTCTTCCTACATATATATATATATATATATATACAACACGGGCACTTCACACCATCGTACGTGATCTCCAAGGAAGATATAAACGAATATGTGCGGATGAATGAACCGTACTTAATCCAATTAATCAAAGAATCAAAGTTTTCAGGAACCCGCCGAAAGCCAAAAAAAAAGGCGGAGCCAGGATATGAACTCTGGGCCTCCCAATGTCCGGTCGGGTGTGCTAACCTCTACGCCACTCCACCTTGGCTTTCTGGCGTTTCCTACCTGTCTTATTAATGCACAAGAAACGAAATGTATCCAATCGGAGGTGTTCTGGAAACACACGCCGCCACGTGGAACGCGGTACGACGCTTAGTGTCACGTGGCACGTGCTCGTTTGTGCTCAAGAAATCCTCCCACTGTTTGTCTCGTCCCGTGTACATGTAGTATTCTTTGTTTATGAGCTTTAGAGACACGGTATCATCATCATCTGCGAGAATCAAGAGCCACGTTATTGAATATACAACACGGGACTTCACTGGTCTCCGAGGAGGATATAAACGAATATGTGCAGATGAATAAACCGTACCTAATCCAATTAATCAAAGAATAAAAGTGTTCAGGAATCCGGCCGAAACGTCAAAGAATAAATCGTCCGTTATTGTTGTTTTCACCAAGGTTTTTTTTTCTTCTCAGTTATATATATATATATATATATATAGGTAAAGTAAGGTAAATATGAAAACAATGGACCGGGAAAAGTTAATAAGTCAAAGATGCGTACTGTCGGAGTTACTAATTCAAAGTTTATTACGACGTTTCGAGCGGGGACCGCTCTTCATCAGGTAGCGAGTATACAGCCCGCGAATGTTTATATACCCCTAAGAAGAAATTAGAGGGAGTAAAGTGCCGTAGAAAATGGAAACAGCGTTGACAAAACAGATAGATTACACAGAAAGGAGAGGGCACCAAAACTTGACAATCATCAAAAAAAAAAAAAAAAAAAAAGTTGTTGGTGGAGAGATTATTTCCTCTCACACAAAAAAATAAAAAAAATAAAAATAAAAAAGGGGGTGGCTCGTCTTCAAACCAGAAATAGGATACATGTGACCACCGACGCCCCCAAATCCCGTGACATTCCTTTGTGCTAGAGGTCGAAGTTAAACACTTTGGGGGATTTTTCTTTGGATAAGGAGTGGTAGGGATGTGACAGTCTATGCCTGCCTGAGATTAACCGCTTGAGCCGCATCTATCCGTTTTGGAGGTTCTCTTCGGACTTAAACGTATTAGAATGTGGTTTAACTATCGATTGTTAAGTTTAAAGATCTCCTAGTGTCTTCAGTGTGTGCATCTAGAGAAGCTCAAGGGCGGAGAGGATCAGCTCTCCAACGAGCCAGCTGCAAACTAAACAGCCTTCCCGGACTTTCATTAATGCCCTGGTTGAAGGTATTAAACTTATAAATAAAATATGATTCTTTTTGCTCTCTTTCAATTTTTGTGCTGAAGCCTGATTCCAAAATTACAACAGAAATGTGCTTGATTGAGTGATTAGAAAGAGACAGGTGCTTTGAGAGCGGAAGGTCGGGGAGTGTTTGTGCGTGACATTTGTGGTTGTTAAAGCGTAGTCTGAAAGCCAAATTAGTCTGTCCGACGTACTGTTTATTACAGACATTGCAGTGCAGGAGATAAATCACGTTTGACGTGCCGCAATCGTAGCTGCCCCTTATGTTCCACGTGAACTCTGAATTTGTGCTCGTGGCGTTCTTTGTTTCTAACATGTGCTTGCATACTTTACACCTGGGCTTTCGGCATGGTCGGCAACCTAGGTTTGCGGGAGTGGTAGTTTTTGATTTTACTAAGACGTCCCGGAAATTCCTGCCGCGTCGATAGACGACCCGAGGAGCGGCGGGAAAGATTTCTTTGAGGCGGTCGCTCTGTGACAGAAGATTGTAATTTTTGCTCAATATGTTGTTGATGTTTGGAAGATTGCCTGTATACGTTAAAATAAGGTTAGACTGTCTGCTTTCTTGAGGACGCTCTATTCGGTTGCCAATGATTTCTGAGCGGTCGAGGTTTCTTGCCTTGTTTATAGCGTCATCGATTACATTTGCTGGATACCTCTGCTGGGTTAGTACGCGTTTCAGTTCCTGAGCGTTTTGTTCAAAGTCGTTGTTGTCTGAGCATATGCGCTTAAATCTGTGCGCTTGAGAGTACGGCAGACTAGTCTTACAGTGTCGAGGATGGCAGCTGTTAAAATGGAGGTATTGTTGTCTATCGGTAGGTTTTCTGTAAAGTTTCGTACTTAATTTGTTGTTGGAAATTTCCACAGTTACATCCAGGAAGTTTATGCACTTTTGTTCGGTATTTCATTTTATATATATATATATATATATATATATATATATATATATATATATATATATATATATATATATATATATATATATATATTACAATTTCTGTTGGTAGGTCCTGACAGATTACTATATTACCCAGCTATAAATAAGAAATGAAATAAATAAAAGGTGGGCTTTTTAGAAAATCGACTTCAAACTTGCAAGTCTTTCTTTAAAAAAACTTGCAAGTTTAAAGTCGATTTTCTAAAAAACAAAACTTTTATTACTTTAATTTTTAGTTACAGTTAGGTAATATAGTAGTCTGCCAGGACCCGCCAACAGAAATTGTAATGTACTATTTATATGGCGGCTATTAGGACTCGAATCTCGTGCTGTGAGGGTTTTGAATGGGATTTCGCATAGGCGCTCAGCTGAGCAGAATTTTGACCTACGTAAGGTTTTCTATTTAATGTTAGTACTTACCTCAATATCTGAGCGTAAAAGCCAGTGAAGCAACAGTATTTATCCTAACAATATTTATTTACTTGGCACTGGCGTGATTTGCAAGGTGTGTGAGCTTCGCCCTATGTATTAACGGAGAAGATACGTACTCTTGACTTTCACACAAACTTAAGTCAAGAGGAAAAAGTCAAAGTAACCCGGCATGAACCACTGAAAATAGAAATGAAGCCTAAACACATGAATCACACGTTGGAAGCCTTACACGCTACGCAATGCGTTATTTTACGAAAGAGTCCGTGCGCGCACAAAATAAACCGTACTTCCTAAGCGTCAGATACTAAATCGTACATAGGTATATGCACTGCACATCTGTTTTACGTAAGAAAATATGACAATTACATATCAAGTTCGGTATTTCAAACTCAAAGCCGAAAGCAAAAGGACCCAGGGGAATTCTTTGACGATCTGCATTCCCCAGTATTGGGAGGAAGTAAGCGCTGGGGGTCCCCCCCTTGTGGATACGGGCTTCAAAGTAAATTTGTTTAAGTGCACTACTCCAAATTGTATTAATGTTTATGGTTGGATATTGAGGTAACTGCTAACGATAAATAGAAAACCTTACATAGGCCAAAATTCTGCTCACCAGAGCGCCTGTGCGAAGTCCCGTTCAAAACGCTCATAGCACGAGATTCGAGTCTTAATAGCAAGCATACAAACAATATATTACAATTTCCGTTGGCAGTTTCTGATAGACTACTATACTAACTAACTGTGAATAAAAAATAAAAGAACTAAAAAGTAGGTTTTTTTTTTCAGAAAATTAACCCCAAACTTGCCAGTTTCTTCAAATTTTCGTTTTTCAGGCACATGTAGCGCATTATATACATATTGCAAAATAATGAATCTATATTTAAAAAAAACAGAGCGTAATTGTAGCTTTACGAGGATATAGACCTTTTCATTTCAGTAGTTGCTTGACCGCCGGGTAGAGGGCGCTGGCGCACTCGCCGCCATTAGGTTGCTTCAGTTTGGTCGGTTTCGGTTTCAACGTGCACGCGATTGTGATGCTGTTTCATGACACTTTCGATTAATTTTACGATATAAATTTCTTTCTTGTAGCACACAGCGAATGAAACAATAGTATTGAGCCACTTGGCAAACGACGAAGTGGTTTCGAGCCTAAATTGCGATCTTTTTTTACGAACACTATATGCGTCCGATTCCGTCCATCGTTAATTTCGGCCAGGTTCGGCGGTGAAACAACTGCGCTGATGCACAGGGAAAGTTCCATTGTCCAGGGCCGTACTCGCGGATACTAATTTCCAGAAGAAAAATAAATAAATAAAGAGCAGGACAAGCTCCGCCTGCAGCGTGCGCTCGTTGCCTGCCGCCGTGCTTTGGCTGTGCGTGCACCGAGTGGTACGGAAGGTCGATAGCTCGCGCTCAAGTCAGAGCTGCTACTGCTAACCTTATATTCCAACAGACTATATTGCATGAGTGCTTAGTGAAAAAGCAGATCGACAACATGATTAACAATCTGCTGAATCACCAAGAACAGATGAACTGACAAGTTTACTTTTCGATGTTTGGTTTCCGTACACCAACCTAACTGCGAGACTGGAAACGTCTTTTATAATGCCTAGAAAAGTTTTATATAATCACGTAGATAATATAAAAAGTGATATTGTCTCGACCGGTTTTATTTAAGGAAATTAAGCGTCCGAGAAATATTTTGATACACCAGCGTAGGCTGACAAGACAATTTCTTTAACTAAAGTACTCATTAACAGCATTTCAAAATATTGGCCTTATGAAATAAACTTTTTGTTATATGGACATTTGCTTACGACGTTCTCAAGGTATGAGAATAATGAGATAAGTGAATGCCAGACTTCAAATAAAATCTAATATTCATCTTCTGTAAAATTTCCCGAATGAAATTGAAGAGCGCAAAAGAAATGATCTCCGATAATTAAAACTTGTTGTTGGCCTAGTTGCTTCATGATGCAGTCTAGAGGTTTTTGCGCGACACAAGGGACGATCACAAGCGAGTAGACACGGACAAGCGCTTGTGATTGTCCGTGTCTACTCGCTTGTGATTGTCCCTTGTGTCGCGCAAAAACCTCTAGACTTCTTCTCCGATACGTTTGGCTGAAGTCGAACGCCAGGCGCCACCCAATGGACGAAAGCTGTTCACTGATTTGAAACGATGCGCTTTGCACATTTTGACGTCGCCAGCTACTGAAAATAACTCAATATTCGCCGTCGACAACCGGCTGCACTCGGGTGATTTTCATGCTGAAGCATTCTTTTCGGCGTCACATTTTGTGAATCATAGGCACTATCAAGCTGTCTGTGACAGTTTCTTACGCGGGGAGTCCAAATATTTGTGTTGAAATAAATTAATTGAATCTGCATGGTTATATTAAAAAAAAATGTCTTCAGCAATTTAAAGACTATGGACATGGGACCAAGCACGATATTCAATTCCGTAGAATTCATAAATAAACCGATAAAGCGAATGCTTATATCGCACACGCGATTAAGAACGTAAAACAGATATAGGTATGATATTGCGAACAAACAAGTTGCCTAATGTTAAGGTACCGTTATTTCTAGCATAAAAAAATAATTCAAACTAGACGTTTGTTCCCGCGTCTTGTCCACAAGTTCTCTAGTGTAATCAAAACAAACTGCTTTCGATTTGTTGTAACTACAAAACACCATGCTTTCGGGAAAAACACGTGGCTAATTACGCTGAGTGTTTTTGTTTCCTTCCTTGACACCAATGCGCACTCATATATATAATAACATTGGGCTTCCTATTGCAAATATTCCGCCCTTATTAGTAACCAAACCTCAGTTCTCATTAGATATTGGTATTTGAACCCTCGAGGCTCTCTTCAAGTCATATATGTATTCGATGTGCGCAAGTGCTAACGCTGATTCCTGTATCCCGCACGCCGACGGTAAAAAAATATTCAAAACGTGTTACAAAATCAACTACAGAAGATACGCCTATAATGATGTAGTGGAATTGCATAGTAAGTATAAGTATCTGACGACACTTTACGGAGTAAGGCAAGAGACGCGGCGAAACGCGACGAAAAACACGAATTCAAAGCATCCGCCAAGGCGCGGACGGGAGAGCGGAGCAACAAGTTGAAGCAACCTAATGGCGGCCGCATCACGTGATTCCAAGATGGCAGCGCCCATGCGGCGGAGGGTGAAAAGGTCTATAAATATCATAAACATATGTTGATTAGGTCACACAGCACAGCTTGCTGAACTTCGTCAAATATCGTCGCAGAGAGGCGGTGTGACAAATAAAAAAACAAATCATTAATAATGTTATGACTTAGACACTTAATTAGTGTGAAAAAACCTATGTCTAGAGTGTTCCCAAAACGTTATATTGATGTAGCGTAAAAAGTAAGGAAAAGGAATGGAGTGAAATATGGCACCACCGATAAGCTGGAAAAACATCAGTTTCCACCTTGGCCGCTTCAACGGTTCATAACTTGAGAACAAAAATCTGACGAAATTGCTGTTTGCGTCTTCTTTTATTATAGGAATTGTCCCAAAACATTAATTTTTGTTGTCACAATTAAAAATTCGACCCTAAATCCGTGCCTTAGTTGAGATGAAATCAGCCATATATACAACGGGCACGGTAACGGGGGCCGAAGGCTTGGGTATAACTGAGGAGAAACGAAACCCCTCGGGTGAGAACACCGGAGTCGAAGAATAAACCGTCCGTTGTTGCTGTTTTCACCAAGGGTTTTCTTTTCTTCTCAGTTATATATATATATATATATATAGGAACAGCACCGAGGATAAAAAGAAAGCACTCGAGAAAAAAAAATATTTGCATTTAAAGGGCAACTCCGCTCAATTCCGAAAAATTTAGGCTTCCATGTGATTCAAATTCACAAAGCACTACTAAACAACTCTACGTCTTCGGATTCGCGAAATGTGGAATATTATTTGTGTAATCTTAGTTTAAACATCAGCAGATACCGAAACCGAAACTTCGGTTGCGTCAGGCAACATTGGTCTCGGGTCGTCAGAGTCATGGTCACGTCACGTCGAACCACGTGGTCCTGTGACGTTTGGGAGGGAGCGAGAAACAGGACACGCGACGCGGGCAGGTCTTTTTTTTTTTTTATTGGATGCGGGCAGGTCGCTTCGCATGGTGTGGACGGTGATGGCCCGAGGGAGAGGGGGGAAGGGGAGAAGACGAAAAAGGAGAAGGCGAGCGGAGAAACCGACCGATAAGCGCGCAGGGCAGCGCAAACTAGCGCATCCGTGTTACGGTGATCACTTGAACGCCCGGTCAGCCAACACCGGGAGAATAAACTCATGACGTCATCGTCCAATTTCGCTCTGAGAAGTAAAAACAAGCAAAAACGTGAAAATGACGTATCATGCCTCTGACGTAGTGGTTCAACGTTGGCCGCTCCAACTCCGTCGCATTGACTGCGCTGATGATTGCGCCTCGCGCCGCACGCTAGAGTTGGCAGATTTCGGCGACTTGGCTCGCTTGAAGGTTTGCTGGCCAGTTTATTAAATATATAAACGGAATTAGATCGTAATATTTGACATGGGGCCTTCCTATGTGATACTGAAGAGGGCTACATAGTTTTCTAAATATCAAAATTGAAGCGGAGTTGCCCTTTAAAGGGGCCATGAAACGAATTTTGGGTTGGGATGAATGATTTTAAATGGGGACTTTACTAATCGCATATCGTTTAGTTGGGCAAAAGAAAGAGGCTAGAAAGTCAGAAGCCAGCTTTTCGGTACGAACATTTGAAAATATAGCGGACTATTTTGTACCTTCTTGCCTTCGAAAGCTCTCCGCCTTTTCACTATGATACATCCGTGGTTCCAAAAGCGCGTCACCGGCGCCAAACTGACGTCAGCAGAGCCCAGCTCACCCATTGGACACGAGAACTGCGTCACTCGGACGTATGCGCTCGTCAACAATCAATCCGTCGACGAATATTTGGATTCGTGTTCGTGGCCAATGAGTGCACTGACGGAACTTATTGTCACTGGGGAATGACAAGTTCTATGGTGTGCATAAAAAGCACGGTGGAAGCTAGGAGTCATCGCACCGGTGCCGAAGGAATGTCATGACCACGTGATTTCACAATTCGCATTTGAGTTGAGGATTAAAGCTAAGGAGGAAGAAGTAGGAAAATCGTTTCATGACCCCTTTAAGAAGCTGGTCGTCCAAATCAAGGAAAAGGTCGCCAGAAAAGTTGTGTATGGAAACGTCTCAAGCCTGGTAGCCTCTTCGTCAGTCCGTGAAAGAACACTTCGTTTTCCCTTTCTTTTAGTCAAAGCAAAAACGGCTGCAAAGACGAAGAAGTAATTTGAAAAACGCTTACCGCTCAGCGGGTATTTACTAAACTAAATTCTCGCTTAAAAGTCTCATTTATCCCGGTCAGAAAGCAATAAATAGAATTCAAATAAGTAAATATAATATTATTAACGCTATTATTATCACAAAACCAGTTTTCGGGACATGTGGTTGGACATAAGCCAATTATACCTGGTGTCATGTGAAGCCAATGAGAGGCCCAATGCAAAGCGTTTGCTGGTGTCACCTTAAACGATCAAGCGAGAAAAACAAAAAAAAGCAACAGTGCGGCACCGATTAAAAGATCTCAATTAAATGTAAAAAAAGGGAAGGCGCAATGACCCCTTTGAATTGTTAAGGCCCTTTGGTTCTAAGGTGTTCTAAGGTATTAAATTTATAGATGAATTCGGATTCTTTATTTTTTCGATCTCTAATGGTTCGAAGCTTGCCACCCTGAAGTATAATAAAATTAAAGTCAGAAAATCCTGTATCTCCTGTGGAGTTTAAGTGACGAGAGACTGGTCCGGCAACGTGTTTACATATGTGACCTTTATGTAGATTTGTGCGCTTTATTATGCTTGTTTTAGTTTCTCCTATCTATGGAATTGGGCATTTTTTACATTGTATCAAATAAATAACATTTTCCAAATTACAGTCAAAGGTATCGTTTATTTTCCAATTAAAGTTATTTCATGTGCTACGAAAAGAGTTAGCCATTCTTATATCAAGACATAGACTGCATTGTTTATTATTGCATTTTGTGCAACCAAGAGGGACCAAGCTACGTCCGGTGTAGTTTCTGGATTGTCAAAAAAAATCCAATAAATTACGTGGTCTCCTAAACGCTATACCGGGCGGTCGATGGATAACAGTCTTTAAAGCAGTGTCCATGTGTAAAATATTCATGTGTCGTCTAAGAATATTGTTTATGTTTGGAAGTTTTAACTGGTAAGGCAAGATTAGTCGTAATTCATGGTCATTTTTTTTCTGTCGCTCTACGAAACAAGCGTTCCGAGAGATCCCTCGACTTTTTGATATTGAATTATTTATTAACGGTAAGGGGTGCCCACGGTTAATGAAATCCTCTCCTAGTGCTCTAGCTTTTATAACGAAATCCTTACCTTCTGAAGTTAAGCGTCGCAATCGTAGCATTTGGCTATATGGTATACTTTTTTGTTTTGTTTTGTATTGAATGACAGCTTTTATAATATAAAAATTGACGTCTATCTGTGGGTTTTCGATATAAAGTTGTTTTCAAACCATTTTCTGTAAGTATTATTTTTATCTAGAAACTCTATTTCTGTATCGGAGTGTTTATATGTAAATTTAATATGTGGATTAAAATTTTTCTAAAATGAATAAATTCAAAGAGTTTATCTTCTCTATTATTCCAAATTATAATTATGTCATCGAGGAAACGTTTATAAAAAAGGGGTAGACATCATTTCTCTTTCTCCTATGACAGCATAGGAGGAAGAGAAACGCGATCCCATTGCTGCCCCATGTATCTGTAAATAGTGCTCATTCATAAATGTGAAGTTATTCAGTTCTAAAGCTAAGTAAAGGTCCATTGCCTTCCGTGCCTGCTAGCTGACATACACAAATACTAACACACGGAGGACGAAAACCTCGCAAGGCGAGTGGCTAATCGGTCTCCGTTGCCAAGGCAATCGCCATTTCGGCCCCTTCAAATCTTCGAAGCTTCCAGAGGGTCGTTCTAATCCAGTCGCACGAAGATCTCCATGGAGCATCATCGAACTGAAGTCGTTGCTCGCCAATATAAGCGTCTTTAGCTGTGTCTATGCAATCAACTTATCAATCATGCCCATTTATACGGATCTCTTACAATTATATTGTTCTTCTTGCGTATTTCAAACTAGAAAAATTATTTTTCAATTCCTCCAAGCTTTGACATTGCATCTTGTGCCGGTACAAAGATGTACGCTCAATTCGCCGGTGTGTAAATAACAAATCTTGGTGTACAAGAAACGTGTCTATAAAGCTGCCCGTCACCAGCGAATTTATAGGCTGACTGAAGTCGCCAGGCTCAATCTAAAATGGGCCGTAGAACTCGGCGCCTGCACGTAGAAATCTAAGCTTTTCGTCAAAGGTGTATTTCACAGGTCGGTTTTTTATGTAACATTAAAAAGCGTAGCCCCCTTTCTGTAAAAAATAGGGCCAAGGAACTTGCCAGGCACACCGGCGGGCGGCGACTCAGACGACCAAGTCGAGTGGTGTGGCGCGTTTGGCGCTCGTATAGGGGGTATTCACTGGCCGCAATATTTAAGGTCACTGTTTAGAGCGCATGCTCAGAACGAGCTCGCATTAACAGGCTGCTGAGACCGGCAATCCTGATGGTGCGGGTGCACGTTGCAAAATAACTGTGGAAGCTCGCCATCAGCACGTGCTCAGCATTAGCGCACACAGATATGCCAGTGAATACACCCTACTGACAGATGACACTACCTTCATGTCGAGACTGCTCGTGACCACCGTGGTTTGTTAAAATGAACATAATCTTTATGTAATGTACATCTAGTTAAAAAATAAATGCGGACAATAAAAGCAAAACTTAATGTAATAAAAACAAAACGCGTTTGCATAACGACGGCGCGTTTGTTGTCTACAGATTTCGTCTTACGTGTCATCTGTTTTCTTTCGCTGGTTGGTTACACCTTCCGACGCTGCTCCCAACGCCATCTATAATATAAATAAACGCGTCGAACGCGCCACGCAACTCGACTCCGTCGTCTGCGTCACCGTCCTGGCAAGTTTTTTTTTTTAACAGAAAGGGAGCTATGCTTTGTAATTTTACAAGAAAAAAACTACTTGTGAAATGCACCTTCGACGAAAAGTTCAGTTTGCTTCGTGCAGTCGCCGATTTTTACGGCCCATTTTAAATAGTGCCTGGTGACTTCAGATACCCTATCGATCGACTCCCAAAGAATAGAGGCGCCAAGGAGATATTGCTCATTTCATGAGCCGAAATGGCCACCATACGAGGAGCTTGGCGCAACTTTCCTACGATCCATGCAGTTACTTTAATACTGAACGAAACACCGGGGACGCACTGCGTATGCATCATACAAAAGACAGTCTGTGTACAGATTCGAACCCGAGTCTCGGCGAGATCCCTGCTTCGAATGCCGCATGGCAATGAGTTCAAGGAAAAACTTGGCATTCCGCATTCGAATCACTGATATCGTGGTGCTGTCTTTTGTATGATGCATGAGCACTGTGACCCCGGCTTAAAGAGCACTCGCTCACAGCTGCCTACGCACTTCCAGACATTGTACTGTACGGAAAAGAACGCATTGGCATATTCCTCAAGTCCACCACCGCAGACCTCATTGCCGCTTGGATAGCCACCTTGCGCATATCGCAACACGAACTCTCGCCCGAAGTCGCCATCTTCACGGTCTCTCGTGATGCCTTACAAGTCGTTTATTTGAAAAAAAGCCTGTCCCCTAGCCAAGTATATGACTCAGCTGGAAAAAAAAAAACTTACTGCAGATGAAGGAATGATGGTTTCAGTGAATGCGATCGCATGTGCACCTGGAAATGAGAGCGCAGATATACTGGCTGCGGAAGCCCACTTGGATTCCTACCATTTTTGTTCCCCCATCCAAAGCAGCAAAATATCCGATTTCCACGGCCATAAGAAGCGCAAATCCCCATTTTGAATTCAATACAGCACCAATCTCACTCCTAGTCTCACCAAAAGGTTATCCAAAAAACAAAAAGCCCCTCTTCAACGGTTACGAGCCGAGCGTTCGTCTACCAGCAAGCCACTTCATCTTATCAAAAAAGTTGAATCACATCAATGCAATTCGCGCGACATGATTAAAGATAGGCAGTACATCATCTGAGACTGCCACGCGCTGGAAACAGAAAGACCTTCATTAATTTTGAAGACGCTTCCCGTATCTTCGGAGTATTCCAAAGCCCTATACTCTTCCCGACGTGCTCCCCGGCAAAAAGGATGAACATAATTAAGGCCCTAATTGATGTTCCAGAGCAAGGGCCGGCAACCTTTCGCTGCAGCGGGCCGAATCGCTGCAAATTGGGGACGAAGCGGCCGGTGTAAAAGGTGGGAGGAGAGGGGGTATCCCCCCCCCCCCCTCTAAAAAGTGCCTCAAGCTTAAAGATAACTTACTAAGGGGATGAGCTGAGCTAATTGGATATTATACATCACGGGTGGAACCACTTGAACAAGGAAGGAAGGAGAAACAAAAAAGACAACCGACCGTTGATTGTCTTTGTTTCTCCTTTGTTTCTTGTTTAGCTGGTTCCACCCGTCAAGCATAAATGAAAGCGCAAAAATGTTTACTTTATTTAGGCACACTTACCCTAAGATTGCTTAAGCCAGTAGGAGTTTTAAAGCAACTAACTGAGAGTCGTGAAGCTTTTTGGAGGTACTCATTGGTTCATTAGCGCACCCAGAATTTTTGCCTGGGGAAGGGGGGGGGGGGGGGGGTGGAATTTTTGCCCTTTTGTTTTTCTTCTTTTGTGCGCGCCACTGTTAAGTTTTATTCCCACTGCGCGAATTCATTTTAATCCCATCGACAGGATTGCATTCTTTGGTATGTACATTTATTTATCAAAAACTGTTGTTTTACATTCATAGAGTGCAGTAACCTTTTTGAATTTTTCCGAGTTTTAGAGCCCATATCTTTGCTTGAACATAAAGAGGATTAAAATAGGACTTCGCCAATACCAATATTCCGTAGGATAACGCGGGAAAACGAATTTTAAACTGCATAAAACGATAATCAAAAACCACCTCGAGGATGTCTGTGAAGCTTCGATGGAATGTCTTGGCGACAACATGCCCATAAGAGCAGCACCACAACGGGAAGTACGGTCACTCATAGGCATTACTTAGGCTTGAACGTAATACCGAGGCTCTTGGTGAAGAAAGTAACAGCAGATTTGGCCACCGTTCGTTTCAGTATCGGGTGGAGTTTCCGGCAACACTTGTTTGGGGGGGTTTGGAGATTTTGTCCGAGCGATGTAATATTCACGCTACGAAATGTCTGTTTGAACGGGCCCGAGTGCCCACCTTTCCTGATGACGGGATAGCCACCTTGGTCGACCGCAACTGGTAACGAACTTGATCGCTAAGAAGTCAACACAACTACCATCGTTAATTGCTAAAAGGAGACGGCCCGTACGGCTCTGCAAAGTGGCGCGCATGAAAACAAATCGCTGCGGCGTTTTTCGGGGATGCGGAAGAGAACCAACGTCCAGGAAGATACGTTTGAAGTAAAAGAGTGTCAGCAAGATCGACGTAAATACCTGTTCGCACTGGGAGCGGAACCGCACTGGCACCGCGTTCTCGGTAACCGCTTCGGGAACGGTCCTTTACGACCGATTTTATGAACCACTGGGCCTCTTACAATCGCAACTCAATGCTGACACGACGCTCGGCAGAGAAAGATTGGACTGGCATTGAGTCGCTCCCAAAACCTCTCTAACTCGACATGTGTTGGCGTATCATCATGTCTGAATAAAATGGACATCTAAAAAAAGTGTTCGTACCCATGTTGCGAAGACAATCCATATATCGTTTTCACACACACACAAAAAAAAGAGATTGAATCGAGAAGAGTGTCGCTTCTCGACTAGAGCGTTCGTCACAGCTGCATCTGAAAACAAGCTAATGACGACGAGGGGAAGGGTTGGCCTTTTTACCCCAAATTAGAGGTCCGGGTTGAAACTGTTCATGCGAAAACGGTCCACAAAGGTCGCGTGGGCGTATTCCATTCATCAAGCCAGCCGGTCGTGTGCAGATGGTCTTGTGCCGGATCGTCGAAGTGTTTTGCTAAGCCTAGCGTCTTTGCTGGTGGCTTGGTCGGTGGGGTCCTTGTCGTTGTAGCTTTTTCAGGTATCCGTGATTCTAGCGTTTTTCTCCGCCGCGGCGTTCAGTGTCAATTACCTTTTTCTTTTCGTTTTCCTTCTTGATGGGACGCGCACAGAGAGCAAATAGAAATGCACGTTGATCGTCGCGACGACGTAAGCGAGCGATGTTGTCGGCGATGTAAATTTGATCATAAAAAGTGCGAAAAACTTTGTATCTGTCGTAGGCGTGGTCGTAGGATTTCATCGTAGCGTGCGAAAAACTTGCGATAATTTTGCTTCGTGAATACAGATCTTTTCTTAGGTTTTGCTGTAAGATCGTTTTGTGAATAAGCTCTGTTACCTGTTGTGGAGGATGAAGACAATGCAGATAGGTCGTACAAATACGACTCTAGGCCGAATCGCTTCTCGGCCATCATGACCACTGGTGATGTAGCGGCGACCGTTCACTCGAACGGTCGCGTTGGTCGGCGACCGTTCCCTCGAGGCAGCTCCGCCGGCTCCGTAATATGTTACAGCCCTCGGGCACTTCGACTATGTGAGGTTGTGACACGTTGACGCCTCCAAGTGGCAAGACTCATAACTGCGGTACGCTTGGCCCTCCTAGGCATGATAACGTCAAGACCGCGCCGGATAGGCCAGATCTCCCGAGATGCATCGCGCTCTTCGACGGTTGATCTTGAAGCGCTCGCCAAAATCCAGGCATTTAGAGCGAAGAATACAGCCATCCGCTTAAAATATAACGATGCGACTATCAATTACCAGTCTATTTGATTCTATTTGACTCACCCCTAGGTGTTTTTTCTATATTTTAATTTTCGATTCAGTATCTCTTTAAGGGGGGAGGCTGGTCTCTAAAATGGCAAAAAGCTGGAGAAAAGTCATTTTTGAGAAAAATGGCTCTTCTGATATGTGGACATACCCACCCAGCTCTGTACAAAATATTATTGCTCTGTCTAATTTTCAAATATGAAAAAAAAAATGATGTCTTAATTTTTTATGAACATTCAGTATAAATTCATATACTGCCACTACTTTTTCCCTTCTTTACACTTATTTCACAAGCGAGCGTTCCCGTGACTGAGGATGTCTCGTCTGTAAAACTTTGTTGTTCAACGTTGCACCAGTGGAACGAGGTTACCTGCGATGCAAAGAAGGCCCGGCCTGTGTGCAAGCCATCCGAACAACAGCGGTAGCGCACAGGGACCAGTCATGGGACAACGGGAGAAAAAAAAAAAACCTGGCCGAACCCGTGACATTGAACCTGTGTGTAATCCGTTATTATGTGCGAGTTACGAAAATTATGAAAACAACATTCAAGACTACAACCACTTCCCCTGGAAATGTTGTCATTTGATTATTTGATTACTTGACACGAAATATAATTGAACGTCGATCCAAAAGAAACCATTCATTTTCATTTTCTCTTTGTGTAACGTGATTATTGCGGCTCGTCGTTTTATTTAGTGTGCTAATCTTAATAAGCATAATAGAGTGGCTCTCAGCACTCTGAGTAAATACACGTAAATCTAAGAAATAACAGGTTCCGGCAGTCCAATTACGTAAAATATGCACATCATATTCGGTTAAATAGTCTCAAGGAAGAGTTATGAAACGATTACGGCTTTGCTCTTCTTGTTAGTCAACTGGCGGAAAAATTCTGAATTCCCTGGAGACGAAAAAAAGAAAGAAAAAAGACAAAAAAGATGCTCCTTGCGACTGAACACGCTGCGACTTTTCTTTGACTCGTTCGGACAATTTTTTTGAAAAACTTCAAACATAGAAACTCTGACATAACTTGAACAAGAAAGAGAAACCAAGCAAGAAAGACATCCAAAAAGGGGTCATTTCCAAAATTCCCCAAAAGTTAAAATAAATCAGTCCCGAACTTAGCATTGTTGATTTCAACTTTCAGGTCATCTTATTAGTTAGATGCAGCATACAATTTTGGACGTTATGTATATAAAAAAAAGATTGACAAAGATTTAAAAAAAAAAAAAAAAATCTCCAGTCACACTTACTGGCTTTCTAACGTAGATCTCAAAGTCATTTGGGTGAGACGCTGCAGAAACTGGAAGATGCTGGGCAGAGACGGATCGCTCAGAGGAATTCGGTGATGATGATGTCGTCTGTTGAATGATCGACTTCTCGATGCTGGGAGTCATACATTCCGATGGTAATGCATTAGTGGGCTCCAAATCGCGATTTTTTTTTTTTTTTTTTAGGGAAGTAGTAGGTAAGCACAGAATCTGGCTGGCGCTTCAATGAGGCGGCCTTGGTGATATAGGTCATCGCGGACTCTTGCATTCGTACACCGATCAGTCTTAGAAATTAGTTGTTAGACTTACACCGTGGCATGGGTGCGCACTGAGCAGTACTAGTAGAGTAGATGCTCTAAGAAAGATGAAAAGCGCCAGTTTGTTGTGTAGCTCGGATGTCGCTGCTGATGTGAGGGGGGTAGCGCACTGAACTTTATTGCATCTGTGAAGACGCGATAATTATCGGTTCTGTGAAGACGCAAATTTTCTTACTCTATCTATAAGTCCTTTCCGCCAGGCCGCCTGACGGCCTGGCGGAAAGGAGGAAATAAGTCGAAAGATAAAGAACGAGACAGAAAAGGGAACGAGAAAGAGTAAGAAAATGCACAACAAGAGAGAGAGAGAGAGAGAAGCGTAAAGAGGACACGGAAGCAAAACTTCAAGCGTTTTCCCTCTCCAGGGACGGCGAACCAACCATTTTAAAACACTCAACAGAGGCACAGCCTACAGGGTGACCCCGGCACCATAACAGGACAGTACACGACAAAACAGCACGCGACAAAACAGCACGGTCAAAACAGCAAGCGTCAAAACAGCAAGCGTCAAAACAGCAAGCGTCAAAACAGCACGGCGACAAAACAGCAAGCGTCAAAACAGCACAGCGTCAAAACACCAAGGCGACAAAACAGCACGCGTCAAAATAGCAAGCGTCAAAACAGCAAGCGTCAAAACAGCACAGCGTCAAAACAGACGGCGACAAAACACCACGCGTCAAAACAACACGGCGACAAAACAACACGCGTCAAAATAGCACGCGACAAAACAGCACAGCGTCAAAACAGCACAGCGTCAAAACAGCACGGCGACAAAACAGCACAGCGTCAAAGCAGCACGGCGACAAGACAGCACAGCGTCAAGACAGCACGGCGACAAAACAGCACGCGTCAAAACAGCACGCGTCAAAATAGCACGGTCAAAACAGCAAGCGTCAAAACAGCACAGCGGCAAAACAGCACGGCGACAAAACAGCACGCGTCAAACCAGCAAGCGTCAGAGCAGCACAGCGTCAAAACAGCACGGTAACAAAACAGCACAGCGTCAAAACAGCACGGCAACAAAACAGCGTGGTCAAAACAGCAAGCGTCAAAACAGGACAGCGTCAAAACAGCACGGTCAAAACAACAAGCGTCAAAACAGCACGGCGACAAAACAGCACGCGTCAAAACAGCAAGCGTCAGAGCAGCACAGCGTCAAAACAGCACGGTGACAAAACAGCACAGCGTCAGAACAGCACGGCAACAAAACAGCATGGTCAAAACAGCAAGCGTCAAAACAGCACAGCGTCAAAACAGCACAACGTCAAAACAGCACGGCGACAAAACAGCACGCGTCAAAACAACACAGCGTCAAAACACCACGGCGACAAAACAGCACGCGTCAAAATAGCACGCGACAAAACAGCATAGCTTCAAAAAGACACAGGGACTGAAGAGCACGTGCCAAAACAGCAGAGCGTTAAAACAGCACCAAGACAAAACAGCGCAGCGTCAAAACAGGACATTGACAATATGGACAGGGTTTGGCGCTTTTGATTTTTATTAGTTCTAAATTCGGCGTACTTTTTTTCGGTTTTTATTCCAAACAGAAATTTCCGGCTTATTGACGAAGCCCAGTATACTGACGAAAATGCAATTTTTAAAAACGTTTGTTTAAAATGTATAGTGAGTAAACCTAGGGTGCCTTCATGTGCGCTTTGCTTAGGGTGGTGGCATTTCGCCATTTTGTCACACACGTTTATTTTTATTTTTTGTTCAGAAGCGCGTGAAAGAGCGTGTCCCTGCACGCGCTTGTGGCGCTGACTGTGCTATGGCGACATTTTGTTTTCATCGATTTCTTTGTATTTTTCCCGTGAGCGCGTGCTGTCGGCATGTGGTACTACAAAGGGTGGCATCACCCTAAACAGAAGGACATTGAGGCACCCTAAGTAAACCAGGTATTGATTTTCTTATTTGTTGCTGTCTGTGGCAGCCGACGCGGCCTGTTCTGCAAGACGCACATCGGGCCCTATCGTCATCTCACATTATCGCCGTGTGCTCGTATTTATACGTACCAGAGAAGGACAAAATACATTCAAATATATATCGAAATACAAATACAAAATACTTCGTCAAAAACGTATTTGATTACAAGTCTAATTACATTTCCAAAAAAGCATTTAAGTACAAAATACAAATACAACCAAATATATTTGGTCTCCTCCAAATATTTTTCCAAATACATTCCTCAAAATTTTCGTCCGCGACTTCAGGGCACCTGCAACGGGTTTCTGGGTATCTCATTTTAATTTTGCATCGCAAACTCGGGAGTTAGTGTGCGAGGCTCTAGTAACGTAATAGAAATATAATCACAAAAAATGTAATCAGCTTGGACGTAATAGGTGAAAAAAGTACAAAACTTCAAGCAGCTTTTTTTTTTTTTTTTTTTTTTTTTTTTTGTCGATTACAATTTGGTATGGGCCAACAAAGAACCGAGACGGCCAAGACGCGCAGAAGTAGCTAGATAATTTTTTTATTGTTGCAACTCGCACCAGTTACGAAATTCTGGACGGCCCGCGCATTTAGAATGTTCCAGGCAAAAATATGGATGGAAATCAGGCTGGAAAGCATCACAAGTTGTCACAGGCTCTTATTTAGCCAGTCTGCCTGTGAACGTCGATTTCGTCATTATTCTTGCCCTGGACTAGCACCGTAATCACAAAGTCACTAAACGCTTGTGCTTGATTGAGAGACACAGCATTCGGTGCAGAACGTAGTTTTCTCCCTGCTCTGGACACGTCTTAGGAGGAGCAAAATGAGTCGTGACAATAAATTTGAGGAATGTATTTTAGCCCACAAAATTGCATTTAATTACAATTGTATTTGAAATACCCACGTTTTAGTATTTAAATACAAACGTCAAATACATTACCTAATTTGTAACTAAATAAACATGCAAAATACACAAAGTATTTGAAATACCTATTTCAAATACTTGTATTTAAAATACTGCTCATCCCTGGTACGTACAAAGGACGAACAAGAGCTTCACTACCACTACGGTGCCTGGAACGCGTCTCCGACTGGCGTGTTTACCGGGTCCCAAAAAGTGGTCCCTCAATTTCCGCCTCATGACGTCATAGAAGTGTCATGCTGTCGCCGGTCGCGAACCTGGCGGCGTCCCAATAGCTGTGGTGTATGTGACAGATGCCTGTTCTGCTGCAAGTCGCCTATTCAATGCGGCAGTCCACGGAAGATACAGCAGCCGGAAGTTGGGACGCCTGGAACGCTGTGACGACAGTGACCCTCGCGTTCGCCTGTGGTTTTCGCCAGTATTTCTGCAACCAACCGCCAGGATCGCGACAGTCAACAGCATGACACTCCGGCTTCTGTGACGTGTTTGTTGCCACTTTGGGACCACTGTTGATGTATGGGCGGGATAGGGCGCTAAACACACCAGTCGGAGACGCACTCCAGGCACCAAAACAATCGTATTGATGCCCTCCTGTAGTAGACGGAAGCTAGGGGTGTTAAAAAATGTGCGGCATTTAGGGACGTCCTTGTTTTTCACTGTTCAGTTCACGATTCAACTCTCTTCTTTGAACAAAGGATCAGGCACACAAATCCCTATCCGATGAAAAACCGAGATTTCGTCCTGAAGACAACTACGCCCCCGGAGATTTTGTTGAAAGTTAAACCGATTTCGGAGACAAGCTGGAAACGGCAAAAGGAAGTGGTCATACGGTCAGTAATGGGTCATATCTCCCCTCCCCCCCCACCCCCCCCTCCAACCAAACGCCCTCGAAAATACTGACCTTTTCAGTTGAAAGCCCGAATTTGGAAAATTGAATTTGGCGTACTTTTACCGGTTTTATCCGGTATAAGCCGAAATCGCTGAACCCTAAATATCGCGTATGGAGTTAAGAAATGAGTTTCTCAAAGTAGGCACTGTAGAGAAATGGAGGGTCTAGGCCAGGGGTGGCCCGACTGCGGCTTGCGAGCCGCATGCGGCTCTTTGCGCGTTGAAGTGCGGCTGGCGGCTTCCTTATAAATCTACTCCCTCCCCCCTACTTTTCTCGCCTTCCTCCCCGTCATACGAGCACTTCCTTAAAAAGAGAAAAGGAACGCGTTTCAAATTGAAAGACAGGTTGAAATTTGGTCTTGTGCTACTGCTACCATAGTAACCATACGTACAGTTGGGCTGCTTTTGACTGAGATATATCTAAAGTAGTTTAAGCTCTATTTATTGCTCTAAAACAAAAAGTTCGACCCCCCCCCCCCCCCCCCCCCCCTTTTCTGCTTTTCCTCTTCCAGGTGGCTCTTGGAAGTTTAGTGGATTTGTGCGCGGCTCTTTGGCCGGGTTAGCCTGGCCACCCCTTGTCTTGGCCAGTTCGTCGAAATTCAACTCGTCGACGGCCAATTTGTCGAATCTGTTTTCGTGGGAGCAAGTTCGGAGTGGGGAGTATTAGCGGCGAGGTGTTTTGGTGGCGCCCTCCCATGGTTCCCTCTCGTGACGTCATTAGACTCATTACCTTGCGAAAAACATGTTCGATGGTGTTTGTAATGAGCATGGTGTAAGCTTGAAATCATTGCGCTCTGAAACCAACACTGCAAACACCGTCAAAACTGAAGTTCTTACATTACTTTTATTTCCGTCAATGAGAAAGCCTTAGCTGACGTCATATTTAGCATTCGGCGAATCGTGAAAGGCTGAACACAGCGACCGCTTTCGATCGCGCACGTCTCTAATACTCGATGCGCACTTGAAGACTACCTGGGCAGAAGCTGGTGCGTATTCTGGCTATTTCTCGAGCATTTCCACTAATTTTGACGCGCAAATTTGCTGATGGTGTCACCTACAAAAAATGAATCAATCGTAATGTATTGTCGTTAGTTGTTAAAAGAAAAAAACAGAAAGCGTGTGCTGCAACCGTGTGTTCAGCCCAGGCTGTACACTGTGGCTGTGGCATGTTTCTGCTTCACCGGTTTTTCCTTCATCGAGGCCTTCGTAGGAAATAATCTATGAATCCGACTCAAGACAATTTCTCGCCTGCAAGCTGCAGCCGCGTGTTTCCGGGACATTTTATTCACAGCGAATGAACCGCGCAAAGTTGGTGCCCATGGTACACCTTGAATACGGTCAACATTAAAGTCACATTATCTTACCGGTTCTATCAATGCATCTAATATTGGCGCATTTCCTTCTTTTTTTTTTTACTTTTTTTTTGGGGGGGGGGGGGGGGGGGAAGGAAGACGTTTTACTCTTAGGTGCTAATTACGGAACGACGAGTACTACGAACCTCGCCGGACCGCCGCAAACCAGGCGGCTCATAGCTTGAACTTATGGATTTCTTTTTCCAAATAACTTTTCCTCTTTGGCCGGTTCTACAAAAAAGACCAGTCAACGCGGCCAACATCGAGGCCAAGATGTCACCTCTAACTACCCAACATCTTCATAGATCAGCGTAGTTAAGTAGTTGTAGTAGTAGGCCCCTATCCTTTATAAACTACCGTCAATAAATGAAAGGGTCAAGGAGGTTCGAAACTATTCGCGCAGAGAAGGGTGAAGAGCGCGCTCGAAGTTGCTGCATGCGTGCTGTTTTGTCGCTGTGCTGTTTCGACGCCGTGCTCTTTTGGCACGTGCTCTTCTGTCGCTGTGCCGTTTCGACGCTGTGCTGTTTTTGTCGTTGTGCTGTTTTAACGCTCTGCTGTGTTGGCACGTGCTCTTCTGTGCTCTTCTGTCGCTGTGCCGTTTCGACGCTGTGCTGTTTTGTCGCGTGCTGTTTTGTCGCCGTGCTGTTGACGCTGTGCTGTTTTGACGCGCGCTGTTTTGACCCTTCTGTTCTGTCGCGTGCTCTGTTCTGTCGCGTTCCCGGGTAACCCCCCCCCCCCCAATGGTCGACTGGGGGTCAGTCAACAAGCTCATTAGAATAGATTAGAATTGCAAAGGGCACAAAGTGACAGTTATGTAAAAGCATATTATTTCTTCTCTTTTTTCGGTTTGTGTCAAAGCACAGCTTTATCGTCGGGAGGATCGCCCCAGGCGGCGGGTCAGGACCGGAGTGGAGAAAGCATCACGAGAATGTCGCTCTCAGGGGCGCTTCGAGCGGGTGTATGCCTAATTCGGGAGCACGGGATGCACTGGTTCCCATGGGAAACTGCCGGATGTGGTCTCGAGTCGTAAACCGCGCCAAACATAGCGGTTTTGCGTTCATTGTGTAAGCGGGCCGGGTTCGTGGGAGCGCCCATCTTCACGGCACTTTCTTGTCATGTCCGTCGACGAGAGCGTGGTGTCTTTTTTGTTTTACTTTGGTTGTCCGCTTAAGAGAGTGTGTTGTTGTTCTGATCGTAAGCTTTTATGGCCAACCGTCTACCAGAAAGAAATTAGCGGGGGAACCTGGGATCCTCTTTGGTTTTGGAGGATGGAAAGTGTCGGGCGGCGACGTCTGGGAGCGCCCAACATTGTCAGTGTACTATGTTAAATAAATCTAAGTTAAAGTTGAATACCACCCGACTGAACTCCACTTCGAAACGTGATCGTCATCAGGCCCCTTGTGGCAAGTGTCCGAACATCGTCTACATCCACGACCTTCATAACTGTGGCACTCCCGTATATTTCGATAGAACAACCCGCCGGAGCATACCCGGCGCCACGCCAAGTCCGTTCATGACAACTAGGGATGCCGCGAACCACCCTAGGTTCGATTTCGAAAGATTTTGATATTTTCAAACCGAACTGATGTTCTAATTCAAAAGGTTTTGATATTTTCGACCGTACGGAGATTCGAAATCGAAAAATTCGCAACTTTCAAAAATCGTGGAGTTTCGAATTCAGAAAGTTCGAAGCTTTCACGGTTTCTAAAAGTTCGGGTTCGATCATTTCGAATATTTGTTTACTTGAGGTTCGAGAAATACGAAGATTTCGAACTTTCCTAACTTGAAATGTGAGAGAATCGAATGTTTCGAATTTCTTTGGATCTGAAATTCGAAAAATCGAACGATTCGAATTCTTGTAGACATGAAGTTCGATAAATTCAAAGATTTCGAATTTCTTTCTACATAAAGTTCGAAAAGGTCGAAGGTTTCGATTTTCTTTTAGCGCTAAATTCGAAAAAGAACCTTAGGTTTCGAATTTCTTTAAAGTCCTAGGGCGCAAAGTTAGAAGTCCGGTTTTCATGCTCCGCCACCCCCAGTTTCAGTCTCAAATAACGTTTTCACGCCTCACTGGTTTTCACGAAATCAGATTTAGAAATGTTCGGGTGTGATATTCAGATTGCGCGAAGTTTGTCAGGCAATTAAATGAGACGACGAGTGTCCCAGATGTGCTGGATTATTTGCCAGTGCAGAGTGACGTGTGCGGATCAGTAATTGTGGCCGCCAGCCCGAGGGGGGGGGGGGGGGGGGGGGTCTTTAACGTGCATCACGCAGTAGTGATCACACGAACGCACTGTTTAACGATACTCATCCAGTTCGAAACGACCAGGGGCAGGCAGGTGGTTGAGGGTCACTTGAGGCTCAGAAAAACCTTGAAGCGATCTGGCAAACTACCTCCCCACCTCCCTGCACGCTGGTAGCAATCCGCTCGAACGCCGCCTGAGTGACGCTGGCATATAGTAAGTTTAGTTTGTACATAATGCAAAATCCTGAGACTGGGAAGGAAATTTGAAAAAAAAAGTGTAATAAGACAGAAAAAAGGGGACATGACAACGTCTCAAACTCAGCTCAGGACAACGTCTCAAACTCAACTCAGCTGAAAACTCAGCTCAGAAATAATGTCTCAAACTCAACTCAACTGAGTTTGAAACTTTGTCCTGTCCCCTTTTTTCTTTCTTCTTACACAATTTTTTTCTAATTTCATTCCCAGTCTCGGGATTTTCCATCATGATCAACATACACCAGCTCGCCTGCATCTTGACAATTTTTTAGTTTGTAATTGTTTTGGAGGTTTATTTGCGGAGACGGAAGAAACGCCTAGCAAAAAGCACAGGAGCCGACACAACTTGAGGTCGAGGAGCGTTCTACCATACCAGCAGCGTCGGAAGAGGAAAAACGGGGGGAAGGGGGAGAGAGGGGCTCCAGTCTCTCCCCCCCCCCCCCTCCCCCGCCAGATATTTCGGGCAGTTAAAGAAAACAATACGGGGAAAGAGGCATGGTCGAGCTTATTTTAATCTGAAAATATTTATGCATATGTGTAGCTAAACTGTCACTCTTCACTGCATAAAAGATCGCGTAGATGGTCATTGTTAGAAACTCGTTGTCAGAAGGCACTACTCGTCACATGCTTAGTGGTTCGGAAGTTCAAAGCTATGTATTTTCGACCTAAATAACTGTGCCATTGGTAAAAAATAATAAATAGATACACATAACAATAAATGCAAAAAATAAAAGCTGGAGAAAAAAAAAAAAAAACTATGAAGAATCCGCCAGAAGTGTGGTATTCTTGCATATTCAGAAACCCAGAACTACGAAACAAATTTCTCCTACCAAAATGTGTACAGGCTAATAGAAACATGTCCTAAAAAAGTGAAATTAAAAAAAAATAATAATTAATGTTTTTTTTTGTATGACGTGAGCAATATTAGAAATCTTTTTCCCTGTGTTAATTTATTCCTCAACGTGAAAAGAACAATATATACATTAACTTGTATTCTGCAGATAGTAATGATATGTACTGTCTGTGGTGTTAATTCAAATGCGATACCTCAAACAATTTCGACGAAACAAATTACCAAGTTTAGGGCATAATTTCCCGTAGACACATATTTAGATATTTCTTCGAAACTCGTCTTGAACAACAATAATCCTATCTTAAGACGGCACTTACCTAGGTTATACATTGATCATTTTTAAAAAGTTTAACATCTCTACCATAAATATCTTCGGCTATAGCGCGCTTCAAATATGCCAGAAACGACAATTGTCAAAAACCCGTCGTCCTTCCTCGCTCCTTCGGATATCTATTTCTTTAAAACCAAGCATGCCAGATGATTGAAATAAACAGCATTGTCTTTCGCAAAGAATGCGGCACCACATGTAAAAATGCGGGGAAAAAAATTACGAATGTACCTAACTGCTTAAATCCAAATGAAACCGCTCGCCCGTCTTTCGAAGTTCAACGAACTTCGAACTTTTACCCTAGAAATTCGAAGTTCATCGACTTTTGACTTTTCGGGAATCGAAAGTTCGACAATTTTAGAATTCTTTAGATTAATAAGTTCGAAAGTTCGAAACTTATCGAATTTCTTAGCGTAGGAAGTTCGAAAGTTCGAAAAGATTCAAACTTTTTAGTGCAAAAAAAATCGAAAGTCCGAAAATCATCGAATTTTTTTAGTCTATCAAGGTCGAAAGTTCGACAAGCATCGAATTTTGCAGCGTAATAGTTTCAAAATTTCGAAAAGCGTCGAACTTCTTAGTTTAACAAGTTCGAAAATTCGACTTCTGTCGAATTTCTCGATATGGAAAGTTCGAAAATTCGAAATCTTTCGAGCTTTTCGAACCGCTTGATTCGATCATCGAAACTTCGATTCGAAAAAAGTTCGCGGCATCCCTAATGACAACTACTTCGCACCTTCGTAGTTTCGCTAGTGCTCCAGCCTGCCGTCTCGACGGCGCCCAGCCGAGGCCCCTCGGCAAAGTCACAATAGGTTGGGAAAGGAGACGCCGGGGACCAGCTATCTCCGAAATCTAAGTCCTTCAGACCCCTCAGAAAGCAGGCCCGCCGTAGAAAAGACATGACCCCCACGAGACGCGTGTAAGTCGGCGAAGGCCACACAGGCTCTCCAAAACGAATAAAACTAACTGACTTTGCGGACAGTGCGATCCCTGCCAAACATTTACCAAAAGAAAGAAAAAAAAAAACAAAAAAAAACAAGGAAGACATCCAAAAAGCGATGTCATCTCTAAAATTCGCTAAAAGTTAAAATCAAATATCCCGAAATTGACATTGTTGATTTCAACTTTCAGGTCGTTTGATTAGTTAGATGCAACATACAATTTTGGACGTTATGCAAATAAAAAAAAAAAAAAAAAAACAGAATGACAAGAATTTGAAGAGAAAGAAAAATCTAGTCACACTTTCCGCCTTTCTGACGTAAATCCCCAAATCATTTGGGTGAGTCACTGCAGAAACTGGAAGACGCTGGACAGAGACGGGTCGCTGCGAGGAATCCAGTGAGGATGATGGCGTCTGCCGAATGATCGACTTCTCTATTATGGGAGTCATACATTCCTTTTTTGCCCCCTCGCGCCAGAATTACCATGTCTACCCTCGCTCGCCTGCCTACTTGCGTTAAAGGGGCGGTGCAAAGATATTCAATTGGAATGTTTTTCACTTCACACGGGCTTACTGGCACCGGTGGGACTCAATGATACTCGCACGCAACGCCACTGACCGGGAAACACCTTTGTTGCGCTGTAATTTCTAGGACCAAACCGAGTGTTTTCATTCAATCTCTCCTTCGCAAAACCTGATGACGTAGCTAAGCGGTAGCAGTACCGCCGAGTGACGATATTTGAATGCGCGGTTCCTCGATTGGACCCGAGCATTGCGTGGGCACTCGATTTGGGCTCGTGATAATCACTAGCTCGAGAAGCATTCGGGTAGAGTCCTGTGTTTAATCGCTGCAACGACGACAACAGCCGAACCATAACAATGTCTGGAACTCAGCGCGTGTCCTGTGCCTTGCCAACCCCGGCGCACGGCTATGATCAACATTGGCGGAATATAATTGGCTCCAGATCACGTGGCCGCTTGTTCTGGCTGTGAGTTGAGGTTGTGAACTCTGCTCGTTTTTCTTTATTTTTTTCTGCGACTTCGATTGCGTGTGGCGAAAAATGAACGGGTATTTCACAGGTCATTAGACAGTTTTAATATAGCGTTGCTGGACCTTACGTACGCAATACGCAATATTATAGCGTACGCTAAAAATGACCTGCTCGGACCGAATTTAGTTGTGCGTTACGTTTTCGAGTGAACAGCGCGCATGATCTTAGTTAAATTTGCTAGATCCGTAGAATTCCGCGTGCTTTTAACGCAACCATGCTCCTGGAAAGAAATATCGAAAATAAAAACGTGTCCAATCATTTTATTTCAAATTAAACCAAGCCACAGCTGCCTCGCCAAGCGCGCTTTTCTGAGGGGTACAGAGGCTACGAGTACGAGTGCGTCGCCAAATTCGATCACGGAGCCTCCGTCACTCGTCCCGTGGAAACGGCACCTTTTATCAATGCTATCGCGGAATGAAATTCATGACCCTGATGTCCAGTGCATAGCGAGAACTTCGGCGATTTCTTTTAGAGTCGTTCGTCCGTCGGCGATGAACTGTGGGAATAGGCTTAGCGTTGAGCGGATCGCAGCGTCGACGCACATTCCGAGCGGCGAACATTTTCATTGTGCACTCCTTCAGCTGCACGGCGATCTGATTCGACCGCTGTAGGTCCCAGAAAGACTCGCCGAGCTGAACACCACGCAATTTCACGTAACACAGAACTTCGAAAACACCACGTCGCCCTTACTGCACCAGTCGAGGCAGCCGCCATCTTGAAACTGGCGCTCTCGTTGGGTCCGAGATTTCTCGAGAGCGTCCCACAAGGCCCGCTAGCCAGCAACGCAAAATCACCAGCGTTGCGCGCGCGCGCAATACGCTAGCCCTTTTATTGCGTTCTGCGCATGCGTATTCACGCAAAGCTATAGCGTACGGTCCACTGAAACTAGACTGTTTTAGTGGACCGTACGCTCTGAGACAAAAAACGTCTCTGAGACAAAAAAAAAAAAAAATAGAAAATGAAATGTCACACAGCAAGACGCATTAACTAAGGTTGCGTCATAATGTCCGCTATTTTATTTTTATTTCGTCTCAAAAACCAAGAAAAAAAAAAACGCTTTTATTAGCGTGCTGGATTGAACTTATCACTTTCAAGAATACTTCTCGCAAAAATACGAAGTTAATGTATAACTCGATCCTAGATGGTTCGAAATGCGATGGCGCACGCAGTCCATGCAAACAATTCATATGGAATCCTTCTGAAAAGCTTTTTGGAAACAAATCTGAAAGTTTGTGTGGAAAGCATAGCCCAGCTTTTTTTTTTTTTTTTTTACAACATTTTTGACTGCTTGCGTTACACAAAAATAAGAAAGCGCTAAAATAGCCTAAAGTGTTGAGGTTTTTTCTCTGACAGTTGGGGACCGAACGCGTTTCAAAAACGACACAACGGTTAACTACTGGAACCGCTTCGTCTTTTGAGAGTGTTTATTTCTTCATATACGGAACATGTCCGAACATAGAATTAATAATGACTTCAGAGAGATGCACAGGAGAGGAGGTACAAATAGAGGTCGCGAGCTTCGAATCCTCCGTTTATCTTGTTCTAGGGTGCCTACATGTATGTCTGTCTGAGGGTGAAGACATCCATTGTTGCCCTAAATGTGCCAGCGCGTGACGTTCTCGAGCACTCGGTGCGTGACTTAGGCGGTAAAATGGCGTCTTTGCATTAGCCAAAGCTGCGTTCATGGCAATGTGGCTCCAATGCTTCTCCCACACCGAAGGGCACCGCATAGGGAGTATTCACTGGCGGCCATAGCTGTGTGCGCGAATGCTGAGCGCGTGCTGATGGCGAGCTTCCACAGTTCTTTTGCAACGCGCATTCCGCACCATCAAAAGTGCCGGTCTTCGCAGCTTACTGATGTCAGCTCGTTCTGAGCATGCGCTCTAAACAGCACCCACAAATATGGCGTCTAGTGAATGCTCCCTATATATTGCAAATACTTTACTAGGGGGAATACATTCCACTCTGCTCATTTGCATTAGACAGAACGCCTACAGCGCCGAATCCAGCCCTGACGGAGGGGAGGTCTGCGTCAGTCCACGCGCATGTGCACGTGGATGTTCGCGGCGGCCGCGGCGGTGTCGTCTCCGATTCCACCTAAAGCCCCTTCATGTTTCAACAGTAGCGCAAGGTGCGTCGATGCATGAGACACGTGCACCGTGCAACCCTTGGGAAAATCATGGCGGCACGGTGCAGCAAAGTATCTGGCGCAGCACTGAGCTATAGATTTTAGAAGCCACGTTCTTCCTAGAAGTGACGCGCGGCACGTGTCTCGAGCATTTCCACAACAATGAATTTGGTATATAGAACAACCACCATCATCATCATAATTTACCGCCCGACAGCCGAGACCACTGATCTCTATTGTAGTAGGCTGGACCGCGGACCGCGGCCTCGGCAGCTGGGACCGAGTGTCGCCACCGGCGGTCATTGATTGACACAAGCCAATGCATGGGACTCTATGGGGAGAACGAGCAAAAATGCCGTTTCCCCCGTTCCTAAGCTGTTATCAGCACTGAAACTTTTTGGATGCTTTTCGATAAGCCCGACAAATAGCTTGCTTACAACCATTAAAACCGACAGCCCTCGCAGTTCTTATAAATAAATATTTTGCGGTCGAGAGTGCAGCTCAATAAACTGCATTCTCGACGCTGTAGTGCAGCTCAATGAGGCGGGAGTTAACTAGAGTTACCACGGAGTCGGTGGCGGTTTCGTTGAGTTGGGTTTAGCAGACGACAAGGTCGAAGGCTTTGCTACGCGGAATTCACTCATTCCCGGAAAGCCGCTGACGAGATGAAACTTTTTTGTCATTCATCAACTTCTGGGCTTCCCCGAGGACGGTCTCATTGACGGCAAGTTCCTTTGTTTACTCCACTACGACAGCAAGCTTGCCAGCTCAGCCGTAGGTGCTCCGGTACGTTTGATTTTTTTTAATCAGCGTTCAAACTATTGCCAAATACCGATTCCATCTCCAAACACCCAACATAAGGATCGCAGCACACCATAAATACTAGCTTTCGAGCACCGCGTATATGCTTCAATATTCTTACTTTTGTGCGTTTCTCCCATAGACTTGCGTGTATTGCCTGGTGTCAAGTGATGGCCGCCGGTGGCGACACCGACGGGCTCCCAATCCGCGATCCAGCCTACTACAATAGAGATCAGTGGCCGAGACCTCCCCGACCATAGATGGCTCTCGCCGAGCCCAGAAAACCTGTCGGCACCGAGGCTATTGTGTTTGAGAGAAGTGGAATGTATTCCCCCTTGTAAAGTGTTTGTATATTGGTTCGCTCCACTTTCATGCACGGTTTACGCATGGTGATTGGATGAAGTTACCTAAGCGGTAGAATCACACTGGTGAAAATCTGCTCTAAAGCCCCTTTATCCTGGGAAAAGTGGCGCCATACATTGCTGTAGAAATGCTCGAGGCACGTGCCGCGCGCCACTTCTGGGAAATTCATGGCGTCTGAAATCTAGCTCAGTGCTGCGCTGTGCCGCCATGATCTTCTCGAGGGCTGCACGTTGCACGTGGCTCGTGCAACGACAAACCTTGCGATACTTTTGAAACATGAAGGGGCTTTAGGTTGCTCAAGGTTGATACGCCACGTGTCGTGAGAATCGGGAACTAAAACAGCGTGTCCCAGAGAGCTGGCCGTCTGTGCAACACTTCAGCAGTTCATGTTGTCACCCGACTTGACAATTTTCACCGTCGGAGTACCGAATACGCGTGAGGATGAGGCTCAGGAATCAGCGTTAGCACTGAGCAGCCAGGGCCGGATTAAGGTAGGGGCTAAGGGGGCTGCAGCACCGGGCCTTCGGCTCTCTAAGGGCCCCCATGCAGGTCGTAGAAAAAAAAAAAAGCCGAAATTTAAACATATTTTGGAAAGCGATGTTGCTTTGCCGCAGCATTCGAGAAGAGGGAACGCGCACTTCGCGTAGCAGACCCCTGTCCGTGTACAAAGCCGGCCCTTTGGGTGGGTGACCGGCCCCTGAGGGTGCTTGTCCGCTTTCTTTTGAAAGCGGCTTCGAGCAAACGAAGAAAACACACGAGGGGCCCCACGATCTGGGGTTTCCGCTCCTCTTTTCTTTTTTCATCAGGAAGGGAAATGTCACCTCCCCCTTCACCCTACTCGGGCTCGTGTCTCGTGCGCGAAAACACGTGTTTTTGAGCAGCGCTTACACTTTGAAAGTGCGGCCTTCGACGCTGCTGGGGAAGGGAACAAAGCTGCATACCGCCACCGCGGTGGTCTTGCCGGAGTGCTCCCTAGTTTAAACCAGACAGGAATAATAAATCTTTTTATTTTGAGGCTATTTCGGAGCGTTAGTTTTACGAACAATGGTGGCCCTCTAGGCATGTGCACGATTGCTTATGCACACATGATTCCACTTCGCGAGAAGCTGAGTCCGGGTGGCGCGGAGTAATTCTTTTTCGATACACGACTTTTTACGGAAGCGACAGTTTTGTCCGTAACAGTGAGCTTGAAAGCCCTGCCTATGACAAGCCTGTAGGGATACCATCAGCCCCCAAGAAATAGCAGCACATGGTAGTAATTTTCAGGATTCCCAGAAAAAAAAAAAGAAAGAAAGGGAACTCTTCGAACAGCCTATGAATGACGGTCTTATAGTTACTGGACTTTACGTTTCAGTTGCAGATTGGCCGATTTCGACGAGACGATATCTGAATTTTCAAGCTTGAAGGGTCGCAAGGTGCCGTTTTGAATGTAAAGTTAGTTCGCATTCAGATTTTTGCTAGTTGTGTTAATAATTGTTGTATTTAAGACACCCGTGACAAACACTGCTGTTTATTCGCTCTTCCATTTTATTGCACGGAGACATGTAAAACGGTCCAACGTGATGGCCATTTGCGTTCCTTTGCAACGTAGGGAAACTGACAAATCACAGATATCATTTCATTGTGTATTGTTACAAATTAAGCGAACTATAGACGGCGGGCAAAGTAACTAAAACAACATTCATTTACACTTCACCCGTGACACCCGCGATTGCGGCCTTCGCGAGTGAAACCTGTTTAGCTTTTAGCTGAAAGCGCGTGACTATGTTCGAAAAGGTAGAAGACGAGAAAAAGAAGTCTCGGCGACGTGAAAAAGCAAGAGAAAAAGAAAAAGACCGAGGACAGACAGTAATGCTGAACGGGCGGAACACCATGACTGATCGCGAACGGAACGGGCGGAACGCCAGAGTAATCAGCGAACGGAACGCCAGCTGAACGCCAAATAGTGAACGGAACGAACGGAACGCCTGCTGAACGTCAGACAGTGAACGGAACGAGCTGAACGCCAGCGGAAGGCAAGCAATCGGATCGAACTGGACGGATCGAACCAGACGAACGCCATGAACTGGCTGAGAATCTTCAACTGTAAATATTTATACGTTTAATTTATCAGTGTAAATACAGTTTTCGTTTTCCTTGAAAGTTATCGGCCATTATTATAACAACGACACCCACTCGCTCTTTAATTCTGAAACATTATGGTGCCGAAACCCGGGAAAGAGACTGAACGGGGTAAGCGGAGTTTCGAACTTTGTTGACCGCCTGCCTGGAACGCTGTCAGGAAGCCTGTGGGTGTTCTGAAATGTTGAAAAATGACTGGATAAAACGGAAGGCGACAAGAACTAACGCAACCGACGACCCAAGCGTCATCCTCCTCAACGGGCTTGGAAACAACGCCATAACAAGTAAGAGGACCCTGCAACTACCAATTACTAAATTAACATAAAGAAACGAAGTCGACATGGAAACACTCAAGGAGAAACAAACCGCACTTCGAAGTCAGTTGACGCACATTTTCAATTATTTAGACGTAGCCTTCCAACATACGGTACTGAAGGAAGAACTCCATGAAAGTAAAGAAATCCTGACAAGCATTCAGTACCGGCTCAGAAGTACTGATTCTGAAATCGAGCCGCTGATACCAGACGAAGATTTAGAAGAGGAGTACCTGGACGTTTGCGAATATGAAGATCGAATTGTCGGTTACCTCTCAAGACTCAAATTTGAAATTGGAAGGGCGAAAGACAGTCCAAGGTATCAGAAAAACACTGAACAGATAAAATCCGCCATTCGATCGGTGCCTGTGGAAATGATAATGAAAGAAACTGAAGAGTTGAACGTCTTGACTACAGCACCAAAGAACAACCTTGACGTAAAAGGTGACAATCAACAGGTTATGATTTCCACAGTTGACCAAAGCTGTTGCAAGTGCCAGAGCCCCGAGAGCAACTTGCACGGTTCGGAACGGGCTGGAGCCCGAACGTCAAGATCGAAAAGCACAGATGTGAACGAAGCGCAGCTAGTGGAGGCGCAGTCCGGGAGCTCCAATCGGACAAACCCAGTACGGTGGAGTCCTAGAAACAATCTACGACGCAGGAAAGTGAGAAAGGTCTTGCCAAGAGATGAAGCTCAAAGATTTATGAGAAAGCTGCCCAAGGGGATCAGCCATGACAACAGCGGGCTACTCCGAAAAAGCCAAAGATGGACGAAAAACCTCAAGGGTCGGGGACGTCCGGTCAACGCTAAGAAGAATCGACAAAGACGCCAGGTCAGCTGTGTACAAAGACGAAGGGCCACCACCCAGTTCAGTCACAGCTCAACCTTACGTTGTGGAAAACGTGGAAAACGTCGTACAAGGAGATCGCGAAGAAAAGGGCGTGCCGCGAGAAGGACGGGAAGCACTCGAAGCTTTAGGTCATACGATTACACCCAAACGACTTATTGGCTGGCGAGGGCCAACTTGGAAATTTTAACTGCCCACATCAGAGCGACGAAAAACAGAAGGAAGACTACTGAAGTCATGAAACGTGTACGCGGAGACATACGAAAATCACGAAGCTCAAAAGCAAGTGAAACATGCCAAACCGATAAACCAGTAGCAACGCAAAAGTATACCAACGCGCACACCAGCAGCATGAGCTACCAAGACTACTTCGCTCGCCGCATGGAGGACTTCAACGATGGCCAAAGCAAAAGATCGGTGCGGTCTACCAATCCAGAAGCTGGAAGTGAGGACGAGGACACCGCATCAAAGACAAGGCCAGAGAGCAAGACTAGAAATCTACGGGCAGAAGACACATTGCGACAATATGCAGACAATATGCGATATGTACGGATTATATCGCTAGAATCTGCATTGTAAATATTGTTAATACTTGTATATTTGCGGTACCTTTTTGAACTTTCATTCAATTTCGAGCGTGATTGTTTGAATAAAATATGTTTCTCATGGAAAAGGTTTTGTTCTGCACTTCGGTCTATGCCTACGTGGCAGAGCGATCATTGTGGACAATCGAAACTCAACAAATAGACCGATCCACAAATTCCACGCCATCTAGCGGCAGGATTTCAAAACAACGCGCGGGCGCTGCTGGCAACACGCTGGCAACCGCCGACCGCCATTGATAGGGCGACAGATGGAAGCGGGTGCGCAGCGAGTGTTCCTGCAGCTGCAGCCCTCGCTCGATTCTACTCGTACGATGCCACTTCATTGCTGCGTGCCCCTCTGTAAGCAGAGAGGCGTAAGGGATGATCACGGAAACAAGGTGAGACGTTTTGTTTTGCTAATTAGTCTATCGTCTCATCTTATACTTCGTTGCACCTTATGTGCCAGCGAAGGCAAAGCTGGAAGCGCGAGCACGAAAGCTCCGTGCGTTCAGGCTTTGCTCGAGCGCGCGAGCTGGGGAGAAACGCAAAAAGCGCTGGTCTCGCGCTTTTAGCTTTGGCTTCGCTCGCAGATAAGGTGAAACGAAGTATAGCATGGACTGACCCCAGAGGCTGTGCTAGCGCGAGACGGTAGCCTTAAACTGGCGCTTGCGTTGCACGGGCGCTCGCGCAGCCGCCGACGTGTTGCTTTTAAGCTCTGTTTCACCTAATGTTGTACCGCAGGAAAAGCTGTAAGCGCGAGCTCCTCGCTCTGGGGCAGATCTCGGCGGCACGAGCTCTCGTGCAGTAAGGGCAGCTGTCAACGCTATGAGCTCGCGCTTCCAGCCTTCGCTGCGGTACAACATAAGGTGAAACGGAGTATAGCACGTGCGGCCAACAATAGTCCATGCTAAGCTGAGACGAAGTATAAGGCACGCGAAATTACTGCTTCGTGAAAAAGTTTCGCGTATATGCGTAGAACTTCAAAATGCGCTACACCGCTACTTTGAAACATGAGCTTCATTCCGCTGAGCCCAAGTTAACATCTGTTATCATTTTTGTTTTCCAGGTGTCTTTCTTTGCTTTCCCCAGCAACCCTGTTTTACGAAGAAAATGGTTGATTGCCATCAAACGAGATGAGGGAAAGCACTTCACCATTTCGAAATTCACGAAGGTGTGTTCAGCACATTTTCAAGAGAAAGACTACCTGTCAAATATGGCTTGTGGCCATCGGTTCCTAAAACAAGATACTGTGCCAAGCGTGTTTGCATTTAACGTAGCGAAAAGACCCCCAAGGAAGGCGCCCCTTCAAAGGATGCCACCGACACCCAAGATTCCCACAGCGGAAAAAGGTGCAACAGACTACACCAGCACGGACGGCGTCGCCAGCGAAGCTAAAACAAGTGCTACGACCGTTAACGAAAGTGTCGACGGAAACCTAACCAGCTATGATGTCGCAGTTGAGGGCAGTTCTGCCGACGAAAACAGAGGGGACACGATGGTCGATGACACAATGAACGCCGCCGTCGACACTGACGAAAACGAAACCAGCTACGCTGTCTCCGTTGAGGAGAGTGCTCCCGACGAGAACACAAGGGACATGATCGACAACACAGTGAACGCTGCCGCTGACATTGACAACGCCGTTAATGAAGACGGCACTGAAATCATCACTAACACGACCGCCGCCTCAGTTGCAATCTGCGACTCCTCGATGGCCGACGACGCCACCGATATGGACGGGACTGAAACTTTTGCCACCAACCTCCCTACAGATTACACCATAGTTGAGTTGGTGCCCATCACTGAATTACGACGGCTGGAGGAACAGGCTGCATCCCAAGCACAGGTTATCAAAAACTTGCAGATTCAACTGAACAGGTGCAAAGACCAGTTAACACAAGCTGAAGACACCCTGCATCATGCCCAAGCAGAGCTTCAGGCCGCTCTCGCCAAGTGTAGCTCTTTAGAGAAACATGAAGCAGAACTTAAAGAAACTAAGCATGCCCTGTGTAAGTGCCGAAGAGAGCTTGAGCTTGCGCTACAACAGTGTAAAACACTAGAGGCAAAATCAAGTCGCAGATTTTGCATCGATTGTTTTAAGGACAGCCCAGCTGATGTACTCTTCTACACCGGCCTTCCAAGCCAGGATCACTTCATGCGTCTTTTAAGGTTCTTAGACCCAGGTGAGGACGGCGAGAATGTAAAAGTTTGGTCCACCACCTACAGTGACAAAGCCAGAAAAGCCGGAAGGCGCTCGATTTTGTCTCCCGCTGAGCAGTTCTTTTTGCTACTCGTCCGCCTCCGTCTTGGACTCTTTGAAAGAGATCTTGCTTACCGCTTTCGAGTTTCTAAGGCTACAGTGTCAAAGGTGTGTATAACGTGGATAAGCTATGTGTATCTACACCTTGGTCAGCTGCACCTGTGGCTGCCAAGGGAGGCTGTGGATGACGCAATGCCACCTGCATTTAAAGATCGCTACCCAACGACAAGGGTCATCTTAGATGCAACCGAGGTAAAGTGCGAAGCCTCCAGCTCGCTCGTGCTGCAGTCGGCTACTTTTTCTCCATATAAATCTACAAACACGTTTAAAAGGTTGATCGGCATTTCTCCCGATGGGACAGTAACATTCATATCTGAGCTGTTCACTGGTTCAATGTCAGACAAGGAATGTGTAGAAAAAAGTGGTTTCCTCAAGCTGCCCTTTGATGACGGCGACTCAGTGATGGCTGATAAGGGTTTTAGGATAGAGGAGATGCTGAAAAAAATCAATGTTCGACTGAATATACCCCCATTCCTTCGTAAAGGTTACTTTACGACTGAAGAGGTAAAGGAGACAGAACAGATCGCTTCTCTCCGCATTCACGTGGAACGACGAATTCAAAGCATTAAGAATTTCCACATATTTGACCGGCCGGTTCAGGTTTCACTTGCTCCAGTTGTCAGCGAAATGTGGGCGATTTGCGTGGCTCTCACCAACTTCCAAAGTCCTCTGATGAAAGCCTCCGATGACTAAAGCATTTGGCTCTCTTAGAAAAAGCTCCTCTTTCTACAGTGATTTGTCTACCCTCAGTAAGTAAATGTCAGTGTGAGGTAAATGCTTTGCCACTTTGTGAATAGTCTTTTGTCATGAATAAAGAGACAGTATTTGAATGCAAGGTATGCACTGAAACAGCGTGCCTTCATGCTTTATTCCTCTGCCGTTTCAAGTTTCAACTAAACAAAACAAAAAAATGAGGTAGACTTATACCTCCCTATATAACTTTATTTACAAAGGCTGCACTGCTAATAATTCACAAAATTTATACAGCTGGGCTGGTGCACATTACGTTATACACTGCTAACAGTTCCCTAAATCAAACAAGATCAAAGCAAACAATATGAAGGCTCATGGTCTCGACAACAGTGCAAACAGTGTTCTTGAAAATAAACTAAGCAAGGAAAATGACCAAGGCAGGTCAAGGCGTGTACCCAACTGGCAGTGCAAACATTCGCCGACAAGCCTAACAGCTGCACTGACAGTTACGCAAAGGGGAAAGGCTCTGCAACTGCCGTAGCTTGTCATTAAATGCCCGTGTTGCAAGTTGGAACACTCTTATTCTCTATTAGTTTTTTTTTAGTTACTGTCCGATATTTTTGTAGGCTAAATCGATGCGAAATGAATGAACGCTCATGATCTCGATAACAAACAAACAATGTTCTCGAAAAAAACACTAAGAAAGGTAGCAAAGATGACCAAGGCAGGTCGAGGCGTGTACTCAACTGGCAATGGAAACATTCACCGACAAGCCCCAACGGTTGATTGGACAGTTATGCAATAAGGAAAGGCTCCGCAACTGTCATAGTTTGTCAATAAATGCCCATGTTGCAAGTTGGAACAATCTCTTATCCTGTATTAGATTCTTTTTAGTTACTGTCCAATATTTTTGTAGTTTAAATCGATGCGAAATGAATGAAACCTCATGGTCTCGACAACAGTACACAGTGTTCTCGGAAATACACTAAGAAAGGTACCAAAAATTACCAAAGCAGGTTGGGGCGTGTACCCAACTGGCAGTGTAAACAATCGCCGACAAGCCCCAACGGTTGCATGGACAGTTATGCCATGGCCAAAGGCTCTCCAACCGTCGAGTTTCGTTAATAAATGCTTCTTCTGTCGGTAGCAAGCATAGCCTATTCTGCACCATACTTTTTTTGCTTTCTGTCAGTTATTCTTGTAACTTAACTAGCACCCTCTTGACTAGGTCGAGGTTCTCTCTGGTCTGACCTACCCACTTGATAGGGTAGTAGAGTCTCAAAATAAAACTTGTCGAGCACCTCCTTGCACTTAATCCAACTAGAAGGGCAAAATCGAATCCGTTCTATGATCAAGAAGTTCTGACAATATACCACAAAATCTCCCCAGGTAACGCCAGAAAGGGCCATCTGTCCCAATAGCTGGTGGTAATGGCTATGGTCACGCTTTAGCCTGTACACACCTGCGGCATCCTTTACTACAAAAAAGCTCTTAGAGTCGGGAGTGGCACAGTTCCACATAGTGTAAGGGCACTTGACTTCGACAACCCCGTGAGGAGGTGTCTCGGCTGGATCAAAAACGCGCCTGTCTGGGGACGCTCCCAACCATGGCGAAGAGGGGTTCACCATGAGGCCACAGCAGGTAGTCTGGATCTGGTGGCCACGAGACCGCAGAGTCTTTTCATAGTGCATCACGGCATGGGGCTCCTGGGTGATACCATGCCTGAAATAAACAAGTACAGCAAAAATGCTGTTATCAGGAATCTTCACTCCCAAGAGAGAGAATAGAAAATAAACAATCCCTGCTCCCCTGAAAAAAGATTAAAAAAAAAAAGATTATAGGCAAAGGGCACGACCAGCACTGTTACAGAAGATGGCAGGACAAAACATTACAGGTCTGGGTTCCGACTGTTTTGGAAAACATTCAACGGCTCTTTATGTTTCATTTTATGATCATCTGCTAATCCTCTCTTTGATGGCTACATTCTACTGTTTGTTTTCGGAACTGCCAAATGATCCTACCAGCTCGCAGGTTGACCTCTCGGCTATTAGGGCATGAAAGTGTGACAGATGCACAAATGCCGAACGCTATATGAAATGCCAAATGTCATACGAGACGCCAAAGGCAACCGGACACCAAACATAACTAGGCGCCGAAACTGAACGGACTGGATTCTCGTGCAGACTGTGGTCGTGACGAGTGAGGGCATGTGTTCTGCAACTCGTTTAATCGAGATGAACAAGTTTGGCAACGATTTACTGCAGTGGTGTATCAGGTTAGGTGAACTTGTGGGAGAGTGCCTTTCTTGTCAACGCATTGCGGTTAGGCTTAAGCATTTGCCGCGTCGCAAATGCGGAAGGAGTGGGGGAGGCAATGACAAGGCCAATTTTTATTTAGACGTGACTTATATTTGTCAAATGTTGCACATGATCCTTCATAGCCTTATTGTGAATCATTGAAGTGTGACAAAGGTTTTACAATGTCTTTTTGTGCCTACCCTGATGGCCTAAAGAGCTGAAGATAGCCTTCACAGGGTCACTTAAGCCTAGACAGCGATTACGAAGGAGAGCCGGCAAGGTACCGTCAGTCAGCTTCTGTCGTCTTTCTTCGGGTCATTTCGCTTGCCATGACAACATGAATTGACATTGCAAATAAACAATGTGCACTGAATAGACCTTTTGCAAAATCCCCCAAGCACCCCGGCCCGCACGCGAGGAATTGTGAGAGAAGCTGTCCCTCGCCGTTGCTACCGATTCCTGTCGCGCTGTTAGCTGTTCATTTTGGTTCAATTTGACCCACGCGCAGTCGAGACGAGCCGTTTAAGAATACCCGCGCACATGTCATAGGGCTAGGCGGAGCTCTGAATCAACAATCGCGACGCGAGAGCCGAGTGCGCTGTGATTTGGCCGCCCGCACTTGCTTCGTTGACTTGCACTGTAGTGTATGCCTTCGAGTGCCGCTTACTTGACCAACATACAGCACGCCGCTTTGCTGCCGCGAATCATTTGTCCGAATGTTTGCGAAGCTGACGCACATGCAACGCTGCGGCGCCTGACAACTGTGTGTTGCGGCGCGAGCCCTTCGCACGCGCCGGTGGCCCAGAGTCGCGGCTTGTATACATTGGTTGCACGTGACGTCATTCAAAGGGTGCTACGATGATCACCAGAGAGGAGGGCAAGAAGAAGCTCCGCTCTTATCAGGGCTCCCTTTTGTGCCTCCCGGATTTGCACAGTCGTCGCTATTCTCCCCCCAGAAAATTATAGAAGATTAGCCCGTCACTCAAAATTCTTACAAAAGCAGCTTCCCTCTCCTCCTCTTACATGGAGGCCAAAAATATGCGACGTGACGTCAATGCAACCTATGTATGTGCTTATGGTATTCCTTCTTAATCTATCTGCTAAGCGGTTGTCAGTTGCAAAGAGCCTTTTCCAAGTGCTGACAACTGCGCGCCGCTGCGTGCAGTTGTCAGGCGCCGCAGCGTTGGATATGCCGAACGGTGTCACGGTTTCGCAGGCATTCGGACAAATGATTTGTGGCGACAAAGCAGCATGCTCTATCTTGGTCAAGTAAGTGGCACTCCAAGGCATACATTACAGTCGGCGGCGTCCACACAGAATGAATCGCCGCATGTCGCAATATTCATGCAAAGTTTTGCAGTGTAATGAGCCTCGGTAATTTCACTGAGGCCGTCAAGTAGTCAGACATTGCCAGGAAGACGTAGAATCAACAATTCCAACGCTTGAGAAACAGCATGGGGACTCACACTGACACCGACAACCTTATATAGCAAATGGTTTGTTTATGGGACGGCATGCTTCTTGCTCACACTCCACTGCGCATGTGCGGCACCGGTGGCATCCGCTAGGGGCGCTTTGGTTTGTTTGTGAACATGAATTAGTCTATAGGACCGTTAGTGTTAATCTCCGCTCTGTTGATCGACAAGTTGGTAGGTTTTGCACTCTGCCGGTTGCAGTGTTTTTGCAGGCCCTGGTACAGCTTAATAGCTTCGAACATCAACATTGATATCTAGAGTCACCGTTTGAGAGCTCCATCTGCCGTTTGGATCACTCAGTAGACGGTCCTTTGGAATCGAGGAAGCTGCTACTGAACGAACCAAATAAAAGCTTTGATTCAATGCGAGAATTTTTGCATGCATGCATAGCCAAGCTACTCTCCTCTGAGGAAGACCAAAATATCTGGGTAATGTACCTTCTAAAAGAGTTACATTGCATAGAAAAGTTAAGCACTCACTTGACTGCCCTGACTCGAGACAAGTCCTTCTCTTCAGTGAGGTTCCGAAGCCCGACATCAGTCCACGATTCTCTAATCAGGACTGCTCCAAAGGTGGACGCTGTGAGTCTGTTGGTGCGAGCAGCCTTCCATGTAGCGCTCTTTGACTGCTGCCGGCTGTTGTTCTCAAGCTGGCGTGCTTGGTCCGGAGTGAGAACCAGCTCCTAAGTGGACAAAGGCAAGATAATGGGCAACTGAAGGCTGGATATAGTCGGGAGCCTCTGTACCGGGGCTAAGACACCATGTGCTCCTTGATTTCTATGAGATGGTTAGACCCAAGCAGAAATTCGGAGGTCAGTTAAGCAAGGAGAATTTTTTTTTTGTTTATTAGATATATTGGAGATTTGTAGTAAGGGGGATTAAAAGATATTTATAGGAAGCGTGTGGCACCTAAGAGGACGCGCCGCTTCACCGCCAATGGTTGCATCGGCGTTGCACTGCGGGAGCCAAACCAGCGGAGTGGATGAGCACCGAGTTACTCCCATTCCCACCTTGTAGTATGCACATGCTCCATCCACGACTTGCAGCACAAGTCTTCCCACTCAAGGTCCTCAGTGTGTGTCAAAGCATCTCCTTGGCATTCAAAAACCTATCTGCATTCAGCGCTGCATCTCCTGGATTGAGTTGGAGCCCCCTTCACTCCGTCGTGTTCCTTTGTTTATCTGTTTCCGTTTTTGAATGATGAGTTTGCGGCACGCTGGTTTACCAGAACATGCTTTTAGAAATTGGTTGCGCGTCCGGCGACAGCTCGACAGCTACTACATATTCAGGAGCGAGTCAGTGCTTGATTACAAACATAACGTAAGTAGATTGCTTGTCCACGACTTTCTGCGTGCTTCTCTGCTTATCTCTGTGTGTTTTCGGTGAGTCTGATGCAAAGTGGTTCGCCGAAACATGCTTCTACAAATTGGTTGTGCATCCGACAGCTCAACAGTTACCACATGACAAATTCATGAATCCTTGTGATTACAATAATGAACGTAAGTAGTTTTCGTTCCCATTTTAATTGGTCGCTTCTCATTCGCTGTCGACGCAGTAATGTATGAGAAACTGGACATAAAGATGAGGTAGCTTCTTGAGTTTGCACGTTTTTCGCCTGCGTGCGAATTAGTGGCTCCGTGTTTTCAAGTCTCATCGCTTCTGCAAAATGGTTAGTGTCAATGTGCTACTGCAGTGACTACAAAAGAGATCGGAGGCGGCGTCCAAACTGCTCCTCGATAGGGTGCTTCGATAAACGTCCCTCTGGTATAGATCCACCCTACTCCTCGAGGCTCGTGCTGGGTTACTTTTCCCAGGGCTGACCAGAAGCAGTCCCTGCCTTTTTGATAGCTACCTTCGTGGCCTCGAGGCAAGACGATAGACAAGCGGTCCCCGGTCAGCAGGTTGGAACCGAGGTGACCTGGGCCGGCTTGCTAGAACAGTGTCTCAGCTGAGACTGGGCGAAGGAAAGCACTGCAAAGGCTGGGGCGCGCGAGCGTCTTGAGACGGGACTTGAGTTCCGCTCAGCTCGTGCGCTGGCTTTGGCAGTGCTTTCTTTCACCCAGTCTCAGCTGAGACGCTGATTCTAGCAAGCCGGCCCTGGTGCCCTTACAAAAGAAAAGGTGGTCCTCCACTGGTGCATGCCACATGGCTTTTGTTTGTTTGGCATGAAGCAGCTTCATCGGATACTAATCGGGAGCTACACAGGAATCCAGAGGCTTTAGTACTAGCGGCTGAGCCGAAGAATGCTGACGCACGATTCAGTTGTTCCCCATTTCTGCAGTACTGCCCGTCTTTGAAGTATTTTATGTGACGAAAAACTAAAAACCTTCGTTCTGGGCAAAAAAATGTTCGTAATAATGTGCACAACTCACGAAGCAAAACCTCGTTTTCGACATTTCGGTGTTCCGCTCACCGTGTACGCAATGGGATCGCTACCCGCTCTTGCAGCCAGCCGTCCTGTTAGATAGCTCCGCCAAGACACGGCGGCGCCACCATCTTGTCTCACACCTCCTATGGCAGCTTGTTCTCTGCCATTTCTTTTTTGTGACACTGTGTTTTGAGGTTACGTACACAACCCGAGGTTTTGAAAGAAATTTGCGGGATTTCTGTTTGACACTAAAAAACAAAAATAAAATCATTAGAAACGAAAACACATACAGTAACTTGCGGTTAGGAATGTGCAGGGACTGTCTGGTGAAAAGTGGATAGGTCATGAAAACTACCATGACCCTTACTTTCAGCTATTGTTAATGGTCTCATTGAAGGTACTCACTGATGCAAATTTTCCCATTAGATTGTGAAATATCTCTATTTCATATGTACTAATTCATTTCAGTACCCACCAAGGCATGAACCGTATTATACTCTTTGATCACTGAATATGGTATGTGACGATAAAGCAAGCTAGAACAATACCTTAAAAAGTGACCTTTCAGCATCACTGAGGCTCCGTGCACCAGGCCCGAAAGTGTCCGACAGGGGGAAAAGCACTGGCCAGCTGGGCAGTGCAGTGCTTGAGGCATCTCTGCCACAGGGAGCAATGTTCGGGCTGACATGCACCATAAACCCGTGTGGCGTGAGTGGTTGCTGGTAGGAGATGGGGCTGCCCTCGGGGACTTGTCCAAACATCGACGCTGTGCCCAGTACCTGCACAGTCCGCAGGTGTTTGGCAAAAGGGGAGTCCCTGAGGTTGCCGAGGTCATTTCCCAAGCGATGCATGGCCTGCTGCATGCCTGCCAGGTCTCTTGGTCGTTTTCTGGCGTCGTACAGCCTTGACCCCTGTGCTTTTGAAGGTCCTCCTTCCCGTGCACTTCTCCAATCCAGTTCCGCGACGCTGGCAGCACAGATTTGCGAACCACGGGGCCGACGCCACTGCTGCGGCAGCTCCGTGCACGTCACCTCGGGAGGTGCTTCCGTGTACCCCTGCCCCTTAAGGAGCACGATTAGCCTCAGAAGGGCTAAGGCGTGGTTACAAAGGCCTTCTTTTGGGGGCGCACTGGCAGCTGCACTCCGAAATAGAGCCGTCCGCAGCGATCGTTGTCGACACGCTGTACGGCTTACCGGTCTTCCTTTGGCTTCGGTAGCACCGCCCGCGCACAACGACGGCGGTCGCATTCCTGCGTACGCAATATGCGGGCGTTAAAAGAGAATAACCTTAGGCTACTTAACGACCAGCGATCGCTAATGTGGAATCGTCAACTCACCCATTAAGACATGTCGTTTCCAGCGACGATGGCTCAAGGTAACTTTCCGTTACGAACTTGTAACTACGCCGCCGGTTACGGTCGCTCGTTTTCCGGGCGGCGTAGTTTTGAAGTCCTGCGAGATCTTGCTTAAACTCTTAGTCCATACGAGGCTGGTAGCAGCAGAACTAGGACCAGCGACTACAACGGACGCCATATCAATGGCCGCTCCCCCCCAAACCAGCGTTGCCTGTCGTACTTCACAAGACCGCCAAAACAGGCGTCTCACAGTTGCCGGAAACAATTTCGGGAAGGGTCTATTATCCCTTAGACGATAATCAAACGCGAGCTGTAATGAATGCGTCGATGACACTGAAAAATATAGACTCTACTTTCTATTGATTAAAAACTAAAGAAAACTGCAGTATTTCCCAGGTTCATTAACTTAACCAGGCCGCATTATCATCATCATCGTCGTCATCATCATCATCATTAGGGCCCCTGGGCCCCGAAATGCCTTAATCCGGCTCTGTGAGCAGCATTGAATATGTAAATGACTAAGACAGGACGAGGCTTGAAAGGCGAATTACTTCTGACAGCTCAGCTTCTTCACTAAAAGTGGCGGACCATCTCTCCTGGAAGGTACAGTGCTAATCACACTTGTCTATAACGCGCGAGCGTGCGGCTTTCTCCGGGGAGCGCTAGACTGGTGCCATTCGCGGAAACTAAGCTAGTCACGTGGTGCAACATGGAACGACCCGCTCGAGGTGTCCTGCCCACTTTATCAGCTGGCGCCGAACGCGGAAGGCTGCTCGCAGCACACTTCACGGATATCCGGCCTTTCGGACAAAGGCCGGACTCCGGACGAAACGTCGAAAAAATAAACTCGTTCGTTGTTGCTGTTTTCACCAAGAGGTTTCTACTCCGCTACATAAAATGGTTTTTATATAATCAAAACGACAGTTGGAGGTCTGAACGACCCTCTCTCGATTCCAAATGTTATAAAGATGCTTGTGAGCATCTTCACAACTTAATTATTCCAATATTAAACATTGCGATGACGCTTTATTGGGTTTTGGTGAGGACAACCTACGGCGATGCACCCCTGGGGCCTCGGTTTGCTACTTTTTTTTTTTTTTACTAACCCAAGTGTTATTTATTCGAAAATCATCAAACAATCATTACTAGTGAAAAGGATGCACCTTGCACTCTAAAAACTCATCTTGTCAGTGGAAAGTTCGTCATCACCAGCTTGTCAATGCGATGTGCAATTTCGCATTATAATTGTTGCCCCTTTTTTAGAAGCACCTTGCGTGTAGCCTGTTCGAAGCATCGTCAAATATGAATACATTTCGAAGTAAACAGATTTTACGGAGGTATTACCTGGCACAGGCTGGCCTCCACACACTCTGTTGTTGGTCCCAGCATGTGGTGAAGCTGGACTCGTCAGAAAATAGCACCTCATTCCACTCGTCCGAACCCCAAGACACGTGCTCTTGCGCAAAGAGAAGTCGCTGGCGTCGATGGCTGTCGTAAAGACGTGGTTTCTTGGCAGCTATGCGGCAGTGGAGGCCTGCATCCCACAACCGTCTTCGAATGGTGCTTACAGAAATGTTGAGGTTTAAAAGCTTCCTAATCTCTGAAGCCGACATAAACGGATCATCCACGGCGGCGGCGACGATGAGCAGGTCTTCATTCAAAGCCGTACACGAAGGAGGACGACCCCGGGGAGCATCGTCGATGCGGCCTTCGTCCCGGTACGCCTTTATGATTCGGTTGACCGTCACTAGAGACACGTTTGTCTTCGATGAGATGTGTCGCTGGGACAACCCCGCTTCACTCATTCCGACTATCCTTGTTCGGACGTCTTTCGGCACTCGTGGTGTCATTGTCAGGGATCAGTGCTTTTTTCCCGTAGCATTCTCTCGATGCTATGCGCAATCCTGTTAAATCCAATCCATTGATATACTTTAGTTTTTTCTATAGTAGCAAGCCTTATACCAGCTTGATAAGCGATAAAAGTAAAGTCCTTAGGATATATTTTTTTTTTTTTGTTTTTTGATGACGACATTGTTGATACGCCTTGATGCATTAGTTTATTTATTGCTCGAGTAATGATGTTTGTAAAAAGCGTGCGAGCAGCCTTCCGCGTTCGCCGCCAGCTGATAGAGTGGGCAGGACACCCCTCGAGCGGACCGTTCCATGTTGCGCCACGTGACCAGCTTAGTTTCCGCGAATGGCACCAGTCTAGCGCTCCCCGGAGAAAGCCGCACGCTCGCCCGTTAAAGGTGTATCCACACGACGGACCAAATTGCTGTTTTGGTCCGCGGGCCGCGCATCACGTGATCTTACGTCACCACTTTTCGAGGTCCGCCGGCGGCCCGCGGCCCGCGCTTGTGAGAAATGCCAAGCGCTTTTTTCGCCCGGACCTTGGCGGCGGACCGGGGCGTTTTTAGTATAATTGAAGCGCTAAGTCTGGCAACAAGCTGACTTTTGTTGTTTGGATTGGAATCCAAATCCAAAGTCGTTTTCTTCTGGCGCCAACTGTTGAAGACGAAGAAGACGAACCTTTCGTTGTGCGACGATGGAACTTTTTACTTCATCGCGCTCGTGGAGCAATTGCCCGCTCTGTGGGACAATATTCGCGACGACTACTCAAATAATCATCTAAAGATGTCCCCGTGCCTTTTTCGCTTCACTTAAGTCCTTCTCGTTCTCAAGAGTCAACGCCAGGGCCACCGCGGCCAAACGTCCCTTTCGTTCAACCTCCATCTTGGCTCCTTACAAATAGCCTCAAAACAGCTCGCTGCATGCGTTTGGCCGAGCTGTGAGGTCGAGGGTTAGACCGGCCCGTTCACTCTGTCGTCTGCTCTTTTGGTCCGCCGTGTGGATGCTCATTGCAGCCGGGCGGCCCGCGGGCCGCGCATCACGTGATCAATCGGTCCGCGGCCCGGTCCGTCGTGTGGAGAAAGGTGTATCCGCACGACGGACCGGGCCGCGGACCGATTGATCACGTGATGCGCGGCCCGCGGGCCGCCCGGCTGCAATGAGCATCCACACGGCGGACCAAAAGAGCAGACGACAGAGTGAACGGGCCGGTCTAACCCTCGACCTCACAGCTCGGCCAAACGCATGCAGCGAGCTGTTTTGAGGCTATTTGTAAGGAGCCAAGATGGAGGTTGAACGAAAGAGACGTTTGGCCCCAGTGGCCCTGGCGTTGAATATTGAGGACGAGGACGACTTAACTGAACCGAAAAAGGCGTGGGGACATCTTTAGATGATTATTTGAGTAGCCGTCGCGACTATTGTCCCACAGAGCGGGGAATTGCTCCATGAGCACGATGAAGTAAAAAGTTGCATCGTCGCACAACAAAAGGTTCGTCTTCTTCGTCTTCAACAGTTGAAGCCAAAAGAAAACGACTTTGGATTTGGATTCTAATCCAAACAACAAAAGTCAGCTTGTTGCCAGACTTAGCGCTTCAATTATACTAAAAACGCCGCGGTCCGCCGCCAAGGTCCGGGTGAGAAAAGTCGCTTGGCATTTCTCAGAAGCGCGGGCCGCGGACCGCCGGCGGACCTCGAAAACCGGTGACGTAAGATCACGTGATGCGCGGCCCGCGGACCAAAACAGCAATTTGGTCCGTCGTGTGGATACACCTTTATCAGCAGCCATTTAGGCATTGTATGACACGATTTCTTGTATGTTGGCTATACGGTAAAATATATTATTTTTTGTTGCTTGATTTACGATGTTTTATATGTTTGCACTACTGTGCATGCTTTTATTTTATTATTTTTGTGTGTTTCATATATGATGTACTTACCCCCCCCCCCCCCCTTTATGTAATGTCCTTCGAAGAAGGACCTTTGAGGTATTTTAATAAATAAAAATAAATAAATAAATAAGAGGAGCTCATATTCATTATCGCGCATTTAGGATCGGAAGTTTACGATCATAGTCAAGGAAGGAGGCTATGCTTTTTTGCTGAAAGCATCTTCCTTCGTGTTTATAATAAATCGAAAACAGTTTCTCTGAATTATGAGAGGGAACTCGTGAAGGAGACAGCAACCAACGTTATACCTGCATTTTATCCGATGCGGGCAATAATGCTATGTCACATGAGGCGATTCGTTGGTACATAATATCACACCTACACGTGTTTGACGTTATCAATCGTTTTGGCGATGTAAACATTCGCTTTATAAGTTACAACTTTCTAATATGACTATCCGCGAGTCGATAGATTAGACCATAATCGCTCAAGCGGTCGTCGTGTTCAGGAATAGGTTGAGTTAGAGCAACTAAATGAGCTGCGCTTAGCGTATACCGGCACTCTGTTCCCCGACATTCCTGTGGGCCCGCCATTTTGGTGCTTGTGCAGAGGAGACGTAACTGCCGATCGTCATGGTTCAAAAGTGCGACTATCTTCAGCATTGGAATTGGTGTTAGGAAGCTCACGTAATATTGCTTTGCTCTGTCGCGAACTGTTTAAACATTTATGGAGAGCGAAAGCGTTTCCTGTGATTTCAGATAAAGCTTCAGATAACTGGCAACCATGATTTTAAGACACAATATGGCCAAGTGTCGTTACTCTGAAGCGTAGCTTATTTAATGGCCCTAGGCTGAGTATGATGCCGATGGCTGTATTTTTTGTTATAAACGGCCCCCTCTGGCAAGCGCTCGCAGAGCAGCGAGCAAAGAGCACGTGACATCCGGCGCAATCGTGACGTGGCCTTTCTGATGACGAGCAAAGCTGGGGCGAGCCTGACGTCGACAAGACGATTGCAAGCAGGGCATCTGGTAGCTGCTCGTGCGGGCAAGTGCGCGCGATTGCAAGCTTGTCAAAGCTACGTTCACGCGCGCACTGCACACGCTTGCATGCATGAGGCACCAATGAGGCTATTGGCGACGTGTTCCACGATCGGCCGAATGCTGACTTTGGCGCCAGCAAAAGATTTCCCATCGACGGAAATAAGAGTAATGAAAGAACTTCGATTTTGTCGGTGTTGGCAGTGTTGGTTTAAAAGCGCAATGATTTCCAGCTTACAGCATGCTAATTACAAACACCATCGAACTTGTTGTTCACAAGGTAATGACGTCACGAGGGGTAACCATAGGAGGGCACCACCCAAACAACTCGCCGCTAATAGTTCTAGAAACCTTTACGTTCTAGGCGAGACAGGCATCGTCACTAGCTGCCAATGTTCCTGGATGGACGTACATTACAGACGAAGCCTTTGCGAATTCCTTTTGAAACTACTTTTCGTGTCTTTTTCAACAATAAATTGCTGTATCCGATGTGATAATGCTCCCTTGAACACGTATAGACCAAGGAATAAGCGCTGAAATTTTGTTGTAGCGTCCCTTTAATGTAAGCAGGATGTCAACATGCCACCGTACACAAACTCGTCTCGATGTTACACCACTGGTGCGCGAAACAGATCGAGACATCGACGACGATTCCAGTTATCGTTCACAGCACACAACACTGCCACGGTGATGTTGGTGACTCACAGAAATATAAAACCACATTCATCGTCTGATGGCACTCGGTAACAGAAAACAAACCGAAACGTATCGCAGAAAACGCGCAAGCACCAACAAAAGAACCTGTCCTGATTTGGGCGCAAAGTTCCGGAGACGGCCATTTTAGCCGAGTGCATAGCACCGCTGAGTGCTGACAATGCTCTGGAACTTCGCTGTTTCTAACATGATAAAACAGAAAGCCTGCAAAAAATAAGCACGAAGAGAGAACACGCACGACAGACAAAGAGAAGCCACGTACTTGCGACAGCCGAAAACGTGAGGACACGTTTGCCGTACGTGTCCTCTCTTTTTCGTCCTTGCTTTTTGCGCGCTTTCTATTTTATCACAAACTGCTACCAAGTAGCCCAACTTTCAACCCTGCTGTTTCCAACTGCTTCATTCGCTCGTTTGACAGAATCAGCGGTAGAAGCGTAACCGAGGAGCCCGGCGTGTTTTAACTAGGAGAATGAATTACAGACAGCCGCCGTTGCCGCCAACGTTACTAAAACACTCAGTTGGGGGACTCACCGTTGAAACCTGGACCGCTGGTGGCCACCGAGACCAAGCTAAATTAGGGTGCCTACATGTCTGTCTGTCTCAAGGTGAAGACGTCCAATAATACCCTGAATCTGCAAGCGCGTGGCGCTCTCGCGCACTCGGTGCGTGGTTTAGGCGGTAAAATGGCGTATATGCGCTAGCCAAAGTACAGTAGACAAAGCTACGCGCTCGAGCTGTGTGACACAGGATTGCGCGCACTTCAAATGCATAAAAAAATGATTGGGCGGGAAAATGACTGAGATGTCACCACTGAAGCAAAAGCGCGCGTGTGTATGAAGCAGAGTTGGACAAAATACTTGATAAAAGTATTTAAGTTACTAAATACCTGCTTCATAAAGTATTTAAAATACTACTCAAGTTACTTTCACTGTAAAGTATCTTGAGTAGAGTACAAATACTTAGAAATTTAATTCTGTTACTTTTGAAGATACTTCCGCATTGCTTAATTTTTATCGACGTCATTGAGAACGACAATTATGCACCTCCGCAAATCTGGGTTAGCAGAATGGTTTATTAGCACGAAACAACACAAAACGGGGAAAAAACTATCGTAGGGCTATTTTATGCAGTCCGGTTATAAAGAGCAAAATATTGTCACGAATGACAAATGATGAGGCGGTGAATAACTGAAGAAACTAAACGTTTAATGGGGCGAACTTGTGCCCAAAACAAAAGAGAGAAAGGCTAGCATCACAGGCGTCGACGTCGGCGAAACAGCAGGGTCGATCGCTGTGTCGAGACTGACTCCGGACCGCCACTCGGAGCACCTTCTGTACCCGCGCGTGTTTCTGGAACGTTCGGCGTAGAAAGTTCGGCGCGTAGAACATTCGTAACTCGATCAGACGACAAGGTTCTCGAACTTACGAGACTGTCAAGTTGAAGTAACAAATAAAAGAGGAGTCCGCTTTCTGGTATCGAACCCGGAGCCTCTGCGCGAGAACCAAACGCGATAACCATTCGGCCGCGCGCTTGCTCGGCAACACGCGTGGCAATATCACAGATAGATGTTACAGAACAGATCAGACCGTGGCGTCCCAAGCGGTTAACTTTATAACTACATGGATGAGGAAAACAAACACAATGACTCAGCGCTCGGCTGACTTAACCGAACGCGGCGTCAGCGTTCGGGTAAAGTTCGTGTTCTCCGGTGAAGAGGAGGAGGGGCTCTTTTGTTACCACTCCGGCCTGCATGAACAATGCAGCATGCATGGTGCCCAGCTTAGCACAAAAGCCCAAGTTGGTCAAACTCACATCCTATGACGACTGCTTTCGGGAGAGATCCGGCACGTCACTTCACTATTTGTTGGTATTTTTCCATTACACTGTGCCCCGCGCTCTACTAAGAAGATGACATGAACATGCCCACAAGGCCTGTGGGCATGTGCACAGACCTTGTGTTGGGTAAACATCGAGGTGTGGGGTGACAAATGGGTCAGAGCTCCTCGCCAATAGTGACATCGCTGAATATCATGTCCTGCGGCGCACCTTATGCGCATCGTTTAACTACAATCCATATTTCCTATATGGGGAGTTCACTATAAACCAACTTGGGATACGGATATGAGTGAATTGATAACAAAGAGAATCCACATAATAGCCACCGCAGTGGTCACACTTTCTTCAAGTAGGTTGTGTTCAGAAAGGCACTCAGCGTTGGGGGGCGCTTTGTTGGGATTTTGAGAGGTTATTCAGATTTTAGTTCTCTGCTTATCAATGTTCGCTTACAGACATGTTCGCGAGAGCAATAAGTGTCGGACTGACGACAAAAGAAATACACAAAATAAAACCTCGACGTATTGCTTTAGCAAAATCAAATATACTAAAAGCAAACAAAAAATGTCGTTTCCTTGTTTTTTGTGTCCATTTCCGATTTTATTTTATTTGTTATTTTCTTGACACTCAAGTCTGCATTGCTGTCGTAGGTCGTTTCCCGGTCTCCGTTGCGCTCAGAGTGGCATCTTTGCTTCCGTAAAACCACACCTTTTGTTTGAGGATTTTTTTGGGGGAAACTCTATGGAAACAAACGGCGCCTTTGGGTAGGCGAGGGGGAAACCTTCATTGTACGAACTTAGGGCTGAAATATGAGTCACAGTCGACAAAAAAGCGCTATTTCCACGAGCTCAGTTAAAATCACCGTAGCTAATCGGAGCTACACTCTAAAAATGGTCACGCAGAGCAAGCGTGACGCAAAGCGATTTTTTGCACGCTTGTTCTAAGCGTGCTGTTTTTCAACGCTTATAATTCACGCTCCCTAAGCGTGAACTGTGCTATGGTTTAACGCTTGGCAGGCGTGAGGGGGCCCTTGTGTTTACACGCTCATTACGGCGTGCGTTTTCTCCACGCTTAGATAATGGCGCCTCCTAGGCGTGTGAAATGTGCGTCGCGGTGGAGACCCCTGGCCGTGGACATTGGGCTTTTTCGCATTTAGTACATCATCCCAATATTTAAGATTATCGGGACGATATACTAAATGCGAGAAAGCCCAATGTCAGCAGCCAGAGGTTTACACCACGACGCACATTTCACGCGCCTAGACGGCGTCATTCTTTGAGAGTGAAGAAAACTCACGCCGTAATACGCGTGTGAACACACGGGCCCCCATGCTTTGTCATCGGATATCGTTATAGGAGCTACAAAACAATATACTAAATCTCTCCAAGTACTCCTTTGGACGAATTTAGTAGTGCAAGAAAGATCAACGTGCTGCTTCATGTATAATTACGCACATATACGAATGGAGGTTGTGAATCATGTTGCGCCTGGTACATTGCGCTAAGTAGCTGCAAGCTGTTCACAGCTGTACAACTTGTATAAAGATTTTAGGAAATTTATCTTTGGCATTTAAAAACCCAAAGAAAGAGAGAGAGAGAGATCTCGTTAGGCTCCAGTTACAAGAAGGAACAGTCCAAAAGGAACTAAATAGAGAAAGGCATACAAATTTCAGCTTCGGGGCTAAACTCTTCATTAAAAAAAAATTTTTTTTTGCACAAATAAGCCGTTAAAAAGTATAACGCCCACTAACTGCTAAGAACTGGAACAACTATGAGTATCATAAAACAACTATGAACGAATGTCAATATCTGGAATTTTTAGCGGGTTTGAATCAGGATATGTTTTTCAGTAAATGTTAGTAAAAATATCAATATATAATTCGTTACCATATGTTTCGCAGCTACAGTGATAATTGTGTCGTGTTATACTTCTTTGCGGTTCATTTTCTACAACATACAACAATTGGTATATTAGAAAAATTGTGCTTGGTGGCAAGTTTGTGATTTTGTAAAAAAAAATTAACCACAAAATAAGAAGAAGGTCTTTCCTTCTAAAAATGGTTCGTAACGAAACACAACCAGTTTAAACAACGACAACACTTCGCTAACAAAGTTGAAACTGGCATAAATATTGGATGAGTTCAAATGAGTAAAGCGTTGACTTTGTTCGGAAAGTCAACATTTGTTAACAAAACTTGAATTGGCGTAATGACTAGATTTAGTTTTGGAGCTATCGACCACGTGGCACTTGAAATATTTTTCTACATATCTTAGATTTTTCATTATTAAGGGCCTTTTCGTTCACTTGACTAGATCTATTAATATAATGACGTACATAACTACCCTCCAATCATTCCTCAAAAACAAATATGAAAAAATAAAATCCATTTGCGAGAAAGTACAACTTTGAGAGAAGATCACGCAACCTTTTCTGGGCCCACGCTACCTCAGACCTGCTTGCTGGTTTCACTACTCTCTGTACAAAACCAAGCATCTGCCCAAATGCTGCTGGGTAAATTACGTTCCTTAAGTAGTAAACACAAAGGCATAGCCCCAGCGCTTTCTCGAGAGACGTCTCTGGTTGCAGGTCGATTCCATTTCGTGGTTTGTTGCCGCAGACTAGCCGTCTCGTTTCGCCCCACACAATGCAGGGTCCCAGAATATCCGTCGGTGCAACCTGCTAACAATAAGATTAAGATATTATGGCCTAAAAAAACTTAGTATTACAAAAATGAATATAAACACTTGAACGTTAACATTGTCCACGGTGCACAAACTGAAGCGCTCATAACAGGCTGTTCTTAGTTTGTAAAGCTGTGTAACATTAAGTGCGCTATGAGCGTGCTTGAAGTATTCTCTCTATTGCGAAAGTGCTATACTCGCCGCCGAAATCAGTGTGTTTTCTTGCGAGCGTCACGAAAAAGCGTTACGCCGACGCGTTATGGTTGCGCCGACGGCGACGCCGCTAAGCTAACTCGATATTTCTGCAAAGCTTTATCTCAAAGAAACGACTGAGTTGAGGCCGATTAAAACCAAAATGAAACATGCCTGCAAGCATCGGAATATGCAAAGATTCACGCGGCTGCCTCTGTTGTTACTCAGCATCAGCAGACTTGTACGTAATTCAACTACTCTACTCAGGTTACTGTAGTTTAACTACTTTTCGGAGTAGTTTAGTAACTTTCAATTACATCTTTATTTCGGTAATTAGTAGTTTACTTCAATTACTTTTTCTGCGTAACTTCTACTCAAATTACAAATTACTTTCGAAATTTAGTGGTCGTTTTGCCTATCAACAAACATTCCTGCACAAAGGAGATAAGATGTCGGAAGATCAGCTGTTATTTGCAAAGATATTTGCATATGGCGTAGGAAAGGGGGGGGGGGGGGGAGAGATTGTTTGGAGAGTCTGAAACCCCTACAAATTTTCACGAGCCCCCCACTGCAATTTTACTGCTACGATGCGCGGGGAACGAATAGACACGACGCAAGTAGGGCCCAGTAAATGCGGGATTAGCGCCGAAGACTGGCGTTTTTTTGTGTCCCAATGCGGAAGGAGGCTTGACTCATTTGAAGAAAGGGCTGCTCCCCGCTTCTCCCCAACGTAGAAACTCTCGCCCGCAACAAAAGATGCACACACTGCGTCCTCAGTCAAAGGAGGCAACAAAATGCAGCACCTCCTCTTGAGCTTATCTGGTGCTCCCGTAGTTTGTGCTGCACTCGAAGAACCGCGTGCTAAAGGGCAACACGAAGGGGACCTTTTTGCGTTGTCTTCCTTCCAAAACTCTGAATATGCAGTTTTTGAATGGTTCGAAGATCGTTCGAGAAACCTTAAATAGTAATTCCCCCAATGTTTTTTGTTTTGTTTTTGTTATAAAAATAATAAACAAGCAGTGTTGGGAAGTACTCAGAGCACATGGAACTTAAAGTGCTACGCTTTAGAAAGTGTACTTACTATTTTACTTGAAGTACATAACCTCTAATTTATTTTGTACTTTACTTCAAGTACTTTTTACTTTGCGCAACACTGTAAACAAGCAAACATTGTCTAAAAAATCAAGCTCAGGCAGTGCTAAACCTCAAAGCAGAAATGACACCTTTGCAGTACATCATTGACCAAACAAGCAAGAAAGTAGAAAACAATTAGGCACGCAGTAGCAGGACCAGCTATTAAAGCATTTCTGTAAAAAAACAAGCCGATTCTTATTTGGCTAGCACTATGTCGCTAATGAATCCAAACCTATGTACTTCCTTTTTATCATAAAAAAACATATAAAAGTAACTTCAAGAGTAACTTCAAAAGTAATTCGCAACTTTTTTTTACGGTAATTAGTAATTTTCTCAATTACTTTCTATTTGACTAATTTCTTCTCTACTCAAATTACTTTTTAGGACAATACTCAGTAACTTAACTTAATTACTTTTTTGAGTAACTCGTACATGTCTATGTTACTGTGATTCTTTGCGTCTCTTTCACCGCTGCGACCCTTTTCCTCCTACAATGCAACGTTGCGTACCCTTTCCCTTCTTTCCTGCTGCCACCCTTTTTCCCTTGCCACATTTCCACGTACCCATTCTCTCCTTCGCCCATATTCTGGGTGTTCGTCGATTCCGAACCGTTAAGCGCCGTTCACACTCTTGCGACCGAGTAAGACCGAGGGAGACCAGACCGGTATTTAAGCCTTTTGCGACTTCTTAGGACCGGATGGGCTGCAGCGGAGCTTGTCCTAAGAGATCGCAAGAGGCTTAAAAACGGTCTGGTCTTTCTCAGTCGTACTCGGTTGCAAGAGTGGGAACGGGCCTTTAACTTTCAACACGGGAGATCGACGCAGAGGCGGGACTTACGACAAAATATGCTTTTGAAGTTTTTGCGACAGCAATGCAACACTTGGAATAACAAGCTTATTTATGTACTGCAGTCTCCATATACATCCGAGAACAAACCCGCCCGACTACCTCAACTACGCCCCAACATGCACGGTTCATTCCTTCACCTTTCCAAATAAACATTTGTTTCAATTCCGCGCTCAATCACAAGCAGCAAAAACTGTTTCCTAGATGTGTTAGTTATGCTGAAAAGCACGTCGCTTCGAGAAAACCAACACGGTGGAGATTGTGGTACTTGATACTTGCGCTTTCACAACAAAAGAAAAAAAAAGAAAACAGCGGATTAAGACAGTGATGAGGGATAAACGAAAACGGGGTTCTTACCCAAATATTGCACTCTTTCATGAATAACTGGCGAATGGCAGCAGTAAAGGCACCAGCCAAATGGGAAGCCCTTTCCTTGGCTGGCATTCAGATACGTCTCCCGCATGAATTCGGGGCACTCGCACTCGCTGTTTGCAGCGACTTTGCGGCACTCCACGCACGTCAAGTGCGGTAAACATGGCACACTGCATACTTGGGTAGTAATTCAATTACAGTAATTGAATTACTACAATTTAATTACTTTTCCTGGTAATTTGTGATTGTAATTAATTACTTTTAGCTGAAAGGAATGGTAATTGTAATTTAATCACTTTCTAGCGTCAGTATTGGAAAATTTCAGGCACAATTACAATTACTTTGCAAGATTTTACGGCGCCGGCGCTTTTCCTCCCCTGACCACGGGTACGGCAGTACAGCCAAAAGTGACAGGGGAGAGTGTGTATATCCCAAGTTCCAACCTGCTCAAAGAAAGGGAAAGGGGGAATGGGAAAGAGAGGCTGGGATAGAACGGATTGAACGGTTTTTGCAAACTGTAAAATGATTTATTGAAAAATTTGAGAAATAATTTGATACATGAGGACTACAATCACGTCGTGTTTCGGTCGGATCGCAATTGAAATCTGTCTCGCTCGCTTCCTGTTACTCGCGCTCCTAGGGGTCTCTCTTATTTCTCACTCCCATCAGGGGGCATCGGGGTTCGAAGTCGAGCTGGTTGGGCTCCGATGACATCATCTGGTCGAGGCGGGGAGGTTCGAGGTTCTCCTTACGCGTCTTCGTCACTAGCATATTCGCTTACATATTTCAGTCAAGGTTGGGGACTTTTATTGTCCGTGAAATTATTCTCTTTTCTTTATGAGTTCTTCATGTCTCTCTACTCTAGCTTGTCTGTTGGTACCACTTGCAGTAAGTTGTGCTACTCTACCATCGAGGCGAAGAAGCAGCAGGTCTCATAACACGACTCACCCCACCTTACTTCCAACCGTTGTTGCAACACTGCTCTTCCCTCTCCCAATCCTCGTCTACCTTTCTGCATCCATTTTCATGATTTACTGCTTGCTCCAACCCCTAACCCTTTCAACCGCTTCGCAACCTGATTGGACGAGGTTCAAAAACTCGACAAACCGCGGTTTTAGACTGTCAAGAGCTTGTTTTAAAATAAAATAAAAATATGATAAAAAAATTATTTTTATCTATTGAGAATATAAGAATGTAGGAGTTCAGTACTCCAAACTGTTAAGTTCTATAATCCATTTAACAAATTTAATAAAGGAAAAGTACAATACGTGACATTTATACAGCGGCCATATAACTGATTTAAAGTTACATGGCCCAAGGTGGGTAACTCTCAGAAATAAGTAATTGCCTTACTTTTTTAAAAGTAATTTCTAATTGTAATGAATTACTTTCGCGGAGTAGTAACTGTAATTGTAGTTAAACTACTTTTGGAGCAAAATAATTGCAATTGTAATTAAATTACCTTTCGAAAGTAATTTACCCATGTATGGCACACTGTGCCCGAATTCACGCGCCGTCTCCCGCTAAATCTCGCAAGTCGCAGTCAGTCAAGCTGGTCCAGCCACCAGCCACAGCCACAAACAAGGCGTGTCGGGAACTAAATGAGCAAACCAGGGAGCAACCATAGAGTAATATACACAAGGTAAAGAGCGGACACTCCCATAGGCCCCAGCGGCCCAGATAGACCAGTGACAGGTAGCGCTCCTAGCGAGCGGTATTAAGCATTATCTGATTCCGTTTCCGGCCAAGTCAGTTTCGGTTTCGGTTTGGGCGTTTCTGCTCCGGTTCTCCAGTACCCTTCTCTATCTCTTTCCTCCCTGCCTCGCTCGGCTCTCGGGAGCTCCTTGAATCCCGAAGCCGCTGGTTTTCTTTTTTTTTTTTTTTTTTTTTAATACTGACCCACTTTTGCTTTATTTTTGCGATAGAGTCCGTGCAAAATGTGTCAAACAATAGTTCAACTTACTTCACAAAGCAGAAGTATATATATTTCTTGTTCTTTTTCTATTGTAAAGCATTGAAGTTACACAATCGCCCCATTGACTCCTGGCTGGTGGAGCATTTTGGGGTCAACAGCAGTAAGTGGTTCGAACACATTTTATTGGACCACATTCATGTATACATGATTTACTTCAGAAGCTCGGTGTGTTTTATACGAAAGAGATCGATACTCACAAAAATTAATGAATATGAAGGACTTCGGCATATCGTACACTTCGTAATAGATTCTTAGCGGAACCAAGTTAACAAAATCTTTCCACGGAGAACATGCTGTATGATACATTCACTTTCACGCCGACTCGGGTACGGGAAGTGAGTGCCACAATAAGTAAGACATCGCTATCATTACCAGACATAAGAGTATAATAACAGTGCGAAGCACACGCCGGATAGTACAAATTCCCGATTTCCGGCAAATATAAAAAAACACCAATTTGCATAGCCTCAAACTTACTGCGGGCGAGCCATTACCAAACAATGAGAACTTTATTCGAAATCTGACAAGATTCAACGTCTCTAAACATTCCCCGAAATTGTTCAGAAAAGAAATATGGTTTCAGAAAAAAGCGGCTAAAGAACTATGGACAGTAGATACAAAAGTGGATACATTTTCTTTCAAATATTTTTAGCCTCTATACACTATTTTCTATCGAATTTTTTTAGAAAGTGGACAAATATTTTTGTTATGGAGCCGTGATACACATTCGCTGGAAAAAGGGGAAACAAATATTTGGAGAGCAAGCTGCACCACCCACTTAATAAGCACTTTTTGTTTTTGGTTTGGCAACCGCCTCTGTTAATACACTATTAACAGTCAAACCTGTCTCGTTGCTTACTAGCCACTAAAGAGTACAACCGAACTTTGTCCAAATTCCGGTTAAGAAATCAAACATGTCAACACAAGCGTATTCTGCAAAACAATTTTAAAAACCCTTTGTGGTACTCCTCTGGGCAAAGGCTAAAACCACCCACACTCTTAGAAAAAAGGGTACGTATAGTCCTCCCTTACGGGAGGAACGGTCTTGTAACCTATGTTCCTTTAGAAAGGGAGAAACCTTCGTCCCTGAAGCAGGGGAGCAAAGCTCCTCCGTCGCTTGCATCTCAATATGGCGGCCCCGAATCGAGCAAATCGAGCCCAATAAGGCTTAGCGAGGACGCTACGTCTCTTGTACGGGACGAGAGCAACTGCAAATAAAAGCGTAACACGAGCTTTCCGCAAACTGTGTTTATTTCCGAAGCCAGATTCCCACCACAGGTACAGAAACTTGCGTTTCGAAAGCAGTTACTCAGTCTGCTCGTCGACAGCACTGCGATGTTAAACGGAGACAACCGATACCCAGTTACTTCGCGCACTTCGCGTCTTACCTTTGGTGTTCCTCGAGTAACAATTCCTTCGTCAACCACACTTCACAAGGAAGGGCAAACTCAATCCGCGAAACCAAAAGCCGCTCTCGGAAGAACGAACTCGAAGCCGCTGTTTATCGCGTAGCGTGAAAGAAGGTTAAATCGCTAGCCACCAGATGGCGGGGTCAAGCAGAGTAATTGCAAGTAGCTAGGCTAGGTGGCGCTAGGTACCGCCCAATTCATGTTCTACAAAAAATTATTTGCTTTTCTTAGGCCACTACTGCGCTTGAGGACCCTCTACTATACACACTTGACACCCACACTTATTACAAGCATCAGGTGAACATACATTAAGCACATGCACTGCACACACAAATATCAATACAACGGAACACCACACTAACCCGAACACTACATCCGTGCTCTGCGTTTCCGTCTTTTATACTGGTCGTTTTGAACGTGCGGAACTTTTCGGTGACTCCCTAAGCAATAAAAAATATTCCCAGCATGTTGATTTTTTCCCTGCAATGTCATACCTCTGAAAGTATTTTGAATGGCTCAGGGGTTGAATCTCTTATTAAAAAGTAAACGCTCAATCATGCCGTAATTATTTGAAAGCCAATAAATCAAGCCGCTCCAATGCGGTTCGAAGCCATGAGTTTGTTTCCCCACACGGCACGTCGTAGCTTGTATTTCTATTTGTTTTTCTATTTGTGCTGTTCGCGCAAAGCTGCAATTGCCGTTTGAATTAATCTCTGTAGAGCGGATATTCAGTCAGCTGGAAGTGATGCTTCACGAACTGAGAAATTGCTTTTCGATCAACTTGAATGTAGTCAAAGCCGCGACTTGCGGCAGGTTTAAGTGTACGGAACTACGCCGTGGCGAGCCCGAAAACTTCTAGCGCTCATCCCAGCGCGCCACGGAGGGCAGTTTCTCCAGCAACCGTAGTATAATTAAACAGCAAAATAAAGGGCAGCTTTTTTTTTCGATTTTACCTACTATTGTTTTTAATGCCGAAATTCCATACTGTAAATATACGTACTTTACGTCACGATTTCGTACTGTTCAGTCCTTGCCCCAGAGCGCAATCGCTGTCGGGGACGAGACCATTCCGACAGTCACATTGGCCACTGTACGATAGGAGCTTCTACTGTTCAGACCAGCGTTCCAACATGACTATCCGCACGTTGATCGATTGCACGTAATCCCTCAAGTGGTATTAAACTTTTTAATGTAAAGCGGAATGTCAGCCTGCGACACCCCGCACCCTCCGATCACAGCCTGACCAGCGGCATCAATGCCCAACAGTTTACGATCTCATCTTCTTGTTACACCACTGATACGCGAACACAGGGTCACATCGGCGATAATTCCAGTCTTCTGTTCACAACCCAACACTGTCATCACGATGTTGCAGCTATGTTGCTGACACGCACAATCACAAAACCACGTTGAACGCCGGTTGCACTCGGCATCGGAAAACAGAACCGAACTCAGGGGGGAAGGCACCCAGGCAGCCGGCAGCAAAACCTGCCTGTCTTGGACGCTGTTCCTGCGGTTTCCATAACGTCGAAAACGTCGACACAGTTCCGCGTGCTTTCGCTACTGTAGTCTGTAGTGCTGCAGCCTGCAGTGACTGTAGTTCCGTTGGTTCCGTGCCGCGCGAGTCACGCAATCCGGAGACGGCCATACCCCAGTGTACGTGGCGCTGCTGGCACTGCTCCGGAACTTCGCTGTTTCTAGCGGCTTCGTTGGCTCGTTTGATAAAATTAGTGATAAAAATGTCAATGCAACCGAAATGTTCTGGACGTTTAAACTGGAAGACGAAATTACAGGCGGCCTTCGCTGCTGCTGAAGCTCAATCAACTCAACATCAATTTATTAAACAACGTGTGCGATGTGCTCGAAAAACGAAACCGAAAGAAGATGAGTCGGTAGGGCGAAAGCTTTCTCCCGTCTGCCTGGAGAAGGAGAAAAACATTTCGTTCCTCCCCTTTTCTCGTGTCCGCTTGGGGGCGCGTCGGTAGAAGGGAGGAAGGCGCGCCGTTGCTACTTTTTTCCTCCATTTTTTCTTAGAGTGCAGACCTCAAAGTGTGCTATACAAGGCGGCACACACTCCTCGAACATGTGTTACACTCTGTATTATGGGAAGAAAGTGATTTTCTAGTTGCTGAATGAAATGAATGGCAGCCTGTGATGGTGCTGCTAAGTTTCCGAAGAATTTTCCAGGCACGTGGTACGCTTTAGGAACAAGACAGTACTGGTGAGGCCTGGTCAAGTTATTAGACTCATCCGATAGCAGCTGAGAACAGCCACAGCTGTAAGTTGTCTGTTCAAGCAAAAGCTTGATCAAATAGCCCCAAACGTAATAAAAAATGTGGTCGAGTCATCAATTATGTTAGACCTGAAGTCTGATGCCAGCTCAGGAATATCCTCTAGTGGCGGGAAGTTATCAATTGGAAGACATTCCACAATGTCTGAAATTAAACTTTCATGGTGCGAAGATATTTGCAACTCCTTTAGGAGGTCTAGCCTTGTCATCCTCTACGTTTTCATTGTACGACAGTTTGAACAGTTTCTTTATCGAGAGGTGTTTTAGTCCTGAGGTGAACTGATGCACATTTGGGTTTGTGTTGCGGCCCAGCATTTGTCGTATACAGCTCCAAAAACGTTCTCAAGTGTGTCTTGCTGCAGGCGTCGTGTAAGTTAGAACTTAAAGTCATGGCTACTTGAAAGCTCATCCCAGAGCATAAGGACACTTTTTATAGTAACTTGCCACCCAATGATGGCTTATGGCTGCCTCCTACTTTGGAACTGCCATGCTGAAATCCATCCGAGTTACTGGTGGAGAAAATCAAGTAATTCAGATTCTCCCTTCAGAATGGCATAACGCAACTTCTGCCCTGTCTTCTTGATTTTTTTAGCTATTTAGACAATCAAAAAGTATGCACATTCTGTCTCAGAAATAGGCTGAAGCCATGGCTGCCTCAGGAAGCTAGCAACACCTCTCTATAAGTGCGGAGCTCATCACCGCCAGATTGTCGCTACCTCTCTGAACTCCATTTCCCGACCGATCGAGCCAATTACGCAGCACCAAAAGTGCACCGTCACGGCGCTCGCCGTCTTTCTGCACTTGCTATCCCCGGCTAAACCAGTCACGCATAGAATAAGCACATCGTATGAGTTGTGAATGCGAAAGCATTCTAGGCGCCGAGAGGAGCAGATACGGCCGCAGCGCCGGCAGGGAGTGCGGCGGTGCGCCGCGCAGACCGCCCTGACTAACTGGTGACTGCTGCGCCGCTTGGTAAGGCAGCGGCGGGACTGCGAAGCTCTGCGCGGCGCCGGGAGTGCGTGACGACGCGTCTTCGTTGCTGTGCTTTTCTTTTATTTTTTTATACTTCTGAGGCGCGTCAACTTTGACCTCGAGCGGTCTCGCCGGCTTCGGTGACGAAGCATATGATATGACAGGTCGCAGCCAATCGGACTTTAGGTGCCCTTTCGCTCAGCCAATGGGAACATGGGAATCTAGGTCTCGTTTTTCGCGGTTACGGACGCCGCCGGCTTTGCTCCGCGGGACGGTTAATACTTTCGCAATAAAAAAGCGGAGGATTATGGAGCATTCACCTTGCATGATTGGTTTAGCCGGGAACGTACAGATAGTACGAGCGCTCTAACGACGCACTTTTATCACCGTTTGATTGGCTCCATTGGCTGCGGTCAGATTTCGGACAAAACGGTGTACAGACATGTTCGTCGAACCACGCTACATCACACTCTGCGTTGGCACTGCCACGATAGCCCGGGAAAGGTCGATTTTTTTGTACCCAGCTAGCCCTCGGGAACATATTGCGAGATCTAAAATAAGCCGCACGCGTGCACAGCGGCCTCGGCGCGATTGAGTCCGCTGCTCTTCTCGAAGGGATCAGCTATTGTGTACCGCTCCCCGTCGACCGCCCCGCTGCGAGCGGACGGCAATCAGCGAGAGTGCACGATCCAGCCGCCCGCGTCCATAAATCTCGTCAAGTGGCGTGTCCTCCCTGCACCCGTATCCGTCGCGTCTTCCAGTTCATATCTTTCGGACGCAGAAAAATCGCTCCGCCCGACAATCAACCGTCCCGAGCGGAGACACGGGGCTCAATGGAGGTCACGTATCCAGCCACGCCGTATATCTCGGCCCAACGGAGCACTCGGTAACAAGTGCGCTCGAGGGGCGGCTGTCAATCGGGCTTGTTCAAAATGCTCAAATGAGTATTAAGTCGCAGTCACATTCCTCATACATCTTACAAAACACAGCCTGGAGACAGTGTCCGAGGCGTGTCTTGTATGACGGTCACTTTGATCATACAAAAACTGCCTGCAGACATGTACGAAGCAAGCATGCTGGAAACATGCTTCTGGCGCGTCCACGGACAATAGACCCATTCCAAAATTCAGTCTGGCCACTTTGGTTTACAACTATCATCTAAGTGCACATCCTCTGTACATGCTAATGGCGGCCTTTTGATGGCTCGTGAAGAAAGAATTCGAAGGCAGGCATCGATGCGCTGCCTAAACATTCCAGATGTTAGCTCCCTGTATTGTTCGATGTCACCGTGACGAGACTTAGTAGCTACGATGAGCTGCGCATTTGTGGAAAGGGGGGGGGGGGAGGGTCGGGTCATCTACATCCTTGGAGTGTTCGGCTTCGGAACGCACCGACAGCTCATGACAATAGAATGTAGTGAATTTTATTGACACTTTCACTCCACAAGGCGCCTCGTACCGATCTGTGGTACATACTATTGAAAGTGAAACAACTTGAGAAATAACTGTACCGCGAAGAAAACCTTAACTTTCGTACGTCTGCCGTTAACGAATAAGCACTGAATTTTAACACTCTTAGCGTACAAAAATGAAGACTTTTAGTTGAGCTTCTAGATGGTACTGGATTTGTGGAAGGGTCTATTATTTCGTCATGTCTGCGGGAACAAAGTAGAGAGTTTTAGAATAGGGGGTCCCAACGTTTGTGTTCCCCTAAGAAATTGGGGGACCCAAACACAACACGGCTGTTGTCGACGGCTTAACGAATAGGGGTTTCGCAACGCCGCGCAGCGCGCTTAAGTTTCCCGCTTGCAGCGCCAATGCGGCTAACGAGCATAATGATCAAAAAAAGAAAAAAACATTAAAGGGATTGTCCGGTCAAATTTTGTAGTCGAGAAAACAAATGAATATCATTGTTATTGCCTCGAGACGCATCGTACGTGCAATATCTGAATTGTATATGCCCGTCTGCGTGAGTAATTGAATTTATACTGCTCCAACCGCATTCTAGCGTAAACGCTGCTTTCGTTGGCAACATTGAAGCTCTGACGTCACAAAACACAAAACGAAAATTTTCGTTTCGTCGTTTGCCTGCGAGTGAACGCCTCAGTGTGCCTCGTTTTTGCTGTGCTCGACTTGTTTCGTGGTTGGGTGAGATTTTTGTTGCGCGGTTGGGTGCCACAACCACCGGGCAGCACATGCGAGCCAGGACATGACGTTCCACACTTTTTCGCGAGACGTGGAGTGACGAGCAAAGTGGAACGTCGTCGTGCGTAGGGACTGGGTTCCCGTCAAGATCGAGATCCCGCTTATGCAGCAATCATCTCACAGAAGAGAGCTACGAGCTGAGCTCTAAGCGGACAGAAGGCTTGTTAGCTGAGGTGTGATGCTGTGCCAACGATATTAAACTACGTCCACCCTCTCCTCGCCCAAATCGGATCAGTCAATTTAGGTCTGTTCGATTCGCCTGAACTGGCTGAACTAGTTCAGCAGTGCAGGAACTGGTGCATTCGATTCAACCGGAAGTTGCACGGACTGGCGCATTCGATTCATTCCAGTTCTGAACGATTTTGAGGAACTGGGTCTGAACTCGGAATCAGTTCAGCGTCCGTGCAGAAGCAGACGACAAGAGCAGACGGCGATAGCAGACGACACTCCTCGTCCGGCTTGCTCGCGGTGCCAGTTTTCGCAGCTTTTGCTCGAATGTCTGCGATGTTTAACAATAACACCGATACGAAGGTTGCATTTCCTCTCATTTATGATAGTAACGTACCCGCGGTGGACGCGGAATCGAGATCATAACCGAGGGTAAGAGTTTGCTTGATTATGATATTCTGAAAGCGTTTTAGGCCCCTGCTCGCGCAGGTTGGGCTCCCTGTGGTGAGTGGTGAAATACTGGCTCATGTCAATTGTTTCTTTTTGAGGCTATGTTGGGATCCACAGTGTTGATATTCTTACTTACAGATACGGGAAAGGTATTTCCCTCTTGATAGTCCCCGCCTTCAGTTGCCCTTGGATGCATATTGACGACTCCGATACATTGCAGAGGTCTGGGATTTAGTGCGTTGGCATTCGCATGTCCCCGTAGCTGGGCATAATACTGCATGCTTTGTCCGCTGGTATCTGACGCCCACTAACAGGCCTGAAAAAAACGCCGAGAATCGTCATTTTTGCCGATTCTCGCTTCAACTTAACGCCAAAGTTATGGTCGATAACTGTCTTGGCCAAGACGCTATCGTCAGGCCTTCGTCTTCGAGGTGACTGGTATACCGACCGCGCGCTGCCGCCAGTGACTCCCGACGCAAAATCATCCTGATGCCGCAAACCTATCGTCGAAATGCGAAACTCGGGAGACTTGGCATGAATCTACTATTGCTAAATTAATGTGAAGGACACGAACGCTTATGGAAACGACAGGAACTGAACGGCCGTTAAAATGCAGAAAGAAACACATTTCGTGCAGGAAACGTTTTTAGTACACTCGAATAAAAAATATTCACTGAAGAGATTCCGTTATTATTCTTTAAAACTAAGGAAACACGAATGGTCACATCAAACCGCGACTAATTATAGCATAAAACGTGGCGTGGAGAAACAAGAGCCAACAGATGCAGACGACACCCTGGGCTTCCGCTCGGAAAGCCGGTCACAGCGCCACTTCTAACGCGGCGACTGCACTGGTTCTGCGCCGCCGCTGCGCGATTCCTTCACTCGTCTGAACTCGGACAGAACTAGCTCAGAACTTTCTGGCCGAATCGAACAGACCTTGATTATGCAGCGAAACTGAAACCGACAGCTAGGTCATCTCGAAACGATACCAGAAGTTGTATTTAACACGCGTGCAGCCCAATTCTGTTTGACCCGCGTGTGAAAATGGAGCGTGACACGATTCACCAAGCTCGTCCAAGTCAAGTGACGACATGCATTTGAACAATCCGCCGTTTGCCATCGACCCGCGGACATCGCCTCTAATGGAATAACTCGCAGCCTCATCGCCGACCCAGTGGATCCGCCGAGATCTGTACCCAGATGCCGCTTCGTGTACCTAGGTGCCGCTTCAGAGGCGAAATCTCCATCCTTTGCTTTGCAAGCGCCCCTAGTTCGATCGGCGTCCGTTGCAGTTGTGTTTGGGCGAAACGGCATACATTTGCTCGAAGCTTATGGCTCTCTGCGATACTTTGTTTCCCCTTATGTTGTACCGCAGGAAAGGCTATAAGCGCGAGCTCCTTTCTCTGGGGCAGATCTCGGCGGCGCACAAGCTCTCGTGCAGTAAGGGCATGCAGCTGTCAACGTTATGAGCTCGCGCTTCCAGCCTTCGCTGCGGTACAACATAAGGTGAAACGGAGTAGAGTAATATCCTGCTAAAAGTCGGTGACTTGTTTTGCACGTGCTTGGAAACTGCATTAAAAGAACCGTGTATATAATTCGAAACAAAATACAAGACATCCATCGACCAATGCTTGCTATCCCGACCATCTGACAAACCTCTGCGTTTTGTGACGTCACGCAGCACCTACGGATGTCAGCCATTGACACTGGCGAAATTCGGGCTGCAGTTTTATACATAGGCTCATGAAAGGTTTAATTAATAACGCCGAGATCATATATCAAAATAATAATGACGTTTGTCTACATGAAGGCTCCCTCGACGTAACGAGTGCAAGAATTTAAGTACTTCCGGGTTCGACCGGACAATACCTTTAATAAACGTAAGACATATGCGCTTAGCAAGAAGTTTTTGTTTACAAAAAATAGTTAATGTCAAGCCCTATCAATCCGACTAAATCAAGACACAATCTAAAATCAGTATAAATGTTGGCTGTATTCAGCAAAAAGAATCCAATCCGTAGCGCTCTAATTTGAAGCTCGTTTTCGGATTTTTTGGGCGTCCGCGTGCGCTTTGACCGTCTGACGCCGAAGATTTAGGCGTTCAACTACGCCGAAAATCAGACGAACGTGAGCGAGCATGCTCTGAGAGCAGCTGCTCTATTTATATCTGAGCTGGAGCGACTTTCAAGCCTTCAAATACTTGTTTTCAAGCTGCAGGTATCGTGCCATGAACGAAATCCACTCGGAGCCAGGGAGAAGCAATTTGTCATGTCAACGGTTACCGCGTCTCTTTAGGCTTAGGAACGGCCAGAATCGCCCACCTCTCATTTTTTTGTGACTTGAGCGAGATACAGCAAGGCGAAAGCAGGTTGGAGCATTCAATGGCAAGGAATTTGGCTAATACTGCAGCGACCATGACCAATTTGTTCCGAAGCGAGCGGAGAGGGCGCCGCCATGTTTGCCGACGCAACCCGGGCCCCACGCTATTTCTTGAATTCTGCGTCGGGGGCGAGCGCCAACCCAAAACCCCCAAGCGGACTTTCGGTTTTGCGCATGCGCAGTGGTGAGCCCCTACTTCTTTGGGGCCCCCTATACTAAAACAGTGTCTTTGGTATGACGTGGGAGCAGCGTGACCCCCGCTTTAAATGGGCCGTGCAACGTCGTTGGGTTCAAATGCCTCTATCGTAGGAACCGAAGGAGAGGAGGAGACTTCAGAACGCCGAGCTCTGGTCGGAATGATTAGTGGCTAGAGGCAAAGCTGCCTTTTGTCTCCACTCACGCTTCGAACGCGTTCGATTTGTGCCAAACTATCGTGGCGTACCGAGCGCTTTGCGTTCTGGGGTAGTTCCATGTGCCGCCGCTTCATGACGACAGAACTGGCGCTGTGGTCCGGATACCGGTTAGATTGCGTTGCGTTTCTGCTCGAAGGAGAGTGGCGTCAAGTGTCTCCTCGGTATTTGCTGCGTACTAAAATGAAGTGTTGTGCGCGAGCGCGCGGCGCACGAGAGCGTCTCGTACTCCGCGTGATCATGAGGGACGCTGAGCCTCATCGAGTGGAGCCCCATTTGTTATCATGCCTCGTTTTCCGTAAAGCTAATATCTTATCGCGTTTAGCTTGTGCTCTTTTTCGCTAAGAATTTAACAGCACTTGCTGGCTACGATTGGTGGTGCCCTCTCCTTCATAAATGAAGATAAAGAAGGGTATCAACTGCTTCACGTCTCGCTGCAGGACAGGCGCGGAAAGCAAGTCGTCTACTTCTTGTGCAGGGGCTGCAATGATGTCAGAATGCTAAGCTCTTATTGGCTGATTGAAAAAAAAAAAATAGTGGGTAAGTAAACCTCAAAGCATTTGGCATTCAGGTCTACCCACTATTATTATTATTATTTTTTTTTTTTCAATCAGTCAATAAGAGCTTGGCGTCGTTCTGATGTCGCCGCAACTCCTCCACAAGAAGCAGACAACTTTCACTCCGTATGATCCGCGAGGAAAAGGTTTTGATGTGTTATTATTTTCTGGTCCCGAAAATTCGAATATTTTTGGCAATTATCGCGCTTTGACCGGAGGATAAAGAGCTACAGCCTTAATAATTGGTTTGTTACCTCCATGGTATAGCTAAAAGAGTGCATGGAGAAAGTTCAGTGAAAACCACAATGCATTTGTAAGGAAGCAGAGTTAGCTTTTAAAAAGTTTGTACACTTCAATATGACTTCTCAACCTTTAGCATATTGACTGGAATTGTTAGTTGAGTGATTGAGTAAAATATAAAATTTCTGCATCATAAGGGTGATTGTTCAGACCTGCAGAACCGCAGTGCTTTTCCATCTCACCAGAGAAAAGCCAACTGGATTCTCGCTTATATTTTGCTTATAAGAAATAAGCTAATTCGCACACACGCGAGAGGCTCGAGGCACTAGCTACCGAAGAAAATGCAGACGAGTTTGTCGGCGGTCTTTCGATCACGCTTCACAACAAAGAAAAACTATTTACGTTGTGCTGCGGTCCATGGTGGTGGAAGAGACACATTTGAGTCGTTCCATGTCAAACGTCCCAGATGTTGCGCTCGACCCCTTCTGATTTCTGAAAAACAATTCATGGCCTTTTGCCGCAATGTCCGTAGCCATGCCTTAAAATATTTCTTGCGAAAATGTTTTTTTTGATGACGTGAGCGCGGTTTTAGCTTTTAAAAACAGCGTGAAACTAGGCATCAAGAATAATTGATGAAAAATCTGCTTTTTAATGAAACACCCAACAATATTTTTTCTTAAATTTGCACGGCTTTCGACTTGCAATGTCGTTTGGCTTTATGAAACTTGGGGAAAAAACCAAGAAGGGACGGACAAACATAATTATCCATACCAACCCGCTCGTTCTGTCCTTACATCGTTGGGCTTGTAAAGTTTTGTTTAATTTAAATATTAAAAAAAAACTAAAAAAGTTTGAAAAATTAAACATTTTTGTTATTTTATCAATTTATCAACACATATCTAATTGCTCCCGGGACTTAGTACAACATTTTACCGGCTGCTCTGCAGGTATATAATCTATAAAAAATGTTTAAAACCGCACAATTAAATATCTCGCAGTAAACAAAAATCCCGAAGCTGCAAAAACGTGCGTTTTGACGCAAAGACAGCCGTCTATTTCACCCTGAGGTGGTCCAAGTGAAAATACAACATATGATGGGTTTGGAAGAACAATCGATAATCTTTTTATTTTGAGAGTTTAATCAAAGTAAGTTTTGTTTAAAGTGAGAAAACAATTTTGTTTTCAAGTTGAACTCTCGCACCACTACCCGACGTCGGTTCTTAACACCTCTTCGCCGCACAGCACGCCACCGGCGACGATAGCTGACACGATTAGGTCCAAAGAAAGAACGGAGTTTTCTGCCGCTTTCCCTTGTCCGTCTTTCCGGCTGCAAGAGAAGAAACGGCGAGTATTGTGTTATAATTGGAGGTGCCGCCAGCCCGTAGCAATAGCAGGCCCGTTGTGCTCCTTAAGTTGAACCCGAAGGCGGCTCAAAACGCGATGCCTAATACGGGCGGCATCAGTTGAAAAGGCTCGGAGTTGACCTGGACTTCTCATAAAAGGGAAACGCAATTAAGTCGATCGTACTGCGGTGAAAAGCGGAACTATTCAGCGACGCAAGAATTTGCCGTTTCAAAGCCGATGAAACACAAACGAAGCGTGAGCCTCCAACTGCGCGCATTCGTTAACACCCCATCGCCTCGTCGTATGAGAATGTCCGTTCACGGGGCTTTTATGTTGCTGTCTACTTCTGTCCTGACGTCGAGAAGAGAGAGTGATTGCGATGTGTACGTAGGAAACAGCTAGCTTACCAGTGAATGCTCTTACCTGGCAGCGCTAAGCATTTGCTGATATCAAGACAGTGGAAGTCCATAGGAGGACAAAGCCGCACAATAGGTCAAAATAGGAAAAGCCATAAAGCAACAAGAGTAGAAAAAAGCCTCTTCCCACCAAGCTGTACCCGACAACTCGAGGTCTACCTACCTGCGTGCGCATACCGTGACACCGTCGCACGCTTTGCCGGGCTCGACGGTGGCGTGCTGTGCAGAGAAGAGGCGCAAGGAACGACGCCAGGTTGCGGTGCAAAAGCTCAACTTCAAAATGTTTTTTTTTTTGCTCTTTAGAACAAAATTACCTTAATTAAACATTCAAGAACAAAAGAAAATAAACTTTTTTGTTGGAGTCACCATGTTACGTATTTTTCTTTGGGCCACCTCAAGACAGAATTGACGACTCTTTAAACGGCAAAACGCAATTTTTGCTAAAATTTAGTTGTTTTTGTTTGCTGCAAGATATTTAGTTGTACGGCCTGAAACCTTTTTTGTGTACAGTACACCTACAGGGCTGTCAATAAGAGAATTTACAGTCGCATGCAGCAAAGCCATAGTTTGTAACAAAACTAAAAATGTGCTAAAAGGCTCATGTATTCCTTTTTTTTTAACTGCTTCGAGCATACCGAATTCCATGACCATGATCCTTATTACATAGGAATCCAAATACCATAGGGTTTTTAGGCAAAAATATTCCAGTGTTCCGTAAAAAGAATCTTACATTTCATCAATTATTGAATGACTCGTAGTTCCACTCCCCTTTTACTAGTTCAAACCGCCATCACCCCATGAAATTTGCTTTTCGTCAAAAAAGTATGTTAGAGAGGCACCACAAACGTTACGGTGAAGAGCCATCAATCTTATTTTAGGAATGGGAGGTGGCCGTGAGACCTTTGGCATGGCGTGGAGAAGTCCTGGTCACTTGATGCCGCCCGTCGTTTAGGCATCGCCTTTCGAGCCGCCCTCGGGTACAAAGGGCACACGGGTCTGCTATTGCTACGCGCTGGCTGCACCTCCGATTATTACACGATACCCGCCGTTTCCTCCCTTGCAGCCGGAAAGACGGACAAGGGAAAGCGGCAGAAAACTCCGTTCTTTCTTTGGACCTAATCGTGTCAGCTATCGTCGCAGGTGGCATGCTGTGCGGCGAAGAGGCGTTAAGAAGTGACGCCGGGTTGTGGTGCGAGAGTTCAACTTCAAAAATTGTTTTCTCGCTGTAAACAAAAATGACTTTGATTAAATTTTCAGAATCAAAAGAGTATCGATTGTTCTTCCAAACCCACCATATTTTGTATTTTTACTTGGACCAGCTAAGGGTGAAATAAACGGCTGTTTATGCGTCAACACGCACTTTTCTGCAACTTCAAGATTTTTGTTTACTGCAAGATATTTAATTGAGTCTTTTTAAATTTTTTTATAGGTTATATGCCTGCAGGGCAGCCGGTAAAAGGTTCTATTAAGTCACGGGAGCAAGTAGATATTTTGTAATAAAATAACAAAAATACTAAAATTTTCAAAAAAATCTAGTTTTTTTAAAGAAATATTTAAATTAAACAAAAAATCACAAGCCCAACCATATTGTAAGTCCAAAGCCGTGCAAATTTAAGAAAAAATATTCTTTGGTGTTTAACTAAAAACATGATTTTTCATCAATATTTGAGTGATGCCTAATTTCACGCTGTCTTTAAAAGTTAAAACAGCGCTCATATCATCAAAAAATTTGTTCGGCAGAAATATTTCAGGGCATGGCTACGGACATTGCAGGAAAAGGACATGATTCTTTTTTTTATATAAATCGGAAGGGGTCGAATGACATGGAATGACCCATTTAGGTGGTGACTCTCTGTCCGACGCGGCAGCCACTTTATGTTCGGCGCACCGAACGCACTTCATTCGCACGGGAATAGATGGCCCCCAAGTATGGGGTCCCTCCCAAACCGACCGCTCCGGTTGTTTCCCCAAGTGGTGGTCCCACATTCCCTCGCTCACCGCGTCTTGTTGTACCCACGGTGGAAGAAACATATTTGGGTTATGACTTTCTGTCCGACGCGGCGGCCATGTTATGCTCGTCGCACCGAGCGCGCTTCACTCACAGGAGGTAGATGGCGCCCAGGTATGGGGTCCGTCCCAAACCGACCGCTCCGGTTCTTTCTCCCAGCGGTGGTCCCGCATTGCTCCGCTCACCGCTTCTTGTTGTACGTCACCGCCGCCACGCCACCACCAAGTCACCGGAATCCGTAAATTTGTGTTTTCTGGTTTCTTCTTTGGGTTAAGGCTCACTTTCATGCACAATACGGTGGCACCTGTGGTCGACACAGCACCGAAGCAAAACGCGAGGCCAGCAACTGGCCACACACCGCCACCACACCACCACACCGCGAAAAACGCGAGCACGTTACGCCGCCGACACCATGGTCGCCAAGGGGGAACATCATACCGCAGCGCCCTCCGCGGCGGCGCGGAGCTAACTACTCCTGGTTCGAGGCTACGTCCGAACACGATCTGTTCGCGCGCTCCCGCGGAAACAGCGGTGAGTGGCATCACCTAAATGTGTTTCTTCCACCGTGACTGCGACACACTGACTCATAATGACAGCAAATACTTTACTAGGGAGAATACACGGCACTATCCTCCTTCGCATTAGACAGAACGACGGCCAAGCCGATTCCTCCCCTGGTGGAGGGATTTATTTGGCGACGCTTCTCCACCCAACCCTCTCCTCTTGCTGCCAAAGCACGTGACCAGACACAGGGCTGGGCGGTATATCGCGATACAAATGTATCGCGATTGTATTTTGGAGACACTTTCGAGTATCTGTATCTCTGTTTTGAGATATCCTTCAAAAATGTATATTTATTTCAGTAGTGAAATGCATTTGAGATGTATCTATTGAATCGCGATACTCTGCGCGGTTTTCTAATCTCATTATATTTCATTTTGAAAATCAAAAATCGGGTTTTTATGATAAACTGAAAAACGGACACTCCACCTTTCTGGTGCAAGGGGTTCCAGGATTCGCAATATGCACCTGCCGCACAATCCTCCCTACAGGGAGGAAGCCTACCTGTCTGGTATATATCAGCATAGCCTCCTATATACTTACAAAGCCTGGCAGTTCGACGACGGAGCCATAGAGCGCCCGGTCGCCGACTTAGAGCGCGAGGATCTGGTAGCACAGAGCATTTCTCGGGGAATCGTGTAGTGAGCGCACAGCTTTTGAGCGGCGAGGACCCGAAACACACTGTTCGCTCGGGAGGGAGAGAGATGGAACTTTATTAGGCCCAAAGAATATGAGCAGGGGCCTCAGTCCAGGCCCCATCTAATCGCGTATTCCAGAGAGGACTCGATGTACGCAGCCAGGTAAACTTGATCTGATTATATATGGTGGCCGCAGTCAGCCACTCGGGGTTGGAAAGGAAGGACAGGGAGGTGGGATTAGGGAGGGGTGGGGGAGGGGGATGGCAGATCCATAAAATGTGATGGGTATTTGGGCGGTCGCCACAGTGGATGCAGGTTGGAGGATCCTCAGGGAGTAGACCTCGTAGAAGGTGGATGCGGGCTGGGGTGGGAGGGTGTTACTTTGGGCGTCGCGAAGGATGGTGCCTTGGTGGCATGTGAGGTGAGGCTGAAGTAGGGCGAGTCGACGGGCTCGTCTATATGACTTAAGGGAACGTAAGGCCACGGGAAACGTCTGGACAGATCTGGGGATGTCGGGTGCCCGGTGGAGCGTTTCGCGGGCGAGCAGGTGTGCTTTCTTGTTGCCCGGCATGCCCCCATGACCTGGGATTCAGACGACCTCCACGGGTGATAGTAGTTCGCCTTCTATTTGTTCTGCGATGGCAAGTGGAAGTGAGTTGTGTATGAGTCGCCGGCAGGCGGCCATATAATCGGTGAAGATGATGGGGACAGACGAGGCAAAAAAGCCTGCGGAGGTATATGTGATAGCCGCTGCAATGGCGTGTTGTTCCGCCAAGCATGGGTCCATGGGCGCACGACCTACTCTATACTTACAACAACCCTATCTGGAAACACTCCAGCACGCACCCTCCAAAGGGCCGAGTTTCAGCGGCGCCTCGTGGCAAAACCTGGAACTCGGTATATTTTTTTTTCCGTCTTTTCCGCGCTGCACCAGGTTGTATTGGCCTCTATAGCGTTGGTGGCGCGCGGGCGCAGCCAATACCATCTGGTGTTGGCTGCGCAAACTAAAAAAAAAAGCAAACAAACAACGAATTGGTATCCTTTACATAGAGAAAAACATTTACAGCGTGAACGCGCTTGAAACCAGAAAGCGCGGTCGGCTGGCGCGCACCCACGGATAACAGAAGAACCCGACGAGGTAGGAGGACCGAATTTTCGTGCCGCCTACACTCTCAAGAAAAAAGGGTGTAAAAGGGTGTATAGTTACACCCTTTGTCCCATATAATACACCCCAAAACTTCATTTCAACGTACAGAGCCCGATAGTCGAACAGACGGCCCTAAATTTTGCGAGGGGCTTGATAACAGTGCAATATAACTTTTTAAATAGCTAAAGCACGTATCAAAGACCACAAAAAGAAAACACCGAGTTTTTACTGTAGGGCCAAGAAAACCGCGATTATTTTTGTTGTAGTCAATAACACGTGCATTAGCTATTTTAACAAGTTGTACCACACGGCTATCAAGCCCTTCGTAAAATGTGGGGCCGTCTGTTCCACTGTAAGGCGCTGTACGTCGAATTGGAGTTTGGGGCTGTATTATGTGGGACAAAGGGTACAACGATACACCCTTTTACGCCCTTTTTTCTTGAGAGTGTAGTGAGAACACCTCTCACTAGGCGGCGCTAAAAGTCGGCCCTGATTTTTTTTTGGCGTGTCTATTTAGTAGACGCCCGATTCAAAGGGGAATCGCCGCATAAATACATACAAATACATACATATATACATATGGCCCTCAGCCTGGACCAGGCTCTTCCATAGGGAGCGCTCCGATGGACTGGTTGTAAGTATAGAGTTGGTCGTGCATGGGAGGAAGAACGGCGGTGTGTATTGTACTGAAACGATGATCTGCGACCGCTATGGCCGTGCCTGTATCAGTCGTATGGCATCTGTGTAGAGGCATGTGCGATGAGGAGTGCGGGTGGTGTAACGTATGAAAAAGGCAATACATTGAGCGCGTCGTGCTAAATTCAGCATCGGATGCATATGCCGAGGGAGTGGTGCTATGATAAGATGTGAATGGGTGATGGTGGGGAGAGCTGCTTCTTTCGGAGGAGGTGAGGATGGGACGTTATGGCCCAATCGAGTGAGTATGTGTCTTCCCTGGGGGGTGAGAAGGAGGCGGATTTCCTGACGGCGTTAGTGGATAGCAACGAGCTCATCTACGCTATTCTGATAGCCCATATCCAGGAGGTGGTGGGTGCTAGTAGTGATGGGCAGGCCCATGGCGAGCTTGGTGTTTTTACGAATGAGAGCATCCAGTTCCATTTTAGAGCGCAGCTCCTAGGCACCCGTTTTCGGCTTGAGCGGCGTCGCCGTCGCCGTCAGCGTCGGCGTAACCGCGCGGTGCATTATGGGAGGTGTCCCATAATGCTCTGCGCGGGGAGGAGCAGGAGGGAGGAGGAGGGGAGGAGCAGGAAGGAGGAGGAGGGGACAGAGAAGGGAAGTGGGATGAGGAGGGAGGGGGAAGAGAGAGGAGGAGGAGAGGAGGGGAGGAACTTGAAGGGTGAGGAGGGGAGGAGGAAGAGAAGAGTAGCAGGAAGGATGCGGAGGTGAGGAGGGGGAGGAGTGGTATACCCTCCCCTCAGTACCCTTCCCTCCTCCCCTCAAGAGCTGCGCTCTAATTCGGCGTTAGAGGGTGTTGCAAACGTCTTTTTTGTCCTTGTGTGAGTTTAGTGTACGGGAGGTGGTAGGGCGGAAGTGGTATATCAGCGTCGCAGAGCCTCATCATGCCCCTTTCTTTAAGTCCGCTAGAGCAGTGGTTCTCAAATGGGGGTCCGCGGACCTTTTGGGGTCTGAGACGTCATTCTAGGGGTCCGCGAAGCCCATGGCCTCATCAGTCAAGCCCGGCAATAAAACTTGTCTTTTCTTAGATGTTGAAGAAAAGTTCCAATTTTCGGGTGAGTTTTCTCGTGTATATGTCGATAGGAGAAGTCTACATCACACTATATCACTTAGTTATATCCATTTATTAAATCACTATCATAATTAACCTCTCTTTCCTTCACCACAAATGGGGTCCTCCGTCATCTCTGCCCATCCACAAGGGGTCCGCGAAACATCAATGGCCGAGAACCACTGCGCTAAAGGAAGTGGAGACACGGCGGAACATGTTGAGAACCTGTTCGCCTTGTTTGAAGAGATTATTAACATGGTTGAGCCACCGCCATCACGCTGGAAGTAGAGTCCTAAAAGACGGATGTTGTTAGACTGTGGGAGGGGGCACTTTGTTGTTCAAGGTGAATCTGTTCCGGTTTCCAGCGCGGATTGTGAACTAGAAGGAGTTCCGAATTAGCGGGAGCACATTGCAGGTCTATGTGGTTGGCGGCTTGTTGGATGCTGTTGAGAGCGTGTTGAAGCGTATCCTGTATGTGTCCTTTGAGCTTCGATTTAACCAGAAGGTGATATAGTCGGCGTATATAGTGTAGTGTATGTCTGGTGTGGGAGCTAGCCCTCGATGTATATGGTACATGGCGAGATTGAAAAATAGTAGGTGAGAGTACTGAGCCTTGTGGAGTGCCGCGTTGTGGATGGTCGAAGGTAGTGGATGTGATTCCACCTAAACTGAGGGAGTATGTGCGTCCGTGAAGGAAGCATCGGACGAAACCGATGCGACTGGCTGTTGATGTCGAGGCTACGGTGATTGCGGCCGCCGAAGCCTATGGTGGAGGCTACGCCATCAGTGTGCTCAACCTCGTCGTCGCACTGTGCAGCTGCGCAGCGGAAGAACCCATAGGGAAGAACCGACTCTTTTGTTTCGACATCTATTTACGGCGTTGTTTCAGAAGCCTCTATCCTAGATGCCAACTTCTTTGTCTTCGTCGTCTTCGCCTTCGTCGTCTTTCAGAGGTCTTCGTCGGGACGAAGACATCTCGACCAACTGAGGACGTCCTCAGGACCATCAGCGTTGTCTTAGCAGTTGTGTGGCCTATGGTGCATGGACCGCCGAAAACTGAAAGCAGGGGATACTGATCCTTTCGATGCTGTTTCCGTGTATCTATTCTTAGCCACCAGAGCTAAACACAGTTTCAGAACACCCAGACTTTACTGTTTCCGTTGTTATTTATTGTTTCTAGATTTAAAATAATCACTGAAAGAAACGGCAAAAAAAAATATGCGATGCCAAAACCAACATTTAAGTCTCCCCGAGCTCTCCAGTGGGTGGCCTCGCATGTCGTATAAATCGCAAGTCAATCACGCAGTCTGGAGAATACAGTATTGTGTGTCTTTTTGTTTTGCTGGCATGAGGTTCCCCATAATTCATTTCAGACCAGCAAACGCCATGTTACCAGACGGGAACGAGCCCTTACTGCCTCCATAAGTACAGCGCTGCGTCATTATTCGCCTAGGACTCTTGTTCCAGTGAAAACATGATTCTCAAACCATAGCCTCCTGCATACCGATAATGCCTGCCCCATCGCAAGTTTCCAGCCTCAAGGGTGTGCCACTTTCCCATACTGTTCAAGACAGAAAACGTAAACAATGTGACAAAGCCTCTCTCGTACGTTCTCGCATTCTTGGTGTCATTTTGGGCGTTTGGCGTGGTAGCCGTGGGTCGTACTTATGCAGTTAATTATTTTTCTGTTTTGACCACGCTTTTTTTTTTAACTTGTTTTAGGCTGGCTCACCAAAAAAAAAAAAAAAAAGGTCAGGGTTGTCATTTCCTGAGACCCCAGGCATCAATTGGGAGCACGAAAAGTTACCAAGCTAATTTCGAAAACATACTGCGTCCCAAATTCTATCTCCTGCTACCCAAGAGAATCCAGAAGGCACCTTTTCTCGACGGATAGTAACGAAGGCCTGTCTATACAGGCCTTACTCAGCGTCTGTTCGAGTGATGCCTCAGCACGCTGCTGATGAGGCTTCACCAAAAGCCCAGCTGAGCTTGGTTCGGGTGTCCCAGTTGCCAAATCTGGATCAGCCCATGTATAACGTTCCACAACCTAGCTCTTTCGGTACTGCTTGACTGGCTCACCTGCCCAGCAGGGGCTTCCCAAGGAATTAAAATTAGGGGGGGTCTAAATATTTATGGGGGGGGGGGGGGGGTAGGGAGGGGCATTGAAAATAGAGGGCTCGTTGCGAATTAAAGAGGTGCCTTCAGAAAAACAAGAAGGGGTGTACACCTCCCCCCCCCCCCCCCCCCCTAGGGGGTGTGTAGTGAAATGACTGCTCCCCAGCTCTCTTCCGCGCGCCTCGAGCCATAGTGACAGGTACCTGATGACAGACAAAATACGTCATATACGAAATGTGAATCCCGCACTACTAAGACCTTCCACACTGATTAGGGGATATTGCAGCGGTTGTAACCCCCAAAGAACCTGGCCGTCGCAATTTCTCTTCATCTCCTGATTTTCGCCTAATCCTTTGCTTTAGCGATAACAACTGTCAATGTTCCCTGTTTCGACATTGAGAAAGTTTAGCAGCTCGTCCGTCTCACCTATAATTCGTGTTGGGTCATACCTACTGCTTCCTACATTTATTCACTCTTAAAAAATACATATGTTGCTGCTCACCCGCTATGAAATATGCGTTCCGGAAGTACTGGAATACGCCCGTTGAGGTAGTAGCAGTTCGCAGCAGACAATTATTGCCTTCATTGTATGAGAGGTGGTGCCACTGGCGGTGACTGTGTGAAACAGGCGCAACGGCATTCAAGCACGAGGAAGCCTGAAATTTGTCTGGTCTTGTTTTCTTTCGGACTGTGTCCGAAATAAAGGCCAGTACAAAAGGCTGTCAAGCCTGACGAGGCTCTTGTCATTACAGTTCAGTATACAAAACAATGTTCCGCCAAACGCCACGACAAACAAAATACTCAGAAAAACGCTTAGAAACAGACGATATAACGAAGTACATAACAAGGTATGATTATACAATATCCTCATGTAAAACACGGGAATCTGCACGAAAAATGAAATATAACCTAGATTGAGGAACAAACAACCATAACAAATATTTGTTACAGTCTAAAGTAAATTTGGTTTATTGAAAGTGTATATCGTTGCCCACCAGCAATGTCCTGCACTGTTTTCTTTTTTAAATATTGGGAAAGATTGTTTATAGTTTATACTTATAGTCTAGCAGTTCATATTCCATAGTCTAGTGGTTCATAGTCTAGTTTCTTTTTCAATATTGCGCATCCATTGTCGGTATAAAGGAGGTAATGCTCAAGCGAACGTCACCGAAGCGTTCGTGTCCAACCTTGACGTCAAATGGATGACATAGGGAATCCGGCGGTCTACCCATACTCCGTTTCACACGAAGTCCGACTGCAGCGAAATCGATGATTCTATGGAATGACTGTCGAGACCGGCTATAACGAAGTCAGTTATAACGAAATAGCGGCTACAGCGAAGCGATCACCATTTCCCATTCCCTTCTGCACTTCGTTATAACCGAAGTCGGTTATAACGAAATAGTGGATATGGCAAAGTGATTCCCGCTTCTTGCTGACTTCATTATAACCGATCTCGACAGTATAAGCGGAGAGGGAAGGGAGACGCCACAGCATGTCGTTATGGGCTCACGCGGAGAGGCTGACTTTCTCGCGGCCCTGGGATTGAATGAAAACGGTGGAACAAAACGTTTTCATGAAGTAGGGCTTAGTAAAAAACGAATCGAGAGATGGTGGCTAAGTCGACAGACATATACATGTTACGTCGGATCAAACAGGCTTAAAGGAACACTGAGAGCTCGACACCTGTACTCATTTACTTCCTTAGACGCTCCGAAATGATTTAATAATCCCCCCCCCCCCCCCAAAAAAAAAATGCAATGCGAAAAAAAAAAATTAACGCGTAAACGTACTTTTTAAGAAGGCGAGCCCTGCTCTCCTACCAAACGCCTCCTTGCGATCGCTTGTCTAATCACGTGCCGCGACGTCATCGAAGGTTGAATGTTCGTAACTCTTGATGTTGCAAAATGGAATTTTTTAACGACGTGCGTGAAACATATTTTGTACGGGCGTGACCGGCGCACGACGTTGCCGTGTTCCTAAATTATGCTGCCCTCGATAAGAGGGGCACAGAAAAATAAAAACAACAGAAAATGTTTTACGTTTAATTTGACTTTACCAATAAGCACGGAAACTTCAAACTCGCTTTCTGAACATATTTGCTTCCTCTGTGAATGCGTTGTTTCCAGGGTTCGAATTTTGAGCGCGATGTCTAAGTAATATTCCCAGCCGTCTGGTCAATTGAACAAAACTTAATTTTGAAATGTTAATGCCCCTTTAAACATTGTTTAATTTAAAGAAAAATAAAACAATTGGCTAGGCTGTGCAAGTCATCGTCCGATTCAAAAGGAACAGCCGCCATGCATCCCTCTATCCATCTATCTATCCAGCCACCCACCCAGGTCCATTTCGACCAGGAAGACAAAACCTATATGGAATCATGTCCCCGTAAGATGGACTCCAGGTATCAGAGACCGTTGAGTAATGGGAAGCACTGGGGATGTTCTTTGTAGAGTCCGCTATCCTGCAGGACGCCGTCAGGGGCGCACATCCAGGGGTCGTGGGTGATCTGCTGCCATTTGAGGAGCTGGGTCTGGAGCGCCTCTAAGACGGCCGAGTGGACGGGGTCTTTGGCGAGGTTCACCGCTTCCCTCGGGTCGTGGTCGAGGTCGAACAACTCCCACTGGTCCCTGTAGTAGTAACACCGCAGGGTCTTGGTCCAGGGCAGGGGCCTCCCTTCGCGCGTTCGGTTGAGGATGTCCTGAAAGCGATCAATACCCAGGTTTGGATTGTTTCATCACACTAAACTGAAATGTTGATAGGCACTGATTTGCCTCAAAATTAGTTCAAAACGTTAATAGATCTCAACTAGTACCCGAAGTTACAGGTCACAATAATTTTTGTTTTTCTGACAAAGTCATGGCATATTAAGGTTTGGACTGAGAGGCTGAGAAGCTCTACTGGACACCCTGAAAAAGTAATGTAAGGCGTTGGAATATCCGTACAGCTTTTTCCCGACAGTATACAAGAACTTTGATGGTGTGAACTGAATGCTGGTTAAGCTTACGCCAACAAAAATAAAATAAAACAAAAAAACATTTTTTTTATTGGTTTAGGAGAGCCACGGCACCGCAGAAAGGCAGCAGCCCGTATCATGGAGGCCCTTGATACCGCCACGTGCAAAATATTGTGTTTTTCAGGCTGCCCGCTCGACTTGCGGGTTAAGCCCCATTAACGTACGTCATCCCATCGAAGAGCGCGGGAAAATACGAATTTTGGTTTTGACATCACCTTAATTTTTTCCTTTTCTCGATAAGTATCTTTAATTCAGAGATAATGCATAGCATTTTGTGAATAGCAAACCCTGACTATTCCGAAGATGTGTTGAGTTTGCGGAGGTCAAGAGGCCGCCGGAGCTCCCCTTTACGGAGCTACCCAAACGAACTACATTTTCGGAAGACTCCTGATTTACTCTTCTCGGCGTGCTATCTATTATCTCTTAATTCAGGAGAGTTATGAGGAAACGGCAGATGGTGGTTTTGCCAAAGCCAATGTTCGAACTTCCGCGCGTTTTCCCGTGGGGTGCATTCACTTATGTCAACATAACAATCGAATAGGCACTAAAACAAAAAAAGGGTGCCGCACCTTTTTTTATCCGTGGAAGTGAGCATTTATAGAAAATATTTCGCACTACAAATATTTTTGCAATCCGCCGTCGGTGTGTCCCGTAAGAACCTTATGTTAAAAAAAGTTAAAACCAAATTAACAAAAAAAAAAAAAAAAATTCGCGCTTCCCCCCCCCCCCCCCGTTCCCGAAATCTTCCATTTGGCTAGGGCCTCCTCTCCCCCCTCCTCTTCATACAGCAATTTGTCATGGGCGCCCCCCCCCCCCCCCCCCCCCCCCCGGAAACAAAATCCCGGCTACGTGCCGGCTAATGACATTGCCAGTGGCAGAACCGGTAGTAGGAAACAAAACTATTGATCTTTCAATACCTGGTCTCATGCAAGATTCGCAATCATAAGTGCTAATGACATTGCCAGTGGAAGCACCGAACATCAAAAGTGGGCATTCAATTTATCAGCAAGCTTAGCCCTTGTACTGCACATGCCTTCAATTATAAGCTCAGAAATACATTTTCTTTCGTTTTTAGAAGGTAGGTTGTTTACATTTGTTCCACACTTTTCTCGGGTTATTATACATATCTGCGAACTTACTTTCAGGATACACATTTCGTGCTCGTTTATTATCAATGCCCAGTTTATTATTATTTTTTTTAAATTCAGCTAGACAATCCGGATGTGTTGTTTTTATAAAAAGGGCGAATAGCTTGTCTCGTTGTCTTATTCTTTTTAGAAGTGCGGCATTAATCTAAGCCTTTCTTGATTTCCTGCTCCTTTTTAATGGCACCATTGGAAATGCTTGATGATAAAATTCCTTGATTCTTGTTAAAAGAGGTTGTGTGCTGCAATGGGATCATCCAACCGAACAACGAAGCTCCAGTTCTCCTCCTCGACTAAACTTTGAAACAACATAATGTTTTCATCATTAATTACTCTATACATATGGGTGCATGGTTTGTGGGTTCTTCTTGTTGTGTTGAATAGGGTGTAAAAAAACAAGAAATGGGCAAATGGTCACTAAGATTCGACAGCAGAATACCCGCCTCTAGCTCATTCACTTGATAGTTCGTAAAGCACAGGTCAAGCAAGGTCTGAGACATTTTCTCACCCTGGTAGAGACAGGAATTAAATTTTCATGACCAAAAGAATACAAAAAAAAAATTAAGATCGAAGCCTTTGTTTGGCTGGATCTGTTTATAATACATCTGTATTAAAGTCACCAAAAACGATAGCACGTTTACCGACGTGCGCGCACCACTCCAGCATATTTTAAAGGAATTCTAAAAACGTGGCCACTGTACCCGAATATAGCCCCGAGAAGTTCGCGTGGCGCCCCCTTACGGCGAACCGTGGTGACGTCACGGCGAGGAGAGAATTTTTCCCCGACTCGTCCCGCTCGCCCTGTGGAGGCTGTGACGACGCTCGCTGTCGGAGCGCTCGTTTCTATTCAATTTTTTTGGGCGTGTTTTTCGCAGGAAGTGTAAATTTCTATATGTGCCTTTATTGAGGTATGGCCTGTAGCTACAGGCGAAACTTCAACCAACATTTTACGCAAGGTTGACAGGGAAGGCAATGCAGGAATCACAGCTGGCATAGGAAAATAAAGAAATATGGCCACAATTGCTGGAGCACCACTATAGATTTACATCTCGCACAATAAATGCTGCTGATGGCCTGAATGAATTGGCAGGTCATGTATACTTTTTTTGTTGTATCTCTGTTTTTAAACCAGATCGCCGAAGCAGAAAAGCTGCATGCTGCTCGAGCAACATGCTAAATACAGTCTGGGCCATGGGGAGAAAATCACAAGTAAGACAGCCCAAGTGCAGGGGCAAAGTAAAAAAACAAGGAACATTTATTATATACATTTCTCGCATTTCACCTTTGCTGGATTCGCATAGTATTTCAATGGACTACAGGGAAGGTATCTGTGGGCTTGTTTATATCAACCCTCAAGTAATGTATAACAAGCGTAAGCGAAGATGTCTAGCTCGTTATTAGTTCCTTAAGCCCTAAAATTGAGATTTTACTTAAATCGTATTGTCCTGAAGCTAAAATACCCGAAGCTTTTCTCACGCAGACTGTCGCCCTTCACATGATCCACATTTTCTGCTACTAGTGCTGCGTCTATACCACTGGACAGACGTTCGAATGCTTGCTTTTACTCCTGTTTTCCTCTGTTGTCAGCGAGTCCAGCTGTAGGGACAGTTTGGAGGCTGAGGAAGCTTTTGGGGACCTGCAGCAGTGTCTCTTTTAATTCGGAAATGACAATTCAGACTAAACGGTGTATTTTCCGAATACTCAAGGCTGAAATAAAGAGTGTCAGGAAAAAGTATAAACATTCCAAATTACGGCACTATTGCTGTGCATATTTTGGGCAGTTCAATACATATCATACAGGCCACTGGGGGCAATTCGGCCGTTTTTGCTGCTACCATACAAACTAATTTCCAGTAATTGTGCATCTCCTAAGAAATATGCCTGCATACGTGTATAAACTATATACTGTTAACGACTTAATTTTCGCGGGCTCAAATATTCGCGAATCGGGCCAAAGCTGAAGATTTGAAATTATTCGTGGGTTCTAATTTTTTGGCGAATCGATTGTAGCTTCCGTAGCGTTCACATATTGGCCGGATTGTTCGCGGGACGTATTTTTCGCGAAATTTAGTCGTTTACAGTAATTAATTCACAAGGAAGCTACATTTATGTAAAACGACCCTGTTCCACGAGCAAGTGAAAGATCATCAGACGCAGGGCCTTTAAAACATCTGCGAACCAGCGCATGCAGAGTGGCAGCGCAGAGTCGGCGTCGCGAGCTAATTTGCCGACCACCCAAAGGCCCATCATATAAATGCATCTTCAAATGCCTTGAAAGCGGGATGTAATATCGTCATAAATCATGAACATGCAAGGAACAGAATTCCAGCGTCTGAAACACTTACGCCACCGCTTCACCGACCCCTCGCAAGATTGCCTTGTGTCGTGTGGACGGACGGGGAGGTTCATCGGCAGAATCGCCTCCGCCGATAGCTTTCGGGATTCGTAACCCAATTTTAAAGGTAAAAGGGACAAGCGGGCTTATAAAATGTACAGAAGCACGTCGATATCGTCCTAACTCAACGTCTTGTACACCGGGTAACCGAAGTCCAGCTCCTCGAAGAGCTTGCGGCACACAACGCCAAACCAGGAAACCGGTGCTGGGAAGCGAGCCGATGCGAGATCGCGGAGCGGAGTCCTCCCCCTGACGTCACGGTACACTTCACCCAATCAGGGCGCGGCGACCGTAGCGACGCTTGTGTTCGCTCTCGGGGCTAATACACAACCACAAATATGGTACCCGCACACGTTACCATGAGAGACTCATAATGCGGGTTAATTATAGATAGGGTTCCGCGTTTTCGGTTTCTATTATTTCAAAATTTGGCGTACTTTTTTCGGTGTTTATTTTAGAATTCAATCTTCGTTTTTTTATGTTTTTTTTCGGTGTATATTTATGCCCAAAAAAGTTTATCGGCTTCTTCCGGTAAATTAAAATAAACACTAACGGACACCGGATCAGACGATCGCTGTAGCTTTGATATTGCGATCACTCAAAGAATAACTGCACAGATACATTGAAAAAGAAATCAACACTTTATTTGGAAAATGTGCGCAACTGTAAAAGAAACAACAAAAAAAGACGGAAGTATAAACAAGTCAGATATGAACCCTATGCTTAAAACACATGGAACGTCACCTTCTGTACATCGGGATTACGTGATCTTATTATAGTACACACACATGTACCTTCCCAGGTTTTCTTCGTTGATCCGCACTTTTTCTTTTTTGTTAATATGACCCTGAGCTTCGAGAATGCCCTCTCAACGCTAACACTGGACACTGACGGGCTGAGGAGATGAAGCGCTGCCCGAGCGAAAATCGGCCAATCAACCAGTCGTGACCTCCAAAAGAGACACGGTGCGACGTTTTGAAGCACAACACAACATGCAGAGCTTGCATCCAATCTTCCTTACAACGAGTTCGAAAACAGGCTCGTACATGGCGAAGTCATGGGGCATTTCGGACTTCACGTTCCGATCGATGATGCGCACATTGAACCATAACGTCATCATCGCCATTCGTGTATCCCATACATTCGAAAACTTTCGGTCGGCACTGTCGTTCCACGTTTTCGCCACGGCTCTGCGGTACGACTGGAAGGTCAAAGTGGCCTTTTCCGGTAAAACTGAATTTTAGAAAATGAATTCGACATACATTTAACGGTTTTTATTGGTTTAAGTCGAAAATGGCGAACCTACAAACTGACCTTTTTCGGTTAAAACTGAATTTCTAAAAATGTATTCGGCGTACTTTTATCGGTTTTTATCGGTTTAAACCGAAAACTCCGAACCCTAATTATAGAGTATTCTGATATGTCATGTAAATCTATGTGTTTCCGTACGTACAGCGCCACACCTCGTCCTTTCATATTGTCTCGGGATATTGACGTGCACTCAAAACCCGCGAAGATAACGACAACGTAGTTGTTTGAAAATGAAGTTTCAGTAGAAGCTAAAATATCAAAATTATGGTTTAGCTGATCTAGTAACATGTCAACACCTTCGTGTTTATTTCTTAAACGTTGAGCATTTAAATGAAACAGAGAAAATTGCTTTTTATCGCGCAGTTCATTCAAGCGTTTAAAAGAACCTGAATCATAATAACTGCGTCTTGACTGCGCTAACAATATCGTAAACTCACAAAGAAAAAAAAAATAAGTGTTGGTAGTCATTGACACAAAATAGTAATAAAATTTGGTGAGTTCCAAAACCCACAAATAAAACTCACACCATTCGCGAAAATTCTGAGACCTCTTTACCGCACATACATAAACAGTGTATCCACCCAAATGATCGATAGGCTCGCCAGAACGACGCCAAGTTTCAGTTAACGTAAGTAGACCCAAAGGTAATTCAAACTCTTCTGAAAACATACTAAACTGATCGAATTTGTTCCGCGCTGATTAATTGTTTAAGTGAAAAAGCAAAAAAAAAAATTTGGAGGGGCGCTGAATTTGTTTTTTTTTTTCTACTTTATTTGGCTGTAAATACGGGTTTTTGTTCATGATAAAGGGGTATATGATCTCGATTCTAACTTGACATACACTACTTGAGGAAACATACACTCATAACAAAGTAAGCACTGAGAGACGTAGATGGGTGCCCTCGTCTCCCTGGCACCCGTGCTTGGGGTTAACCAGTAGAGCGGCTGCCTCCGCTGGCGAAACGGCCGTCGCTGACTGCGTCGAAGCGGCCGTCTCTGTCAGCACAGACCGTTGGCTTGGTTCCTTTTGTACTACTTTTGCCGGTTTTTCTTGAAAAAGTGGCTCCACCATCTCGATCGCAGCCACAGCACCCAACGAAGCCTTACACGTCAGGTTTTGCTCGTTTACCTCCTCAGTCTCTTCGTGGTCTATCTGTGGAATGTTTGCAGTGGTGGTGCCGTCTTGTCTTGGTTGCGTAGGTGGGGACGCAGTCCTCTTCCGCGTGTCCGACCTCACGGCACAGACGACACCATGGAGCCTTACACTGGCGGCACATATGACCCAGCATGCTTGCAGCGTAGGCCCAGAGGCGGTCGGCCTGCCACTGAAACAAGTACCGGATAGCCGGAAACTCGCCTGGTGTGGCAGCTCATCCTTAGTCAGCCCGTCACGAAGCGAAAGTGAGATCATCCTGGTGGAAGTTTCGATCTCGTTCTCACCGCTCGGCGCGCGCCACATCTCTCGACGGATCTCCTTGATCCTCCCAAAAGAATACAAAGTGCCGCTAACCACCGCATCGTCCACGTGGGTCGGTAGTCAGTGCTCTCGAAGCGATGCCTCCGTCACGTTGGGGTCCACCACGACGCAACCTTTCTCTTTCACCGTCAGCTCCCCGAGAGATGTCAGCCGTTCTCGTGTCTACACATCATGAAGCGTAAACACCCACACGTGGTTCAGCTGGAAAGCGCCGAGGGCTGCGACGTTCTGCATTCCTACTGCTGCATCCAGGGCGCTTGCGAGGTCGCCGATCTTGTAGGGCTTGGCCCTCGGGTCACCGTGCAGGAATACGATGGTAGCAAGTCTCCCGCCAGAAGAGAGAGCCGAGAGGATCATCCTGTATTCCCCTTTTGACCGGCCAGTCCCAGCCAGCGCGGACGCTCCGTGGTTGCTCTCAAGGAGCTCGGTAAAAGCGCGACCGTCCCGTGCCAGCGCGCCTGGCACTGGTACGGTATCCCCATGGGTAAGACGCTAACCTATAGTCATGGTACCCCACGGAACCTTCTCGAATGTGGCGACCCCGCGCGCAAAGGTCCTCCACCGGGTCCACCCCGTAGGTTACATAGACCACGATTCCGGACACCCCGAATAACCACCCATGTGTCCACCTGGAATGCTGTGAACAACGAAAGAAAAATCGAGTGGGCCGCCAACCTACCATAAACATATAAGGAACGCATCGAAAGAGGTATTGCATGACGGGAAGTTCCAGAGCCGTTTTGTAGGCCTTACCTGTTTGGAGCGGCACCCACGAGAACCTGTAGCAGAGTACATACCAACAGAGCTCCGTCTCCTCTTCATGATTACATCGTCATCATCATGCCCAATGCCGCGGAATAAATAAAGAGGGGGGAGGGTGGAGAGGGGGGGGGGGGGAGCAAAAGAAGAACGAAGTAGTAGCTCGGGCGACAGAAGCGCGAGTGGGGAACAAAGAATACCTTGGTCTGGACGACCGGTAGAGCGCCACGGTAAAACCCTGATCTCGATATTGGTTTTGTGGTCCCCTCTCAGGCTAGGGACGGGCCCGAATTCTACAAACCCTACCCTTACTACAGCGTTTTAACTCCTTCTGAAAGGGAACCCCAATCTCACAGTGTTGGCTTCTTTGTTCAGGGTCTGATTTGGAGTAGTTACCAGAACATATCGACCCACACGTCGTGGGGCCGCTTGCTTACATAGATTTATGCGGTACACCTCTTCCTCTTCTGCTCCAAAAGATGCGAGTTTTGATCAACACGCGTTTAGCCAAACAATATTTCAATCGGCGCACTACAGTTACTTATGATGAGTACATTGGCACACATTTTAAGTCACTGTGGTCGGGGAACACTTGTTCAGGGTGCTTCAGGCAGCATTGGGCAGGGTAACATGGTCGCACCAAACCCCGGCTAGACAAAATTCCATTGCTTCTAGGCGAGAGCGCAGGCCATAAAGAACGCGTCTCTCTAGCCCGGCCACAACAAAATCCAGGGCAACACTGAGCATCTCCCTTCATTTTATTTCACAGCACTGATTGCGGACACTTCAAGAAACGCAAGAGAAGCGCGAAAACACATCACGGGTTGTGATTCTGGCTGCTTACATCTGGTTGCTACCGGTAAGTCTAATGGTGGATGTAAAACGCAGTGTAAGCTTGGAGTCGCCGCATTCTCAAAATGCAACGTCAAACTTGAGCGTCTAACATTACTAATTATCTTAATAGAATATATAAAATAATTAAGGGAAAACGAGCTATTGCCCATTGTGCAACGTTTTTGGTAGCGCACGCCTGCCTATTCGTACTTCCAAACCACGGACAGCCGAAAACGACACATTTCACGTGTTTCCACTGAGCCTAAATTTTAATTAATTTATATCTTTTTTATATTAAGATGAAAACGAGTTCCCCTTCTATGCAATCGTGTATATTAACTTTTTTTAACCAACCAAGCGTTCAAGTTTTTAATATTTCACCTCTAGATTTTGATATAAATTCAAAAAAAGGGTACCTAAATATTTTCTCCGTCAAGGTATCACGCTATTAGATCATTTGCACTTCGCCCAACCGGCCAGGAATGCTTTTATCGCTAAATCACAAAATCATGCCATAGCGACAAACAAGGCAACAAACAATGCTTTCGTATTCTCGGCCTTGCTGTTATCTCATCTGGATTGAGGTCGGATTGATTACACATAGCGTTCAGTGAACCTCAGCAAGGGCGTCGAAGGAAACAAAAAGCCAGTAAGTCTCAAGCTTTGGATCACAGTTCTTGGTTCGCTATGCAGAGTCTTTCTTATAGAATCAGACCCGAGAACAGGTATGTCGCCCGAGTCTATACAAGAAGGGGGCGGCGGAGGAAAGCTCACCGGAGAAAAGCTCACCGGAGATAAGCTCACTAGAGAAAAGCTCACCGCAAAACCGGCAGATGCGGAGAAAAGCTCACCGATTTTTTAAACTTAACGGATTCTGCGTCAAACGTGGCAATTTAGCACAATTCGCATTCGTCACTTCATTAAAAATATCTCTTTTTTTGTAATATTCTTGAAGTTCATTGGGCATATTTACTAATTCTTTAGAAATTAGTAATCACCCATTTTGTATATTAATGAAGCCGCAAGTATAAAGTCAGAACATCATACACCGGTAAAGAAGACGACCATTTATTGACAAATGACAGTGCGCCGTCGGTAGCTCTGTAAAATAAACAGATTTCTCTTTGCGAGATAATATGAATAGCGGTGTGGTGAACCGCGTCAGCTCCAAATATTGTGTAGTGCCTAATAGGTAAGTAGGTGTTAACTGATGTAATCAATTTTTTTTTTCTATTTTTTCTAGTCTCAATTTATAGTGCCGCCTGGTCGGTGTTAGGGGCACAAAACGTGTATGGGCGCATGCTTTTCCCTGAATACCTGCACACCGGGCGGCACTGTGCAATAAAAGTGCAATACAATACAATACAATGTCGGCTACGCTGCTTTCTTTCTGTTAATTTAATTAACAAAACTTTCGTTGCGAGAATAGCTTCGTCCTGTCGTGTTCGTTGTCTTCACCCCGTCGTCGTCGTTTCAGCAGTTTTCATCCTGTATAACGTTTACCAACTCGCCCTATTCGCTAACTTACAGAAGACTACATCTTATATAGGTCACGAGTGACAACGGTGCCAGTGTGCAGCTCGGAAGGTCATGGGCAGCACCGTAGAAGGTCACTATCACACAAAGGCAACGTGTCGAAACACCAGCAAGAACGGCTAGAAAACGTGCATGTCCGTGGAAGAAAGAAGCCTCGATATCCTACTGACTGTTTTATCCTCTTTTCAAAGGTTAACAAAAGCTTCAAAGAGAATTTAAGGCACCGTGTTGTTGGACATGCACTTTCGGATTTCCGGCATTCAGTTTTTATTTTTAGGTTTTAGGCAGACATTATTAAATTTTGGAACTTTTTCCTCTTCGTCAAGTTCATAAAGTTTTCAGTTAAACTTTCGTTGCCCTAGAGAGTAAGCCGCAGGAGACATTCGCCCCGCAATTATTAATTTGGGAGCAATATACCCAATAAGCTTACCAATACTGCAAAAAATTACCTTTTCTTTATTACAAAGCTGTCAAATTTTAATGAAAATAAATGTATATATGTTACGCATGATCCAACAGCCTCCATATAAAAAGAAAAAAAAATCGTTGAGCTTTTCTCCGCATCCGCCGGTTTCGCGGTGAGCTTTTCTCCGGTGAGCTTATCTCCGGTGAGCTTTTCTCCGGGATTCACAAAAAGGCCTTAGGCAGAATGGTTTATTAGACCACTTTATCGAGAATCGGATTTGACTCAAAATAACTGACTTTCTGTTACCTTACCGAGGTGCCTAGTCACTGAAATGGGTAATAACGAAGTAACCCCAAGACAGCTCTTGGACATAACACGGTTGGGTATGAAAATCAATAACTTGTCTCGCGACCACATGGGGGAAATGGAGCGTACGAAATAAGAGGAAAGAGAAATTAAAGGTCGGTTATAGCTGCGCCCATGCACACTATTGAAAAGTGTATGTATGTATTTGTCAACGATAAAATAAGCGTCACCCTAGGAATTTTCTAGAACAAGTAGTACTTCAGTTTTTGTCACAACTCAACAATGTGACAGCGGCCATGAAGCCCCTAGAGAACCTGCTAGTAGGTTTACTGCTGACTTCAGACAAAACTGAGCTGCGTTTACTCAAATACGATGCTGCTAATTTTTGAATGTGCGAGAATAATTTGTCTTGTTTAAACTAACATCACCTATCAAAGGGTAAAATATATATTAAGTAATGTTTGTGTCAAAGAAATTCGCGTTGTTCGCTGAAGTTTGAAACTTTATTTTTGTGTGTGTGTGTGTGTGTGTGTGCGGGAGGGGGGATATAAACCCAAAATTAAGAAAAGGCCTCGATAGGCAAACTGGTATATATTTAAGTTTGTCTACCAGAAGTTCGGATACATCGCGTAGACACCTAACGGCGGTGCCTTTATACTACGAAACGAAGTTTCCTTTTTTTTTTCATTTGTGTTCATTTTCATGGAAACGTTACAACAACAACAACAAAAAAAATTAGCAATACCTTTTATAATATTCAGCACCCATTTAGACTCTAAACCAATCAATACGTTACCCGTTTCAGGTTTATACACTAAGGAGGTGTCGTGGAAATTGACTGTGCATTCCTTCCTATGAAGACTGAATTGCAAGAGATGTAACCCTCAAAATAAAATGAAAATGAAAAAAAGGCACCGTAATGCGCACTATATCAAGACACCTTAAATGTTGAAACATATCTGTCCAACATAAAACTCTGCCTATTCGCACCACCACGCCATGCACGGCTGAGAACGCTACATTTCACGCGTTCCCACCGAGCTAAATTTTCAATTCAGTCATTTTACCTTACATGAAGATGAAAACAATTTTTTTCTTGTATACAGGCATATTCAACTTTTTTTAAAAAGCGACCAAGCCTTGTATTTTTAGTATTTCATTTTTAAGTCTTGAGATACAACAAAAAATCAAGCACCTAAAACGTTTTTGCGTCTAAATGTCACGCTATGGCATCATTTTCCCTCCGACCAACCAGTGAGGAGTGTTTTATCGCTGTATTACAATGCGATGCCATAGCAACCAACAAGGCAACAACTTATGCCTGCATCGTCTTGGGCTTGCTGTTATTTAATCATGAATTGAGGTCGGATCGGTCGCACGTAGCGCTCAGTAGACTACAAAAAGGACGCAGTAGAAAACAGAATGCCGGTAAGACATAAGCCTTGGATAACAGCTCTTCGCACGCTACAGAGTGTTACAGAAGCAGATTCAAGAACTGGTATGATGCCCGAGTCTCCAAGAAGACAGTTTGAACTGATTTCTGTAGCGAGCTCCATATCCCTGGTGGCGGCAACCTGCTGCAGCGGGTCAATTTAAGATATCAACTCCTTTCTCCTGAATTGGACCCATGCCGGAAACGATGTGTCCTTTGTCTGCTGTGGGGGAGCTTGGGACCCTGGCGACATTAAGTGGCAGAGGAGCGTTGCCGTGAAAGGGACACGCTGGTGCACCGTAATGTAAGTTCTCTCTTCGAACAGATCAAAGTACGTGGTGTCCGAACACTTCTTATGATGTATCGTCACCATAAAACCCCAGAAGACTGCATCGACGCGGTAGCAGAGTTTTGCAGCTTCTGGTACTCTACGAAATTAATTGTGTTAGGGCACTTCGATGCGTGCCAAGCTTCCGCAACACGCCTTTATCTAGTCAGGGCCCAGGGGTAAGCGGCGTCTTGCCACGTTTGGGGAAATCTGGAACTGCAACCAAGGGTGTTAATTGGTGTGGTGAGTGCGCACATCCAAAAAACCAATAACTTTTCGAAATACGATCGTGAGAAGAACAGCCCGCGGAGTCTCCTTTCCTTCTCGGGAAAGAGAGTAGCGATAGGCTGCAGATTGCCGCTCGTGACGTCTCTCAAACGCTCCGCTTGCAACAATCCCATGAGCAGAAGTTTACTAGAGGGTTTGACGCGGCTCAATGCAACACTATGAAGACATTGTTCTCACCCAGAGATTATCTGCAGCACTACCTCGCTAAAAAAAACGATGTCCATATGTATTTAGGACCAGTGAAGATCGAGTATATCTCACATCTTGATGTATCGCTTGTCACGGATTTGAAGGCCGTCACGTTTTACGTGAAGAAATCTGTGACCAAGCCTGTCAATGTCTGGTACATTTTCGAAGAGTCAAAGCTGTCGCTGTACTTCTTGACGCTATGTCTCGTATTTTGCTTTGTCGTGTTTCTTGTGGCTGATCTACTGGACCCCACCACGTCAGGCATGACCGTGGCCAACGACATCATGCTCTTTCTCGTTGCGGCTTTCTACTCTACCTCTTGCAACATGCCAGCAACTGTTTGTTGCTGTACCAGTCGCAGCTTTGTCATCCTAGCTTGGGTTTTAGGCAGCTTCTCACTTTCCGTGTACTTCAGAGGTCAAGTCATTTCGTGGCTGATTGCTCGCACACCAGAATACATTGTCGACGATCCGATTAAACTGGAAACGGCTCGAGACGCCAACGCAATTCTACCATGTGTAACTGAGAACACGCATGCCTACATGATAATCATAGTAATTAGTACAAACGGAACTGTTCTGCTGAATAAAGTTAAAAAGTCCGTTGGTTCGCATACGAAAGAGAGCGTTAAGACGAATGTTTTTGAATGCATGAAATGCGCTACAAGCAAGTCCTGATTTTGTGTCATACGGAGGCAGACGGAGTGTTCATTGAAGATGATACATCTCGGGGTCACCGTGTCGAAAGAGCCGATACTATACTTCGTTTCAACTTCGGTTCAAGCGCGGCCAATGTTATGAGCCGAAGGGCCAATCAAACAGTGAAAGAGACACAACGTCATGGCGTGCTCTCTGCAGTTTATAGGACCAGACGGCATTCGCCGTCTCTGTGTGCGCGTTCCTCCGCCGGCTAGTCCTATCAAGCGCTGAGAGCACGCCATGACGGTGCGCTTTTTGCGCTGTTTGATTGAACTTTTGGCACATAACATCGGCCGCGCTCGGACCGAAGCTGAAACAAAGTATAGTAGCGTAAGCTGCTGTGAATTTTTGGAAACACTACAATCTGAGGTTAGCTTTTCGGTCGCTTTCTCTAATAGCGAGTTCGTTTCACGGCACTCGTGTCCACGCGTGCCCACTCGCGGCGTAAAGCGAGTTCGTTTCGGCAGGCACTCCACGAGTGGTTGCACTCTCATGCAATCCCGTCATGCCTCGCTCCGGCGAGGCCGACGAGGAGCGGGAGCAGGCGACGAGGGTTTATCTGCTACGATGTGTCGCGGAACCGAAAGGAAAAAAAGGTAGATTTTCTGATAGAAATCGCGTCCCGCGGGCAACGGAATCAAACGCGAGCTTGAATTGTGAGTGTCTGCTATTTCATGAAGGAAGCAATTAACATCCCGTGCTTTATTTGCAGGTGTTAAGTCGCTCTGTTGCCGTCCAGACGCTGAAATATACCAGTGTGTCAAGAAATTCTCAGAACAAACGCATCAGCGGCTTCCGAGATGTTTATCACCATCCATGTGCGGGTGAAAAATTTAACACTTGTCGACAAAACTCCTCCAGCAGAAACCTCTGACTGCCCAATAAGCATCAGAGAAAGCTAAACATAGGGACTTTACCCGAAGCTTGGGCAACATCATCATGTTTGACGTTTTCCTACGTCAACTAACTTGCCCCGTCATATTTTGTTCGAGAAAGCTCTCGTTCTCCACGTCCTCACCAAGGCTAATATCTAAACCACTTGTAATGACGATCAATATCAAAACAAGTCCCACGAAAAGTTTTGCTGGATATTCCAACAGACTAGTTTTAAGCCGTACCCTTTCAGTGGTTCACGCATAATACCATGCTAAAACGGACCAAGCTTCTACTCGGACAGCATCATCAGTTTTCTTCAGTGTAAACGGTTATAAGAATTGAAAGATCGCAACCAGCTGCTTCATAGACAGCTGGGTGCCGAAGTTTACGCCGTCGGTAACTATCTCTACGGCAGCCGAGTTGCTTGAAGTCATCGCAACTATAAATTACAGGTTGCATCGTTCAACGTTTGTAGATAAACGTTGGTAGTGGCTGCACTCTCGCATCCCCACCCATCACTCCGAACAGAAAGGCGCTAGTTTCGGTTTGAGGTCGGTACTTTTTCTACAACATAGATCGCGGCAGCATCAGTCTTCTGCACTCGGTGCATTTGGAGAGTTCGTTTAGTCCAGTTCTCCGTGCAACACTCTGCGAGTGCGATGCATTCTGGGAGAGAACTCGAACGGTGCCAGTGCGTGTGAAACGAACTCGCTATAAGAATGTTTGAAACTGATTGGCTTCACATGAGCAACGCAAAGTATTTGGTTCGCTATGAAAAGCACATAATCCAGCCTATACCGGAGTCTGCTAATTTACACAAGGTAGCGCAGTTTACGCTGACGTGTTTTGGTGTGTCGGTAGCTGTTCTCCTTTTGAAGAACTCTTGGAGCGCTACTTCATTCAACGTGCTAGGAGATTGACAGGAGTGCGAGTTGCGTAAGATGTTTATGATGGAAATGGGAACATTTTTCAATCCTGGAAAACTTTTCATTTAAAAACTACTCTTGATTTTTGCGCGTTTGTGTGTATGTAATCAAATACCTTCCGATCACCCTAGATGACTATATTGATCAACCTGAAGACAAGCCACGACTGTCCATATACCGGATGATATTTTTTTATTCGAAACAGATTTATTACAACAAATACGTAAACGATGCACAAATACGGTTGGTGAAGGTGAGTTATACGCCAATGGGGACATTATGTGGGTGGCTAATCTTTGCGATAAGTCGGCTAATTAATTAAAATTCGGTGACTAACTTTTTAATTTGTGAAAATAGTCATATGGTTCAAATCAGAAACTCAGAGAGCGTTATCGAAAACCACTAAATCAACTTTTTTTAGAACGACTTGAAGCTTGTGGGAAACTCGGGGGCGTGCCAAAGTTACTACTCGTGAAGCAGGCGCAAAGCTAGCAGCGGCGGAACGCGGATGATTAGGTCATTATCGCGTTCCGCCACTGCTAGCTGACCCAAATTGGATTTCACTTTTCTCCAGACCGCTGTCATATAAATTAAGTTACAAACAATCTACCTCCCATACTATGTTACCGCCAAGGTTGTAGGCTGATCTGCTTGCAAAGTCGCTCCGGTGGCTTCCTTTACGTCGCGTAGACGGAGGCGCTACACGCCGACTCTTGGAACAGGCACTGCGAAGCATGTCACAGGGTGGCACACCTCGATCGCTCCGGCCCACGGGCATTTTTGGGTCGGTTGTATAAAAATGTATTACGAATTTTCCCTTCAAAACTACCGTCCACCTCTGTGCTGTCAATGTGTATTTTCCTGACCACCCCATGGCATTTTTACGCTTTTTCATAATAATAAAATTGTGAAAAACCGGTATGTGCACGCCCCATTTCTGGCAACCGCGTTAGCGTCAATTTGGCCATATTTCTCGCTTTATAACTTAAAAGTCACAAAAATATTGTATTTTGTTTTTTCAGACTCCGTTTGTACATAATATAAACATTAATGTCAGAGAGTTTAAAGAATATTAAAGATGGCCTTTTTTTAACGTTTTTCGAAATAATGCATATTTGAGAAATGCCCCTGTGTGAGCAATTCCTGTAAATTTCTCCCGCTAACCAGGACAACAATATTTTATGCAAAGATGAACTATATACAGGGCAACACAATGGTAAAGTTTGAAGACGTTAGCTTTTGTAGATACGGAGAAAAAAATCTTTAATCCAGAGCATTATTGCGCAATGTGTCGTGTTTGCGATTTTTTTTTTCGCAAAATAACGACCCTAATACTCGGTGATTATTACTTTCTGTCAATCCTTCCTAGGCCTAATTTGTCAGTAAATATTTCTTACCCCTAACCAGAAAAGTTTTTTGGGGGGAAGCCGCCCAAAACGTCAACCATCGCGCGATACGCAAAACATGCACGTGAATGAGAGGGTGCTTACAAATGTTTTTCGGAAAGACGAAATTTTTTTTCGAAAACAAGGATTAGTTTTATTTTTCTAGGCATGCAGCCAGGAAAATTTTTTTTTTCATCAAAATGAAAGATGGTCACCGGACATGGTTGTTCGATCTTATCTGAAAACGCCCAGTAATATTTGTATTTTTTTAAGATCTACGAATTGTTGTAGAAAAATTATTAAATTTTGTAAAACATTAATCACAAGCTATAGGTTTTATATCCCATGAGGCAGTATAACATGCACTTTTTGGGAAAATTCACACCCTCACGAGTCAGGTTACGGGAGAGACGGGGGTTCTCACAAAACGTAGACTCTCGAATGCCATTTTGGGCTGGATGATTGGGTTACAGTAACACCCTGTAAGCATTAACCCGACTTAGTAACTGCCGCTTTTTAAGTGACATTTAATTTGAGTTCTTATATAAGTTTAAAACGTGAGATGTTTTAATAACACCGGTTGCTAGACTCAACCCAAGGTGATGCACAGGGTCAAGCAAATTTTAAGACAGACGACTGAGAAGATGCAAACACAACAGAACCATAACCTAGGCGCGACCATACAAGTGAGAGGTACAAACGAAGTAGGCACCTCTTATCAGAACCCCAAGATTTATGTGAAAGTACTTTAAAAATGTTCAATGACTGCCTACATTTCTGCTATAGCCATTGGAGATGGGAGACAAAACTAAGCTCGCTGTGAAACATCACTCACAGAAACCTATGTTGGGCTCTAACTTCGATGGCATCTCGATCCATTTAACATGAGAGTGGGGTCTAATCATAGCCACCGCCGCAAAAAAAAAAGGGAACAGATACTTTTTTTTTTTTTTTGCAGAGAACTTAAATTCATTCTCATTAGTCCATTTAGTCATTCTTAAAGCCCACGGAAGAAACACCCACTGAGAAAGTTTTCTATTTAGTGAAGCAATCTGCCGCGCACTCTATACATAAACAGGTCACGCAGGATGCCATGTCTCCAAGTGGTATCGTAAGCCTTTTCTAAGTTAAAAAAGACCGATATCCAACGCTGCCTATTCACAAACGATTCACGTGCAACAGTCTCCAGCTGAACTAAATGGTCTATTATGGAGCGTCCTGATTGACAGTCACACTGAATTGCATTCAAAATATTGTGTTACTGAGGGAAATAAACGAGGCGCTTTGTAATCAACCTTTCATATGTTTTCCCCGAGAAACTAATCAGTGCAACCGGACTAACTTGAAGGAAGTGAAGGTAGTTCGCCAGGCTTCAGCAGCAGAATCATTTCTGCCTGCTTCCATTCGGCGGGGAAGGGAGCATCGTTCCACAGACCACTAACTTATGTAAGGAGGGCTGTGTGTGATTCCTCCGATAAATGCCAGATCACCTCATAATATATTCGATCAGGACCGGTAGATGGACGCTTTCGGACTTCGAGAGCCATTTAAAGCTCAGCCATTGTAAACGGTTGTTTATACTGTGCAGAGGCTACTCCAGGAAAGCTGAACCTTCGTTTTTTTCTGCATCTGATTTATACTTCATAAACGCTGGAGAATAGTGGGAGGAGTTAGAAACCGCTGCAAAATGTGCGCCTAGCATATTTGCCTGCAGTGAGCTTACAGAGGAAACAAAAACAGCAAAGCAACGGTATATGCCTTTGACCTTGTGCAGTCGGTCTCACACTTCCTTTGCTGGGACGTAGCTGCTGATAGAGGAGATACAGCCACTCCATGACCTACTTTTGGCCTGATTCCTTATCCAACGAGCTTGGTGCCCTATTTTGTAGAAACTCTGTCAAATTCACGAACGTCGGCAAGGGTCGCCAGTTCGTGGCAGTATGGCTCGCTCGTGGAGTGACTTAGTCCTGGATGTGATTTGGCGGAGAACACTTACTAGGTTGTATATGTTAAAGGGACGCTGAACCGGAACTCGTAGCTCACAAAACAAGGCTGGGAGGATAGGCGGGCCTGCAACAGCCAAAAACATCACTCGTACCGTATTTTTGGAAAAGAAGTGCGCGATCGAACACGGCCAACGAGGCCGACGAGACATGTGACGTCGCGATTCTCACTCCCCCTTCTCTTCGCTTCAACCCCCCCCCCCCCCCCCCCCTCAACAGGTGACCAAAGCGAGGAGGAGAGAAGCGAGGCCGCTTCCCTCATTCTCAACTGTTCGAAGAGAATCGTGACGTCCCATTCCTCGCTTGATCGCGCCCTTCTTTTCCTAAACTACAGCCATCTGTTTGAGATATCTATGTATGAGCGATGTATTGAAGTTAGTAGCGTTCCGTTCAACGCTTCTGCTGCCTTATTTTGTGCAATACAAATTTGGATTCAGCATCTCTTTAAAGCTTCCACAGTGCTTCCGCAACGTGCATTCCACACCATCAAGATCGCCGTTCTTTGCAGACGTTAGGTACTTGATCTGAGAAGGCTGCGGGGACCGCTGCGAGGCGCTGTGAATAACGTTCTCAAGTACGGTACCCAGTGAACACCGTATCTATAAATAGCTTCCAGATGCCGCCATTGCTAGATACTGGCGGCTATTTCTACTTACAGGTTCCCTCCAGCTGCGGTGTGAATCTAACAGGGCGAAACGAACGCTCGTGGCGCATTAAATACCGGCATGACCACGAGTGACGTTACGGGCGAGGTATAAATAGGCTATTATAGGCCATACAGCCCTCAGATATTACTATTAGGCGGGATTGTCACGCGTTGACGCCACCAAGCGGCAATGCTCGCTACTACAGTACGCTTGGCCGTACAGAGGCCCCTGACGTCACGAGCGCGATACGCATAGCGCTTTTCGCTGGCCGATTTTGAAGCGAGAGGTAGAGAGCTAGCCGCCACAACCTTTGTTTTCGTACCCCTTTAATTGCCATTTCACCAAAATCTAAAGATTTCTTGTTTTTTTATAAAAATGTTGTTTTGGAGTATTTGTACCCTCCCCCCCCCCCCCCTCTTATTCCCTTTCCTTTAAATACGCTCCTGTATATGACCGTAAACCAACTAATCGCAGATGCGTTTTATGGTGTGTTCACACGTCGGAGACTTTCTTCGCTGAGAGGATTGAGCGTAATCAAGTTTTGAGGTCACGTGATCCGTGAAACGGACATTTGCTTATCCCCAGTGTCTGCGCAGAGCCGTGCAGGATGTTAAATTCATTTGCCGGCCGATAGGTCTTGACATATCTATGCATGACTTGCATCGATGCCACTTCCGCTATCTTTGAGTAACGTTACTAGATTACCTCAATCGCGGAACTCCCCGCGGAGGGAAGTACCTCCCCTCACTCCCTCCAGTTCGCCTCTCGTCGTTTGAAGAGTCATCTAGATTTTCGTTTCAAAACCGTGCTCCAAAGAGTATGATGAAACGCCATCTAGATGGGCTGTGCTTCGAAACCTAAGTATTCCATAGAATACGCTGCAGTTACCATAGCATCCGTTCCCCAAGAAACGGTGTCGCGTAAAATGAAGGGATGCGAGCCGTGAGGGGAGAGGGGTGCTCGTGCGAGCAGCGTTTATGGGCAGTTGCGTAACTGAGCTAATCTATAGTCCGTCGCAACTCAAGAAGGTAGGGAGAGGGAAAGGAAGGCCGGGGAGGAGGAAGCAGACGGAACGCTGGAGAGAAGACGATAGTAACGTTGCTTTTGTGGCGACCTTGCTGTTGAGCGCAAACCTCTTGTAGCACACATTCCTCGCCGCATCTTTTTTCCTCGGCGAGAAAAAGTAAAGAGGAGCCCTAGCATAATGGGAGGATGTCACGAGCAAGTAGTGTTGTACGGAACGCCGTTCCAAGAAGTGACTTTCGTAGAACGCGTTCCTTTTAGGAGAAACGTAGAAACACCGCCACCATGCATCGGTGAAATAAGAACGCCTGGTATTTTTTGGTATTTTTTCTTTTTTTTTGTCTATTAATTTGCATTCCCCACCCCTTCTGCTCTCATGCCCCTGGGCAAGAGGGACGGTCGTATCCGCCATACACAAATAAACGTATTTTGAATCAATATATCTGCAGTTTTACACAAATTTCATAGGCAGTCGGGCTCTTTATAACAAACTACTATTTTAACCTCCGACTTCGAGGGGTGGGGAACTGTCGGAGTGATAGTCGCAAACAAAGAACTGGAACAACCGTGATCGTGAGGAAACGACATGTACAGTTCCATGTGGATATTGTTCCTCGCTCCGTTTATTTTATCCACGGATTATCCGCATCAACGTCTCATTAAAATACGCAAACGAAATGTTAAAGTAACGACACGCTCCAATCTAACAAACGTAACGAGAACGCGTTATTTTCGAACCACTGGGACCTGCAACTGGAACTCGTTCCGAGATTGAAGAGGAACGAGGAACGAGTTTTCGTAACTGTTTCGGAGGAACATGTACAACACGGCGAGCAGGCTATTCATGCATATAAACCAGCACGTTATGTACAGACTAGTGCCACTAAATCAGCTACGCTTCGGAGTAACGGCACTTACCCATCTTGTGACTTTAAATCATGGTTCCGAGCTATCTGAAGCCTTATATGAAATCACACGAAGCGCTTTTGCTTCCTCCACAAATATCTAAGGAGTTCGCGACAGAGAAAAGCAATATTACACGAGCTTTCTAACACCAAATCTGATGCCGAGGAAGTCGCTTTTTTAATCACGACGATCGACAGTGGCGTCTGCTCTCCACAAGTGCCAAATTGGTGGCGCCTGCAGAAGAGTATCGGGGAACGGAGTGCCGATGCTCTAAGCGTATACTCATTTAGGAACTCTAACATAGACAAGACAAAATAACATTTACAAACAAGTCGGCACCGAATATGGCACTCGGTGGGCACAGAAACCATATTCGGGTAAAGTGAAGCGTCTGGGCGCGTGTCGTACCGGCAGAAACAACGCAACAGAACGGCGTACGCCAGAGACGGCTGTTGACGCATAACCACACGTTTAAAGAAAGAACGAAGCGTAGAAGATACCTGAAAGGTGGGTGACACATAAAAGTCCTGGTCGATCGGAAACGGCATCTTGAATCCAAGGTTATGGATGAGCTTGAAGCCCCGGCTCCTGACGGCCCTCATGGGATAATACATGGTTGCTTCGTGAAGGTTGTGGCTTGCGAAGACGGCTCGTTCTTCGCCGGAGGCCCCCTCGCCGCCGCCATCAGCTCCGACCAGCGGTAGGACAGAGGCCCCCGTTAAGATCACGGGCTTGCCGAAGATGTCGTAGTCGGGTGGCTGAATGCCGAACCAGTCCAGGACAGTCGGCGTGACGTCCAGAAGGCTCACCATGGCATCCGATCTCTGGAAAGACAGAAAGAAAAGAAAAAGTAAATATATCATATTTTTTACTTATTTGTATGTTTTTGTTTACATTTATGACACAAATGTCCCGCGTGAAAGAAAAAAAGACAGGTACATTCTGCTTCACGAGGACCAGTCGCGCTGATGCATTACATCGGCAGGCCATAAAAATATAAATATGAAAGAGCAAAAAAAGAAACATCGGCAGAAAACAACAGCAAAATAGTAGAAATCCCATTACACCCGCAAAAAAGTAAAGCACCTATTGGCAGTACAAAACGAAATGTATGTGAATTCAATTTGCCGAACTAGATTTATTTATTCAGACATGGCCACAAGATACACTTTCATATCGTTTGCGAACCTGTGATGCGAAACACTATTTCGTATTATTCCCATAACATTCGTCCAGTCCTGAGAGGACATACAGTACTTCGAGTTCGTGAGGTCAGCGATAAACTCCCGAACACCTTCTGTTGTCCACCAGGCACCACCCAAGCAGGATGCGCTTTGGGGGTGGAGGAGCGATCAATCGGCAGTGACTATTTCAATTTTGACGTCCATGACGTCACTTCCGTAACCAAATGGTGACTTTATTATTTTGACGTATCCCGCCAATGCATCCGTCACAGTGGACACTGTTTAGTTCTGTTTGGTTTCTGACAGTGTTTCCTACAGCGTTGCAAGCGTTGTTTTGACATTTGTCGCTGCGTCGCGTGCCTAAGTTCTGGGTCCTACTTAGCATCCGATTCTTTGGGACGTGACACTTCCGGCGGCGATGCCCTGAGCTCTCGCACGTCATTTCGGCACGCGTCTCACTTCAAATTTCAAACCCAGAACAAAGGTGAACTGGATCTTTCCTGCACGTAACAAATGGAAGTGCGTATACTACACGGAGTTTGGAACGATTTTAAGCCTCCACGCGTGCGAGCACGTCTTCGACTGGCTGGTTGCAAAATATCGCTTTGCTTCTTCGTTGTTGAGTTTAGATTTTGATTTTTGGTGTGCTATAACGAGTCTGTGTTGGCTACGAAGCAATCGGGATGCTAAATAAAGCGTTGCGAATGCAAACATGACCTCCTTGGTGTTTCGTGAACGGTGGAACAGGTTCCGACGCACCGAGCAAAAAAATTAGTTACAGTGTACGTCGCAGATATACAAAACACGCATTTTCCGAGAAGCGAATGCCGCCCAGTAGGCTGAAATTTTTATTAAACAAGATTCAGCTTCTTCGTCTGAATAAATAACGTGGAATAAATCACGATAAGCAACGGTGCCGCAATCTGTAATGTTTAGCACAACCAAACAAACGTTACGTGCGCCCTGACAGCTGAGTTGTACTTTGATCATTTTTCACTGCAGTCGACTGCACGGGATTTGTTGTCAGAAAAAGCGTGTTGAACTGCGACGCAGACTACAATCAAAGCATATTTTCCGCCACTTTTAATTTAGTTTTACATTTGAGACTTAAAAATATTTAAAAAGAAATAATTTCATGGAAGACGTCACGATGGTTTCAAAAGTATTTTTACGTCTTAAAACAGGGGAGTTACAGACTTTAAAATAACACTCAAAATTATTTTGAAAATCCATTCCTCCCATACATAATTAAACAGCGCACAAGGAGGGGGACAGAAAAGGAAGACAGAACAGGCAAGCGCTGACTCGCAACTGACGATTTACTATGAAAAGGAGAAGGAAGAAAACTACACACATGAACATATATCGGAAAAGAGAAAGATGTGAAAAAGCTAATAAATTAAATAAAATTACACCTAAAATAATTATAGCTGAAAAGGAAAACAAAATAAAATGAAAATCAATCTCTCAAAGTCCTAGGCATGTCCAGTGCCGGCACTCCGAAGCCTTGACCATACACCTATTTGTGCGCAGCTGCCCCCATAAACTCATACTCGCTGTCTTGTAGTGTTAATGATGGCTGGCTCACACATTTGGATTCGAGCTTTCTTATCCAAAAGGCTTCCACTATTTCTCTTGTTGTTTTTTCTTTATGGGAAGCTAGAACAGTTGTTGCACAAAAATCTGGATCACATCCACAGGTTCTGCAGTGGATGGCTAGGTGGCTTCCAGTGGTGGTTTGAAGAGACTGTTTATGTTCCCTCAAGCGGTCGTTGAGGCAACGCCCAGTCTGTCCGACATAGGTTTTCCCGCAGGACAGAGGAAGATGGTAAACCACTTGTAGAATGCAAGACACAAAGTGCACCTTGTGGTTTTTCATGCAGCAAGCCCTGCTGTCATTGTTCTTGTCCACAAGCGTGCAAATTCTACCCAGTTTGTTTGGGGCTGAAAACACCATGGGCACGTTGTATCTATTGGCAACATTTTTTAAGTTGTGCGACGTCTTGTGGATGTATGGTATAACTAGTGGTCGGATATTGGTAAGGTCTTTGCTCTTTTTTCTTTTGGTCGATCCTTTACAGGTTTGTATCAGAGTGCCCGCAACTTCACTTAACATGGCTGATGGAAAGCCGGATCTTGAGAGTTTGTTTACTTGAGTGCTGAAACTCTGTTCGATGGTGTGGTGACAGGATTTTTTCAAAGCTGAATACATGCACGAACTGGCTATCCCTCTTTTTATTAATTTTGAATGGGCAGATTGGTAATTAAGAATTTCTTTTTTGGAGCGTGGTAGGTAGGACCAACAAATGTGGTGATCTGAGATTTTTATAGATAGGTCCAGGAACTGCAGCACATTTAGAATAGGTTGTTCATACGTAAAACTCAGACCTTTACCGCTTCTGGAGAAAACACTCAGGATTGTATCTATTAAGTCTTCTGTTTGTTCTTCTTGGAGGATAATAAGAAAGTCATCAACGTACCTGAAGACTTTTATAATAGACATAGTGCTCAAAAGCGGTGCGAGGATCATGTCTACGCCTCCCAGAAAGATGTCGCTTAAGATGGGAGCAACACATGACCCAATGCACACTCCAGACCGCTGTAGGTATGAAGAATCTTGCCATTTTACAAACAAGGCTTTCAGATAAAAGTCTAGTAGCTCCATGAAGCTTTCCGTTGAAGTACCACTCGAATTCTGAAACTTGATTTCTCCTGATTGTTCAATAGTTGATTTGACTAAAGCCAGGAGAGCATCCTGTGGAATGGAGTAATACAGGTCCACCACGTCTACGCTGAAGGCTCCTCTCTTCTGATTGGTGTCACTCTTCAAAAAATCAATTACCTCCTCGGAGTTGTGTATGAGGAACGGGTCAACTATGTTGAGGCTAGAGAGGTGAGTCTGGAGATAGAGGGCGATCTGTTTCTGCCAAGTACCCCTTTCTGATACAATGGCCCTGAAGGGACATGCATCTTTGTGGGTTTTTGCACTAAAAAATATATCCAGGTGCAAGCCCTCAGCTTTCTTTATTTTTACCGCCAGCTGATTGAGACTTAGCTTTTGACAGGTGGCATATGCTCTTTCCTTGATCTTTTTCAGTACTATGTCTACAGGCTTGAAATTTTTCATTACAGCAGCGTTAGCCTTTTCATTGTACATACCCTCGGGCATGACGACAAAGCCTCCTTCTTTATCTGAGAGCAGAAGTTTCTGGGAGTTTTGCCCTAAATATCTGACCACGGGTCTGACTTGAATGGGCTGTCTTCCTTTCTTGATGGAGCTTGTGATGACGTTCACACATTCTGAGATGCATCGGGGACGATCTGCTTCTGGTACTTTGAAGGCTACCTTCCTTGCCAAGGTTAGTAAAGCGGGTGGCTGTAAGGTGGGTTCCACGGAAAATTTAGGGCCTAGGTCTAAAGTCTTCCTTACAGGAGAAGGAATACTAACTTGGCAGAAACAGATCGCCCTCTATCTCCAGACTCACCTCTCTAGCCTCAACATAGTTGACCCGTTCCTCATACACAACTCCGAGGAGGTAATTGATTTTTTGAAGAGTGACACCAATCAGAAGAGAGGAGCCTTCAGCGTAGACGTGGTGGACCTGTATTACTCCATTCCACAGGATGCTCTCCTGGCTTTAGTCAAATCAACTATTGAACAATCAGGAGAAATCAAGTTTCAGAATTCGAGTGGTACTTCAACGGAAAGCTTCATGGAGCTACTAGACTTTTATCTGAAAGCCTTGTTTGTAAAATGGCAAGATTCTTCATACCTACAGCGGTCTGGAGTGTGCATTGGGTCATGTGTTGCTCCCATCTTAAGCGACATCTTTCTGGGAGGCGTAGACATGATCCTCGCACCGCTTTTGAGCACTATGTCTATTATAAAAGTCTTCAGGTACGTTGATGACTTTCTTATTATCCTCCAAGAAGAACAAACAGAAGACTTAATAGATACAATCCTGAGTGTTTTCTCCAGAAGCGGTAAAGGTCTGAGTTTTACGTATGAACAACCTATTCTAAATGTGCTGCAGTTCCTGGACCTATCTATAAAAATCTCAGATCACCACATTTGTTGGTCCTACCTACCACGCTCCAAAAAAGAAATTCTTAATTACCAATCTGCCCATTCAAAATTAATAAAAAGAGGGATAGCCAGTTCGTGCATGTATTCAGCTTTGAAAAAATCCTGTCACCACACCATCGAACAGAGTTTCAGCACTCAAGTAAACAAACTCTCAAGATCCGGCTTTCCATCAGCCATGTTAAGTGAAGTTGCGGGCACTCTGATACAAACCTGTAAAGGATCGACCAAAAGAAAAAAGAGCAAAGACCTTACCAATATCCGACCACTAGTTATACCATACATCCACAAGACGTCGCACAACTTAAAAAATGTTGCCAATAGATACAACGTGCCCATGGTGTTTTCAGCCCCAAACAAACTGGGTAGAATTTGCACGCTTGTGGACAAGAACAATGACAGCAGGGCTTGCTGCATGAAAAACCACAAGGTGCACTTTGTGTCTTGCATTCTACAAGTGGTTTACCATCTTCCTCTGTCCTGCGGGAAAACCTATGTCGGACAGACTGGGCGTTGCCTCAACGACCGCTTGAGGGAACATAAACAGTCTCTTCAAACCACCACTGGAAGCCACCTAGCCATCCACTGCAGAACCTGTGGATGTGATCCAGATTTTTGTGCAACAACTGTTCTAGCTTCCCATAAAGAAAAAACAACAAGAGAAATAGTGGAAGCCTTTTGGATAAGAAAGCTCGAATCCAAATGTGTGAGCCAGCCATCATTAACACTACAAGACAGCGAGTATGAGTTTATGGGGGCAGCTGCGCACAAATAGGTGTATGGTCAAGGCTTCGGAGTGCCGGCACTGGACATGCCTAGGACTTTGAGAGATTGATTTTCATTTTATTTTGTTTTCCTTTTCAGCTATAATTATTTTAGGTGTAATTTTATTTAATTTATTAGCTTTTTCACATCTTTCTCTTTTCCGATATATGTTCATGTGTGTAGTTTTCTTCCTTCTCCTTTTCATAGTAAATCGTCAGTTGCGAGTCAGCGCTTGCCTGTTCTGTCTTCCTTTTCTGTCCCTCTCCTTGTGCGCTGTTTAATTATGTATAGCAACCACCAACTAGCCCAAGTATCCACCATTTTGACATTCCTCCCAGCTGACCGGGAGGTAGTTCTTTGGGTAGAGTATAGTGTGTGTTCTTTAGTGTCTATCGGGTGGACAGTCCCAGGATATGTTTTTGTTAGGGTATTTTGGCCTATGGGTTGAGGTTGGGGAAAATACAGCGAGAAAGCACTGAGGACTTAAAGGAGCGCACAAACGCAGCACTGACTGGTAACGAAAAATTTTACTCCTGCACAAAACACCAAGAGACGGGAAACAGAAACAAAAATGGCCAGGAGAAAAACTTCCAGTTGCGCGTCAGCGCTGTGTTTGTGTTCTCCGTCTTCTATTGTGATCCATTTTTCGCGCTGCTTTTCACACAAGTTATGCAAAACCAACAAGTCGTTATCGGTAGCATTTAGTGTGCTTGGGTTGACCTTCGTGTCCTAACCAGTGGTGTGTTATACGTGGCGTTAGCAGGGAGCCCGTCTGGGCCCTCCGTATCAGTTTCAGACATTCAGATAAAGCTACAGACAACCAGTGACAGCAAAGTTCTTGATTACCAAGATGAATGAAGTGCCGTTCCTCTGCAGCATTGCTTAGTTGGTGGCTCTATTTGGCACTAAAGGGGATCCTGGGAGAGTAGCGCCATTGCCTTTTCTACCTGCTAGCCGGACACAAACAGACACAAACCAACAGACGACCAAAACCTCGCAATGCGATTGGCTGTTTCTGTTACTATGACAATCGCAATTTAGGTCCTTTCAGATCGTCGAAGCTTCGAAATGGTCGTTCTGAACTAGTCGCGCTAAGATCGCATGGAGCGTGATCGTCTGAAAGCATTCCTCACTAATATAAACGTCTTCGGCACTCTGCATCTAATCGACTTGTCAATCATGCTGATCGTTACAGATCTCTTATACTCATATTGTTCGTCTTGCATATTTTAAGAGATTAATATTTCTCAATACCGCTAAGCACCGACGCGCATGTGGTGGAGATTCGAATATGTGCGCTTGTTTCGCTGGCGTGTCGATAACAATATCTGGGTATACAAGAATGCCTTTAAAAGGCAACCTTACAACGTAACTTTGAATCCGCTCACCAAGAATGAAAAACTAAAGGAGAAACTGTTCATTATATAACCCAAATTAGCGATAATTCGGGGACCTTGGCGCTACTTTCGCAGTATTCAGTTACTTTGGTGGGCACCACACTCAAGGGCTATCCAAATTAAAGTCACGGTATCCCGAAAAAAAAAAATAGCGTCATTGCCTTCCCTGCCTGCTTGGGGGGCACAGAGAAATGCTAACACAAAGGCGACCGAAACTCGCAAGGTGATTGGTTGATTGATCTTTCAAAAATGTTTGACATAAATACTAAAATCAAAGGAGGTTACATTGTGTCCAACCTAACAGTCAAGAAGTACACTAAACATCCTAAGTAGTCATCTACATTTGCTGCGGTGCAATGTTGTCATACTTAGCAAACGTCACTACAAGTGTATCCACAATGTTTAACAGCACCTTTTTGGATGTGCACAATATCACTGCAGTCCCACATTCAGGGGCTAATTCAGGGGGGGGGGGGGGGAGGGGGAGACCGACGGGGACGCCCCCCCCCCCCGCCCCCGCCCCCCCCCCCCCTTTTCCGTCCTTCTCGGAGGGCAATTTGACATGGGCTGACGCCTCGAAATAAAACCGACTACCGGCCTGCCAGGTGGTATACCTCTATTTCGCCTTATAGTGAACCGCAGGGAAGGCTACGAGCGCGAGCTCCTTGCTTTAGGGAGCATCTCGGCGGCACAAGCTCTCGTGCATTAAGGGCAGCTGCCAACGCTATGAGCTCGCGCTTCTAGCCTCCGCTGCGTTACCATAAGGTGAAACGGAGTATAGAAGGCTCAGTACTCAAGGACAAGGGTTCAAAATAGGGTAGGGTCGCACCGTAGCAGGTACACTTGTACTCTGAACTTGGAGAACCACTCCGTCGCTTTAACCGAGACTGAAGTTCGCGGAGGCAGATTCAAAGCACGGCTTGGAGCCAATAAGTCGGCGCAGGGGCGCACATCTAGGGGCCGTCGGCGCAGTGTGGTTCTGCGGCGGATGAAACAAAAGGCGCAACCGGAGTCCTGTTTATGCTACTTTAGGCTCCCCCTCCCACCGCCACAAATTCCCCCCCTCTCTCCAAACAGAGTTCCGGATCCACCCCTGCCCAGATTTCGTCGAAGTTTGATTCACCATAGATACGAAATTCCTCGTTAAGGAATATTTTTAAAGCCGTACCGAGGTTTCGTCCCACGATATTGATCGGAGTAAACGAGCTGTTGAGAAAAGCCGCTGAACATTTCCTCCGCCGTATAGATCTGCGGATTGCTGTTGTCAGTATTCGTAGATTCTTCACTGCCGTTCGCAGCAACAAATTTCCTTCATGGAACTCTATCGGGATTTGTTAGCGGACGATGCGTGCGGCTCTTGTCCAAAAGTGCCTGGCGACGCGACACTCAGAACGTGTTTTGTTGTTTCTACCGACGAGCAGTAGGTACAGGAGCCAGTTCTCGAAAGTCCCCAACGGCTTAGGACTTGTCTTGTATTCAAGATCTTCATTTCTGCCCGTCAATGTAGGTCACTCTCAGGTCCGGGTAACCAAGACGGGCACGAGTTAAGCCATCTTCGCTGGGCTCTTGAACACCATGTCGTACCGAGTGCTGCCTACAGCTTCGAAATACGTGCTGCTGGGAGCCAGAACACGTCATCCAACCTCACCACTCCTCGTACGTAGTGGAAATGTGCGACAATCGAAGCGTAGTGTCGGCTAGGAGTCTCTTCTTTTAGGACTGCGTTAAAGTTGGTGAACTCGATAAGGTGACGACCGAGTGGTTTGAGCCAGTGGAGCGCAAGAACCCCTGCCGGCTGTTCCGGGTTGGCCAAGACACTGAACGTTGTACGAAGAGCAAGGAACAGAGCAATGAGAGTAGCGTTCAGAATGCTCCATCTTCCACGGTCAACGGATTGGTGCAACACAACCCGCTGGACGAGCTCCGTCTTGTTCTCCCAAAAGAAGCGAAAAAGAACGCCATGCAACGTTCTCACTTGTCGGGGCGCTGGCAGCAAGACGCATGCAAGATGCATGCAAGATGTCACGCTTTAGCACACAGAACAGTCTTGATCAGATACGCTTTCTCGCGGAACCACAAAGCGAAGGATACTTCAGACTGTACCCTGTCCTGCACCGGGATTGTCACTAAGTCCCAGTTCCGTGATACTCTACCACCAACGGCAAAGTAACACCGAAAATCTTCAGCTCCAAGACGCTGACGATTCCCAAGGAGGGGCTAAGCTAGAAAGAGCCAAGGAGGAGCACCTTTGAGTTTTGTAGGTTAAGCTACACACCGGATAAGGCTGAGTACGGCTGAAGCAAGCGAAGTACTTCCAAAATCGAGTCTTCTTCAGGAAGGGAAAAAAATCACGTCGTCTGCATGAGTTGACACGTTGAGAAAGCCGCTCCCCGGAATAGGGAGGCCACGCACGCGTGGCAAATTTAGTGCCACGCGGACGAATGGGACAATAGTGATCGTGAATTGCAAAGGTGACAGCAGTCTTGTACACGTTACTAAAAAAAAGTAATCGTTTACAATTACTATTACTCTTGGCTAAAAAGTATTCGATTATATTACTTGATTACTCGACGGCAAAAGTAATTGGACATTACTTAAAAAAGTAATCGTTACTTTTCCGATTACTTTATTGTGTGAAGACACATCTTTAGCGCTCATAACAATGAACTACTTCCAACCTATATTTCACATTTGCACAAGTATTGAAGAAGAAAAACGGGCTCCCTCTTCGTGGTCGTTGCACCTTCACAATGCGGATACAAGCATAGAATTCGTTTGAAGACGTTTGATGATTTGGGCGTTCGCCAGTATGTGTGTGTGTGGGGGGGGAGGGGGGGGGGGGAAGCGGAGGGGATTCTAGATCTTGTTAAGCTTGAGCAAGTATTGTCGTTCAAAGTTTGCGTCGCTCATTTTATTATTCACATGTGGATGAGCTCGCATGTTATACAAAGAGCAGCAGCTCCAGGATTTGAAGCGGATCATGTGTAGTATCATTAGCAGAAGAGATCGCCCCGACCACTTCTCAACTCGAAACATTGCTTTAGGAGAAATGGGGAAATATTTCAACTGCCTTTGTTATATTTTGCATCCGCTTTAGGCATTCTTCGGTTCTGGTTCTCCTACGGGCCGCGAGTAGGTACCCTAAGCAGGATTTTTTATTTTTTTTTTTATTTCTGTGTGTGTGTGCGTGAGGGGGCTAGTTTGAACGAAGGACTCACAAAGCTACATTCTGCTTCCTCCAACTTTGCCCTGAATGGCCTTTGTCACTCACTGGTGCTTCCCACTCCCAGTCCCAACTAAAAAAAAACAAAACAAAAAAAAAAAACGGATATTTCACAGAGACTGTACATAGAAAGAGATTGATCTCGTTTCCTACAGCTCCGCAAAAATCTTTCGTCTTTCCGTTCAAAAAAAAAAAAAAGCAAATTTTATTTTTGTTGTTTCATAAAAAAAAGGCGTGTGCCAGGGGGGGGGGGGGGGGGCTGTGGACAAATTGTAACGGTTACAAGTAATTTTATTACTTCAAAAAGTAATCAGATTACTCTTCTGATTACTGCGTAATAAAAGTAATCAACTGATTACAAAATTACTCCAAAAAGTAATCGATTACAAGTAATTTGATTACTTGTAATGCGTACGGTACAAGTCTGGGTGACAGGAAGAATCCCTGATGAACACCTCGTAGCGATAGGAAAAGCCGGGCTGATGCTGCCACAGGAGAAAATGCGAGCGTCACTGGAGGAGTAAGCTCGCTCCAGTAGCTGCACGAAATTGATAATAAAACCGTAGCTATGAAGAATGGTAAACAATAACTGGTGGTCTACTTAATCAAAAGCTTTTTGTTGTCTAAAGACAGTACGCAACCAGAAGCCTGGCGGCACCGAGTGTAGGATGTGAGGTCGCGTTATAACGATAAAGTTTTCACAAAAAGAAGGTGTGTCCGGAACAAATTGTGAGCAAGCTTCAGAAAGAAACATCGCAGTTCCGCCCAGAACGCTTCGTAAAAGCCAAGTGGTAAGTCACCAGGGCCAGGGGATGAATCAGCCTTTATCCGCTTGACGGCTTCTTCAAGCCCTTCAAGGAGCGGGGGCCCTTGCAAGAAAGGCTTGCTGATCTTCACATAAGTGAGGTAAAGCTTCGAGTAGAGGAGAGCTTGTAACTCGGCTTTGAGTCCCAGTTGAGCCATCGTACATTTTCCAGAAATACTCCGTAAATCTTGATAGGTTACAGTCGCACGTGACCGCTTTAGGTTGCCCTAAGCTTGACGGCCGCTCCCACGAAAGGAGGTAAGCCCGATCCAAACCAACGCTTCTTTTTGCGCCTGTAGGTCGTGCGGCTGCGGATGTGACGCATTTCGTGGCGTTTTTGCTGTTTCCGGGCGCGCTTTCTGATTCAGAACCGTGCGCTTTGGTTTGGACGGGCGAAACTTCGGGCGAGCGCGCACGCGCGCACGCAGGCACGAGCGCACAAGCAAGGTGCAACTGCGACAGACTGGCCGGCCAGACGGCGAGAGAAAGAGAGAGGGAGAGGGATCGCGTTGTCATGTTGGAAGAGAATAAAAGGGGGGGAGGAGAGGGCAGCCAGACGGCGAGAAACGCGGAGCCGGAACTAGCTTGCCCTCCACCGATTGGCCGGGACACAGGAGCGCCCTACTACGTCACCGCGCGTTTTTGTGCGCGTTGAGAAAGAAGTTGAAATGAACCAACTTTCTTGTGCGCGCCCGGAAGGAGCGAAGAAGCGGCGCGACGTCACGAAAATATGTCACATCCGCAGCCGCACGACCTACAGGCGCAAAAAGAAGCGTTGGTTTGGATCGCGCTGTAGCGAAGGGCGTCGGGGCCTCCTGTCGACTGGACACGGAAGCGTTCCACTCGAACATACAAGCATAACGACTGCAAATTCCCTTGGCGTTGCGATCGAAGTACGCCTGATTGCACAAGCGCTGAAATAGCAGGTGCGCTCGTGAGAATTCGGATTTTCGCGGAAACCGTGTTCAGCATTTCGGAATGTTCACGTGATCGTACTCCTTCCCAATGTGTATGGAGGCGGTGAAGTAGGTATTTTACATTTTCCCCGTTGTTAATTGTCGCAGGAAGATAAAGTAGGGCCTTACGAAGGTATTTCCCAACTTCCGCAACAATTGCGCCATCGCTCAAGAGACCTGACTACAACCGCCATCTGTGGCTTTGCTTTACGCCACTGCTAAATGGTTTCTCACGTGCAGACCGGTCACTGATGGAGTGATGACTTCGCAACGGCGAAGGAATGGCGCGAGTACGGAAGGTATTTATTATACGGTCGAGACGGGCACTTGACGTGCCTCTTTGCCACGTGTGGGAGTAAAGCGAGTCATGAAGATGAGCCCAAGAGCCAACGAGACCTAATTGCCGGAACAATCGTGAAGGTTTCGCGTGAACCGTTCTGGCCGAGGAGTGGAGACGATACTGCGGGAGTTCCTATGAGAGTGACACAATTACAATCTCCCCCAAGAACAATGTGTCTCTAATCTAAAAGAAACGCCTCTAAACTAGAAAAATCTATTCAAAAACTATGAATGCGCAAAAGCATAAACATTTACAATGTGAAATTCGCTGATACTTATGGTAACATTCAGGCAAATTATACGTCCTTCATTATCGGGAATAAAATAACCACTCTTAAGGAGGTCTATACGGAAAACAACAACGCCGACGCCACATGCCAGTCTTGTCGTGAGACAAAAAGAAAAAACGATCAACTCGAAATTTAGCCTTGAAATTGAACACTTCAGAACTTCTTTAAAAGCTTGCCTCCTGCAGAAACAATACATCGATTCTAGTATCCCTTGCCAAGCGAATTACTTCAGCTTGTTTGGCGTGACTTTTAAAACATTGCTCATTTAAGGATGCGACGTAGCTGCATCGATAGTAAGAAAAAAAAAACGAAATCACAAAGAAGTATCGTCCGTCGATTAAATATAACTATATAAGGAAAGTCCTTGAATTATCAGATTTTATCTAAACCCGAAATCACCGGTTTTGCTTGCTTTTTTTTATTTCGTTGCCTGATGTGTTCTTTGTTTGTTGGGGCCCGTTGTTCATAGAAACTTGGCCGCCGTCGCGTTTGTCTCGGACGTAGAATAATCAGGCAAAGAGTCTCGCACATGCCGGAGGACGAGGGCCTCCCACGTCCCCGTCTTCTAAGGCCGACTCCATCGGCGAGGCACACTCAGAACCGCAATCGGCGTCGTCGATGACAGGGTTTGGGATGGAGTCGCCAGCCGTCTCAGGGGACTGCGCTGACTTGCGGGAAACGCCATCTGTAGTGCTGCTGCCTGGAAGGGACACCGGTGCTTCCTCCGGGGGCGCGGCCGGAACAGGGAGTGGAGGCTTCTCTTCGGTCGCTGTTAAAACGGTTGACTCAGGGTTCTTCGCCGGAAGCGGCGCCGACGTGTCCTCGCTTTGATATGGCGGTTCATGTTCCCTCTCTGACGCGGCAGTAGTGACACATCTGTGTCACAACCACCACGAATGACTTCTTGCGGATACAATCCGCCGTCGTGTGATTTCCAGCACAGCGTCGACAAAGCGCGGAGCAAGCAGGTCGAGAAAGCAGGTCGACAAAGTGCGGAGACTGAAAGTCGAACATCGACCGCAGAAAGGAACAGAACACGAGTTGCGACAGTGACCCTGCTGTTTGCACCTGGTGCAGGCTCGTATAACACCCGGGTAGTCGCAAGTGACGCGTTGCTCCAAGATCCGAATAACATTGGGAACAGGCTTTTCCGGTCGAATTTCAATCCATACTAGCCGTAGACCGTTGCAAACTGTGGATCTGTCGATGTGTGTTGGCCGTTCAAGTTTTACGAGCTTGACGTAAGGGGCTAGCGCCAGCACGAGATATTCGTCTGGCACATAGCCGGGGAGGGACATGCAGGCAAACCGCGTTACTTGCAGAGCCAATAACTCAAGGGCAGCCTTCTGGTCGCAAATGGTTAGGTCACCACGAGCCTGATGATGGGTCTTTGCGGCGGGAGTATACGTACGATGCCCTGGAAAACCTCCAAGGTAATGAACCATGTAGACAAGCGGAAGCCCGACGACGCCGGCAACAGCATCGATGACATGCACAGATGATGCTTGGTTGGGCGCCACGACGTTGAACGCAAGTGTTTTAGTAGGCTGGAGAGTTGCAGCTGCGGCAAGGGTCGCATCCACGTTGCTCTGCGTGGCGATGGTGATTCTTGCCCCGGATGACCATTGCAACGCAATGGCGACCAGGGCACTACCTATTACTCAACCGGACAGGCGATCCAACAAGCGTACCTGACAACGGCCTTCAGCCTCAGTTGCCATGGCAATCGCCATTACGGTTCATTCAAATCTTCGAAGCTCCCAAAAGGTCGTTCTAAACCAGTCGCGCAAGGTCGCTTTGGAGCATCATCGTACTGAAATCATTACTCGCCAATGCAAGTGCCTTTGGCGCTGTGCAAGCGATCGACTTACCAATCACGCTTATTTCTACATATTGCCGCGCAGGGCCGAGCACGCAAGCGCACGGTCACGGTATTATATAATATTCGCATTTATTTTTAATGGGGGAGTAACTTTTATCATTTCACCCTAGTTTCTTGTTCTCGAAAGTGCCTGTTTATTCTCACCCCGAACGCTCGATGCTCGAACCTTCTGGGCCGAATTTTCGCGGTGTCGACGCACACGTGATAAGGAGCTGCCCGCGACCTTGTCGAGTCAGTCTCGCTCTCGCTTGCTGTTACGCCGCCAAATCGTTGCCCGCTTTTCTGCTCTGCTGTCTGGACGCTCGTTCTTTATTTTGTTTTCTGGCGCAAGGTCCCCAACTAAACCTTTATTTTCAGTTACTATTTGTCGATTTCTTTTCTATCCGTGTCAATCTCTCTTACATTTGTATTGTTGTTCTTGCGTATATAAAGACAAGGAAATTATTTTTCAATGCCGCCAAGCACCGGCACCACGTGTGGTGGTGGTGCCAAGGTGTGTGCTTGCTTCGCCGGTGTGTGGATAACAAAATCTCGGTATTCAAGAAACGTCTCCATAAAGCTACCCGTCACCAGCGAATTTAGATCGGCTCATACCGGATGGAAAGGTGAAAAAGAAACTGCTCGTTTTATGAACCAAAATGGCGACAATACGGGGAGCTTGGCGCTATTTTTCCAGGATGCAGTTACTTTAATCCAGAGAGTACAGGTTTTCTGCAGTCACAGCATTTGCTGTACCGGAAAAGGAGGTTTACTCCTGGTTCCGGTTCGTTCTGGTAGGTATTTTTCAGGGGGAAAAGCTGTCCTCGGCTTGAGTCCGTGGACAGAAGCTTGGAGCGTAATCAAGACGTGGGTTCAGACGGCTGCTTACACGCCCTACTGGCTGTTGTCAGGGTCTCGGCTGCTGTTGCACGTCCCCAATCTCCCGAGAGCAAGAAAGGAGAGGAGACGACGGCGAGTAGTGGAGGAGGAAAGCTGTGCTCTTTGCGTGCTTGATGTCCTCTCTGAAAACTTACGCGCACTGTTCCGTTTTCTTAAAGGGAAGCTGAGGAGGTCCTTGCGAAAAAAAGAGTTAGAGGTGAATACTAGAGAGTTTTAATTCCGTGAATCTGAATATCACGTTTGTTTTCCCCAGAGATGTAACTAAACGCGAGAAAACACGAAAACACCTCCGAACACCAGTCACGTCATAAAAATATATTTCGGCCTCCAAGCGCCTGTTGCTCGTGTGGGCAGCGCGTGCAGTTGTAAGCTTTCCCGGTATATTCCCCTGCACTGACACCAGTCATGACGTATTTTTCTGACCTTTGTGAAAATAGCAAGAGTGCGCGTGCATAACTTTGATAGGCGCTCAAGACGCGCGAGAGCACAGATTCCAAAAACTTTGGATATGACGAAACGCTCCGTCCGGGAAGGAGGGGCTTCAGGGGTACTTTGAAACTTGCTTTCTGCAGTCTCCGTGCACCAAATTGAAAAAGAATCTCGATATTCGTGATCTTAGAGGCCAGATGAAGACGAATTAAGTATTTTTACTGAAATACAGAACCGCTTCAATTTTCCTTTAAAAACGCCGGCGCTTTTTTTTTTTTTGGGGGGGGGGGGGGTGGCTATGCATGGCGTTTGTTGTGTCTGTGAGGCGACTTTTAGAATGCTCAGACAGTACCTTTCCTGCGGAGCCCGGCCGCGTTGGGTCATAAACGATGAACGGCTCACGGATGCCCGGCTCGTACACGTTGGTCCTGCCGCTGGGGAAAGGGACCCCGTTGTCGGACGAGAACAGGACCAGGGTGTCGTCTCCGAAGCCGGCAGCTTCCAGCTCCTGCAGCACCAGGCCGATCCCTGAAATCACAACATCAAGGCCTTAAAGGGCCTCTGACACGCCAAAAAAATTCAAAGTGCCCGCCAGTGCACTGTGACGTAACAATGTACCGCAAGGTGTCGGGGCTGGCAGAAGGGAGGCATGGACCTACGTCACTAAAGGTGAGTTTGCCGGAAGTCACATGACTTTCACTCCTCATAATTTCCACGACCGTGCCTAAAACTTTTTTTTATTCTGGTTTGCTCCACCAGCGATTGTAGAAAACGAAGTTTTAGGTCCACAAGCTTTTTATCGCTGCACCGTTGGTTAGTTTGCGCGCTGGAAAAGTTGAGGACGAAGGGTCAGTGGATCGACGTTATGGAGGTCAATGATGAAATAATTGCGAGTACAAGCCAGTGTACGAGTGCATGCCATCAGTCCGATGGTACAGAGCTATACTGGGCACAAAACAAGCTATAGAAAAAAATTTACAACGCTCGGAGAAATTAGGATTGCTAGCATACGACACGCCCGATCGCATTGCTGAAGGTTCAGGCACCGAGGTCGTCGAATCATCGGATACTCTCCAGGTTGAAGAAGCCTGCCGTTTAGACAATGCGAACTGGTGAGTGTACCAAGTACAAGTAAACGTCGAGCATAAAGTATGTGTCTTGTCTGCAATATGCGCATAACTTAATTACTAGGTTCACTGATTCCTCTTCTTCTACCTTTACAGCAACATTAGGCGATTAAAAGCAAATAAAAGAAACCGTGTCTGCTTGGATTGCTTCCGGAGGCCCCAAACAGCTCTGGGCATCGCAATGGGCATGCTCAGAAGTTCTGCGCATGATCAGTGGAACGCCCCAAGCTGTTTGGGGCACCCAAAGCTGTAGGGTCCCCTATTCTAAAACTCTCTAATAGTGGGTAGACCTCAATGCTACATGCCTTGAGGTCTACTCACTATTTTTTTAATCATTCAATAAGAGCCCATCGTTTTGACACCATCGCAACCCGTGAAAGAAGCAGACGAACTTGCGTTCCGCATTTAAAAGCTATAAGTGATTTCCTGAAACTTCGGAAAATGGGGCCCGTTTGCCCTATTCAGCCTGTGTGTTCGTTCATAAGCGTCGTCAGCCAACATTTTGCTTTTTTAAAATTTCCATAAATCGCTCACAACTTTTGAATAAGATGACGGTTAGTTCTGAAAATTTGACACCTGGTCCGAACCAATAGCGCTACACTTGGGCGGAGACAGAGCGTCCGGTGAAGCGTAGTTTTGTTATTGCAAATAAAAAACAATGTAAACTGCTTTCGGGGACGCCCTGTATATATGGCGTTATGAATTTAGAGATTCACTCTAGCGTGAGCCGGAAAAATCGGGGCATCCACTTCACGAGCTCGAACTTTTACCAATGGTTTTATTTAGCTCTGTAGTTTACCTCGTGAAAGCTCAAACTGTAGCTCCCTTGCTGCAAAAAAAAAAAAAAATACACCAAGATTATATGTTTCCCCTTTTACAATTTTTAATGACGGATGTCTGCGCAGGCGACAGAGTTACCAAATTACTGTGTCTGTGGCGCCATCTTCCGGTGAACAAGGAAGTCATACTCTTATAGCGTGATCGCGCGAGCGTCCAGCCGGGACGCCCACCGCTGATGGCTGCATCCCAGCTGTGGTATTTCTATATAAGCCGTTTTGAGAATAAAGCACTGCTCTTGTTCGTTGGAATGACGTCTTGGTCAGTTACTCCACATACGATGCGTCATCTACTCTCGACCGAGTGCCCTCGTCGGCTTCTAACGGGAAACGGCTCCACAGGTCTGCATGGACCGCCGTTGACGCTATCAAGCGTGTTCATTATTTTTTTCGCAGGAAGGAAAAAAGTAAAAAATATATTTTGTGAAAACTTAAAGTTGTTTCTTGCAGTGCCAATAGACCACCTGCTAAATCCCCCAAGCACCCCGGCCCGCACTCGAGGAATCATGCGAACGCTGTTCCTTCAGTTCCCTAGTGATGGGGGATTTCGAGCAATTTGATGCTTGCACAGTTTTGAATGTAATCTGGATTCATTCTGTAAAAACGTCGTGTAGATTGCAGAGACCCGTCATGCATTTCACTTCTAAAACTTCTCGTCAGTGTCAACGTTTTTGATACTGCGCATGTCATCCACCTGGCTGAGATGCAGAAATCTGTTACAATATTATCATTCTCGTACAGCTTCAAGGACGCTGATATTAACTTAGAAATGCTAAAAATGCTTTAAACAACCCCGTTGACTACGAACTAAACCTGGTTTTCGTTTTTGTGAACAGTCGGCTTGTTAAGCAATTCCTGCTAAATTGTAATCGATTTCTGCTGCTCAGAAAGGTTGAAGTAGAAACGCTGAATTGCCGAGAAACCTGAAAAGTGATATGACAGGTCTTCACACTCTATACGACGCTTATTCAGGCTGACTTCGGATTATACTAAATGTGTGTAAGCACTGAATTGGTCAAAATTACCGATGACTAGGGAACTGAACGAGCACCGTTCCCATGATTCCTGGAGTGTGGGCCGGGGCGTTCAAGGGATTTAGCAAGTGTGTTTTTTTTTTTTTTTTTTCACGCTAATATTTGGCGCCGCCGCTCAATTCAAAACACTCTAAGGCCCTTTTCATGGCAAATGTCACCAGTTGCTGCTACAGTCGTTGACGTCCCAGAGAACCGGTTCATAAAAAAAAAACGCACAAAGAATACCTTAAAGGGCAACTCCGGTCCATACTTTCGATTTTGGGATTATGACTGTTTTTAGTGCAGTTAGCGCCCCTGAGTTGCAAGGTGTAATTTTTTTTCTCGTTATTGTGCGTAGTTTTAAAGATATCGACGTCTCAAAGTTTTGTTTGGGGCGCGGCCGACAAAACCGAAACTAGCCGCTCGAGGTTCCGGCAACACTGGAAATCAGCCGCTATGTGGACGTGACGCCAAGATCGTTCTCGTTCAGCAAGTACGCAGTCCAAGCGGCACCTACCTCTGTTGCGCTAGTCGTCTAAACATAGAATGTAAACTGATTTTGTTTTAATTCTGTATACGTGGTAGTTATCCAGCATATGTAGCAAGAGTTAGTGCGTATACCCAAAAGCTAGCGACTGGAAAACCCGTCAACTCGTTCGGTGGCGTACTCGGCGGCCGCCGCCGCGCGTGCGCTATGCCGTGCCGTACTCGTTGCTTGTATACCCAAAAGCTAGCGACTGGAAAACGAGTGAACTCGTTCGGTGCCGTACTCGGCAGCTGTCGGCGTGCATGCGGTCTCCCGCACCCGTCGCTAGGCCTAAATTGTCATCGGGGCTCCGTGGATGGAGCGGCGTTGCTCTACGCCGCGCTGCCAGTGACGTACAGTGCTGGCGCTTTCGCGCGGCGGGTCAGTCCCAGACACGAAGCTTCGAGGCTCTCCGGCGCGTTCCGCAACAACCGAACAGACGTGTGTCGAGCTGCAGACGTCTGTTTTTTCGTTATTTTTTCTCAGGCGCGTAAAAGCCGAATTTGTAAGCTACGACACTAATTCAACACATAAGTTCGTCCAGGTAGTGAATCTTTGTACAAAAAAAACAAACAAAAAACTTGCCGCACTAAAAAAAGAAAAAAGTTTTTTGGGCAGTTATTTTCTTCTCAAAGCTAGCAAAAGTTTTTGTGGGTGATAAAGGAAAACAGAGAACGTTAGCAAGGTGAGAACATTTTCTTTCCCTTCCGCATTCCCACCCCCACCCACAACAATTTGTTTTTATTAGAATACATAGGATTTTAAGTTTTCCTTCGTAACTTTTGACTAAAGCAAGTGTTTTTTTTTTTTTTTTTTGCATTTTTAAATATTATATTTACCTCCAGCCGAACTCGGGCAAATTAGAGAGTTGTAACTTACAAATCCGAACTTTCGCGATTTCTTTTAAGTCCCTTGTGGTATTCACAAGCGCAATGTTAATTAATACTGCTGCGTAACGGGTTCGAACGATTGGGAGGCGAATGTTTATATCGCATGAGCTTCACGCGCCGGCCATTCGCTAATAGTCGTTACGGACCTGAATACTACGCACGAGATTGAGTAGTAAACAAGCAGTGACGCAAAGCAGAACATTCTTTTCGTTTTCATTACAAACTTCAGTGTTTGGAGCTAGTTAGTGGTTGTACTCTACATGCCCACCATTCCCCATTCAATGGAGCATGAATGCTCAATCTTCAACACTGCACTTGACAATGACTGTTTTATTTATTGATCAGGATACTCTTATCATGTTTACCTTTTCGGTACATGTATGATGGGCAAAGAGCGACGGCACGGCATCCTTTTCAAGCCTCGACTCCTTCGCTGACAAGCCACAAGCAACCAACACCTGTAGGTTTCGTTCGTAACTCTCCGGCGAAAAATGATCGGAGCAGAGCTTCGATCTGGGGGTCGACGTCCAAGGCTTTCCAAAGTCCACTCGTCGAACAGCGTTCACCCACACCTTCTCCAATTTCCGCTCCGTTGGAAACTTGTGAAAAAGCACCTCCGGGTTGCACAGCGGCTTGTTTGAGCAGCCCACAGCGCTTTAAGTTCTACTCGGCATCTTTCGAGGAACAGCTGGGCAGTCTTGGACGCACCGAGTTGCTTGCTAAAACGAGTCTAGGAGACCTCGCAAGCAAATAAACAAAAGGCTATACCGAAGCTACACGGGCTACAGGGAAAAGCAACGGCTAAACACGCCATAACAAGCCGAAGTAGCGGTGGTAGCGGCACAAAGAAGCGCACGCGACGGCTACGCCGTGCTCCCGTCCGGAACGGAGGAAAAAAAGAGAACGATGTTGACATCACGGCCCAACGTTGCTTTAGCGATCGGCAACCCGCTGGCCGCCCGCTAAGGAGCAGCGGCTCGCGGCGGGTCGCGTTTTTAATATCGGCATTAGTTGAGAATGCGGCGTCGCACGGACGTGAAATTTTGGCTGGGGTCGTATTTTGTGTCACTACAGCGATACCAGTAATTTAATTCATTTTGAGTTTTGGCCGGAGTTGCCCTTTAACTCGTACGCGGCTTCAAACATCGATTAAACCTTTAACCACCAATTCTCCAGGTGAACGCCAAAAGAATGAAGCATGAGATCTGTTGAGATTCTCGAATATTCTTGTAAACCAACTTGTCTCCTGCAAGACGTTAAATTCTACAGGCGAAGGTGCTCGTTAACTCTCCAACTTTGTTGTCCGTGTAGCATTTATGCTTTCTAGCACTGATGACATAAGCTAGCTTGACAGGCTTGCAAAGACGAAGCCACCGAAAGTCGCAAGAAAGCCTGTCTTGTCTGTTTGTCTTCAATGTCCCTCTTTCCTTATCGTAAAACGCAAGCAGCCGTTCATGTTTTTAAACAGCATAATGGTCCATAGGCATCTGCAAGCACCGCCTGCGGGGGCCGTCATCTCGCTGCAGCTGCGTGTAGATTTTCTGGTGACCATTCCTCGACAAGGCCAACGTTACTAGATCGACTCAGTTAGAGAACTGCCGTATTGTTACGAAACTGCCGGCAAATAAAGTCAGCATAATGCTGACGTTATCAAACGCGCAAACAACTGCAAACACGTGAAAAACACGGTCCGAAAACATTAATTCTACTAATGTGAGCGGTGGTCGCGCATAGCACTGGTGGCAATTGGCATGGTGGCACTGCAGATATCGATCCCGCGACCAAGCTTAAAAACCTGGTATCAGACGGCAAAACTTCAAACCACCCACTTACTTCACAAAAGGACCGTATATATCCTTTACTTCTATGAGATATATGGCAGGTTAGAAAAGATCAAAGAAAGACAAGAGTGGCTCCGGAATCATTCTAACTCCACACTGGTAACTCCGCAACACTGAACTGCAATGTATTCTATGAAATGCAAATGTTTTGAAGCACAGCCTTTTGACGGCGCTTCGCCGTATTGTATAGAATACGCAGTGTTGAATCGAAGCTCTAGATGGCGCTTCAAACGACGAGAGGCTATGGGAGGCGGACTGGATGGTGCTAGAGGGAGCACCCCCTCCACGGGAGTTTCACAATTGAGCAAACCTAGTAAAGTTGGCCAAAACTTGCCTTCGGTTGCAGGCTGGCGCCAAAAAGAGCATTTTCTATTCTCGGTGGCAAGATTATATCTTGAAGTGTGACTGCTCGAAGTCGTTCGTATGTGTATTTGTTTTAATATTCACTTCTTTTTTTTTTGACAAGTTTAGTGGTTTAATTAATCGGTAGTTCTGGCACAATTATGGTTGGCGCACATTTTCTACTTTTACGTGTCATTCTGTTACCATAAGAGTGAATTACGTCCGACCTTGTTATGAACGTTAGTTTCTCGAAGACACCCCTTAGATGTGATGTCACGTATACTTCAAAACCAGACGTCCGGCTCAGAACCTGGAGTGCGTTTATTAAAACACTGACCCTCCCCCCCCCCCCTCCATATTGTTTTTTTTTGTTAGGCGGTTTAGCATGGTGTCATAAGACTACCCAGTCAACATTTTGCTACAAAAACACGCAGTTTTAAGAAAGTAAAAAAAAAATGCAACGTTCCGAAACCGAAATTGAAACATGTGCACGGAGGCTCGGAGGAGGGAGTCGCCGGAAGTCACATGGCTATCGCTTCCTACCGACACCGCCTAGAAGACAAGGCGCGCGGATGACGTCATCGCTAGTGAATCCCCGACCCGCCCCATGCGGCACACACTCAAGCATGACGAGAGTATGGGCCAGACTTGTGCTTATCTCAAATACTCTACTCAAGATACTGTATTTCATATACTTTGAAGTATCTTGGTATACTGCAAATACTTTTGATCGAGAGTATTTTATACCGTAGTTTTATTACATTTCTGAGTGTCTTGTACTCATTATCTTAGTACATTTTAAGTACATTTTTGACATTTCGCCATTTTCCCAGTTTTGTCAGTATGAAGTGCGTGGGCGTGGCACGAGCAAACGTGAACATTCTTTCGAGCAACCAAGTCCTGTTGCTGACTCCAATAACCTACGGCGACTTGGATTAAGCTCGTGAAAAGATCGCTTTTGTGCCGATTGTAATTCATATTTCACTCCAAAATTCGTCAATAAAGGCCTCGCCTTCTCAAAGGCGCCTTTTGCTTCCCAGGGTGTCTCCCGAAAACTCCTCAAACAAAAGGGCTGGTTTTACGGAAGTAAAGATTGCCACACTGAGACGCAGCACAGAACGGGAAACAACGTCCACAGCAGCAATGCAGACTTCAGTGTCAAGAAAATAACAAATACAAGAAATGTAGAAGTACAAAAAAAAGACACTTTTTTGCATTTATATTTGACCCCGCTACGGCAAAACGCCGAGGTTTTTTTTGTTTATTTGTTTTTCTTTTCCTGCTGTTGTCAGTTTGGGCTCATTGCTCTCGCGAACACTCTCTGTAAACAATCATTGTTAAGCAGAGAACAGGAGAGGAAATGAACTACGAGCTGGATGACCACTCAAAATGCCAACAAAGCGTCTCCCAACGTTGAGTGCCTTTCTGAACGCAACCTATTTGAAGAAGGTGCGACCAGTACCGTGACTTATATGTGGGCTCTCTTTGTTATCCATTCACTCATTTCCGTATCCCAAGTTTATTTATAGTCCACTCCATATAGAAAATATGGATCGTAGTTAAACAATACGTCTAAGGTGTGCCGCAGGAAGTGATATTCAACGGTGCCATTATAACTGGAACGACCTTTTTTTAACGCGAAAGCATTAAATCTTTCGTAAGTAAACTTCGAACGTCATCAGTTTGAAGCGCGAAAACGGCCCCTGGTTTCCGCGATCCCAGTAGGGGCGATTCGCTTTCGGTTCCATTGGCTGTCGTGCGTCGACGGGACTCCGCCATGGCCTCCGAGATCTCGAAGCGCGCGTGCGCTGGTACGCGGCAGACGACAAAGGGAGCGGACGAGCAGCTTGCATGCTTCCGCATTCACAACTCCGAAAAAATGCTTATATGTACCTCGAGATTTTTTTTTGCCCGAGAAATGTTTTGTAACGTGTATCAGAAATATTCTGATCTTTATATTTGGACTGCATTAAATCCCTGCGATGTTGTATTTTTTTGTGTTTTTGTTTTTGCAGCTGTGCGTTGTTGCGTGCTAATAAGCCATTCCGGTTAACCAGATTTGCGCAACTGTAAAATTGGGTTTGTCACTGATGTTGATACAAATTACGCAATGCGGAACTATCTTCAAAACTAACTGAATTACATTTCTAAGCATTTGTACTCTACTCAAGATGCTTTACAGTGAAAGTAACGTGGATAGTATTTAAAATACATTGTGAATAAGGTATTTAGTAACTTAACTTAAATACTTTTATTGAGTATTTTGTCCAACAATGGGCCACGTCACAATCACATTGTAGCAATCAAAACGAAACTAGCAGTACTTAAGCCTGGTCTGTTCTTCGTTTCGCGCTTGATTTTTCTCTGCACTCCACAGCTGCTGCAGCGTGTATTGTGGGCTGCTCATTTAGTAGTAAAGCGGCTGACTGAATTCTTGATCATGTCGAGGACACGTTCTGGAGGCAACCAATTCTATTTGGAGCTTCCGGCACCCGCCTCAGTGCCGCCGACGGACACGCCGTGACCGTCGGCAGTGCTACAACATCGTATGTACCGTTTGTTTTTAGGACGATATGGCTCGGGAGTATATCATCCGTAGCATATAGAATACCAGGACTAGGTACCGCACATCCAGCAAAAGTATACAGGGCACAAAAACAAGAAATAAAGAAGGAACAGTTGTATGATAATTCATTGGGAAGCTCATTGCTCTTTGCAACCAGAACGTGGGTGCTAAGAATGAAAACATACAGGGCTAAATTCCAGGAAATTGACACCCTATGCAACATATGCAACCACGAAAGGGAAACTATAGAACATGCGATTTTAAGGAGCACGGGGCTTCGTTCCACCCTCTTGGCGTGGATGGCTACGGATTTGGAGGTGGCACTGGGATTTGCAGACATGGATGGATGGATGGAACATGGAATTGAAAGGTTGGTGGAAAAGATCTAGGGAGGGGTGGAAATACAGATAAAAATAAGCAAGGGGAACACTTTAGAGGGAGGGAGGGTTGTGTTAAAACAAAATTTATACGAATTTTTGAAAAAGAAGGGATGACGAATTGTTACGCTATGTGGTGCAGGCTGTCATCCATCTCAAAGGGTATAGCCATTACTATCCATCCATACATCCATGGACACGAAGCGCGTGATTGGATCCGAGTCCTTGCCGAACGCTCGTTTCCAATACGAGCTGAGCCGAGTTCACGGCGAACCCTGACGCAACCCTCGTGCCCAATACATGCTCAGTCTCAGAGTATGTGAGCAGGCAATGGCAAACAAGCGTTGGCGCGGACTTTTGAAAAGGGTCTATTGGGCGTCGTTTACCACTATACTCGTTTTCACCTTAAGAACCAAAGTAAAACAAGTCCGGCTGGTGGCGGAGTGTTCTGGGTTTCCACCAATGAAATGCCGCGATATCGCGTAGACTTCACCATTCTCCGTCGGGAGGTGGTGGGATCTACAATTAGAGACCGAAACCAAAACGAATTTAGCACGGCAGCATCCTCTAATGGCAAAAAGCTAGAACATACCTCGTTAAATAGCGTTTGTTTCAGATTAACATGCTTATGCTCTGCACAATTTTGCATCGCTTCTTTAAGCTGTATTCAATAAATATATCTTTGTGTATCTAACAATGTTTATACCGTCGGCTTTCTAAAAACACCATGAAAAAAAAAATCAATGTGTGCCAGTTTTTGCGTATTTACAGTTTTTAACGGCAACCATGGAGCGCTAAAGCAAAAAGATCAGCTGACATCATCGACATCGCCGCAAACTTGATGAACTGGGATTGACCAGACCTGCTACCAGCCACAAACCTATGTTTGCATAGTTTATTCTGTCTAATATACCTTTCTTTACGTTATTGCGTTGACGTTCATGTGTATATATTGAGTGGGCAGTCGGTTTCCTTGTGTGTCGTGGTGATTTTCAATTTTTATTCATTAATTCTGTTTTCTTAAGTTCCGTGGTGTGGGGATGGTGGTACAAATCCTGATTATAAGCAGAAACAGCGTGGTCGATGTGAGATACGTTCTTCCAGGATCCCATCAAAGCTTCTGCTTGTTGCCCGAGTGGCCCTGTGTGAGGATGGCGATAAGAATCCCGATTATAATCTGAAACAGCATGGTGAATGAGAGATACGTTTATTGCCAGAGCGACCCCAAGGCATGTGGATGGCAGTTTGTGAGTTTACTTTCCCACAAACCACCTGGGGAACTGATCACTGCAGTAACGGAGCTATCTCATTCTCAATGAAAGACTGGGCTGAACATGATGTTTAGACCTCGAAATGAGGTGTAAGCGACACTGAATTCGCATGAGGTGAGCAAGTGAAATGTTACGCTCAGGGTCACATTCCAGAACACTGGTGCCCTTTCGGCATGCCGCCCAACACTACGCCTTCTTTCTTGAATGAAAACGACCCTTAAGTGTTATTGTGTGCATATATGTTTAGCAAGCAAAAAGGCAAAATGGCGCCTGACACCTCTGCTGTAGATGGGCAAACTAGCGAGTGCAGTACAACTGCAAACTTTTTTTTATGGTGAATCTTTGTAATGGTTATCCACGGTGCAGTGGGATGCATACAACTGATTTCAAAGACCTCGAGAAGCTATGAACAAGGCTATTACGTAATGAAAGGTAGAATCACGACAACAACATGACGCTGGAGGTTAGGCGTGTATGAAGTCGGGAATCCGATTTTGCAGTATGTGAATGGTCCTCGAAAGAACCACTCTGTGTTCTAGGGTATGACAAACAAAGTCCAAAGTTCTAGCCACTTCCAGAAGAGAACATGTCCTAGGGGGACATTAGTTCACGGTCAATTCCATTTTAAAGGCTGAACACCGAAGATCTCTTCACCCTCATCCTCGTCGTCAGCTTCGTCGTCGTCTCCACTCTCCTCCTCCGTGTCGCTTGCATCGAGGGGTATGATGACTGGCTCGAGGTTCGACTCTGGGACATCACATTCTCGAAACTTCGCCTCCATTTTTTTTCCCATGCTCTACACAGTCATGCCAATGGACAGCTGTTACGTTGTCCACTGCTTCCCTCAAGAGCCGCTCCGCGTCATTGGGCTTGAATGTGATGTTCTTGGAGGCGACCTCCTGCTTGACTCGTGCCCATAACAACTCTATGGGATTTAGTTCGCAATGGTACGGTGGGAGCCTCAACACTGTGTGTCCGGCGTCCGTAGCCATGACGTCAACTTTGTGCTTTGTGTAGCGATCCTTCACCGTTGCCACGATGCTCAGAAGGTCTTTTTTCTTCATTGTGGCAGTCCAGTCTAGGTTCTTGGAAGAGAGCCACTGCTGGATCTCGCCCTTCTTTGTTGCAGTCGTGGGAACTGCTTAAGCCTTTCTGCTGTGGTATGGTGCGTTGTCTATAACAATTACGCTGTTAGGCTCGATGTGGTACTGCAGATGAAGAAACCATGCTTCAAACCTGTTCGAGTCCATTTCATCGTGGTCAGGGATGGGCAGTATTTCAAATACAAGTATTTAAAATACGTATTTTATATACTTTGTGTATTTTGCATTTGTATTTAACTACAAATTGGGTAATGTATTTGACGTGTGTATTTAAATACTAAAACGTGGGTATTGCAAATACAATTGTAATTAAATACAATTTTGTGGGCGAAATTACATCCCTCAAATTTAGTGTCACGACTCATTTTGCTCATCCTAAGACGTGTCATGAGCAGGAAGAAAACTACTTTCTGCACCGAATGCGGTGTCTCTCAATCAAGCATAAGCGTTTAGTGACTTTGTGATTATGGTGCTAGTCCAGGGCAAGATTAGTGACGAAATCGACGTTTACAGGCAGACTGGCAAAATAAGTGCCTGTGACAACTTGTGGTGCTTTCCAGCCTGATTTCCATCCATGTTTTTGCCTGGAACATTCTAAATGCGCGGGTCGTCCAGATTTTTGTAACTGGCGCGAGTTGCAACAATAAAAACCTCTCCAGCTAGTGCTGCGCGTCTTGGTCGTCTCGGTTCTTTGTTGGTCTATACCAAAATGTAATCGACAAAAAAAGCTGCTTGAAGCTCTGTACTTTTTTCATCTATTACGTCCAAGCTGATTAATTTTTTTTGTGTGTGTGTGATTATATTTCTAGTACGTTACTAGAGCCTCGCACACTAACTCCCGAATGTGAGATGCAAAATTAAAATCAGATACCCAGAAACCCGTTGCAGATGCCCTGAAGTCGGTGACGCAAATTTTGAGGAATGTATTTGGAAAAGTATTTGGAGGAGACCAAATACATTTCGTTGTATTTGTATCTTGTACTTAAATCCTTTTTTTGGAAATGTAATTACATTTGTAATAAATACATTTTGGACGAAGTATTTTGTATTTGTATTTCGATACATATTTGCATGTATTTTGCCCATCCCTGAACGTGGTAGTCCCCTTTTTGTTCCAAAGGAACACGTCCAGGCAGACGGACACGAAGCCAGTGTCACTACCTGCGTGGGTGACAATCACTCTTTCACCTTTTCCAGAAGGAACCTTTAACCCGGTCGTCAGTCCAGACATGAAGGCTTGCCTTGCTGACTTTATGGTGCTGTGGGTCCACAGCTTGTCAACTGTAAGGCCGGCGTTCACCCAAGTCTCATCTTGCGGTTCTGGGCTCTGCGCTTTCCGATTGCCCTCAAATACCGCCGCCTCCACTCGACGATGTCCTCTCTCTCAATTAGGAAGGAGTTGCGATTTCGTTTCTGTTTCTCGAAACCCATGTCCTTCAGCAGGCGATACAGCGTAGACCCGGAACAGGACGGCAGCACGTTGTCTTCTTGGAGACGAGCGGCGATTTGCTTCAACGTTGGAATCTCCCCCCGACGGAACAAATTGCGCAGGCAGCTTCTCACGGCCGTCAAAGTGCACGCGTCGTGATTTGAAATCCTCTTCCTTTTCTCAGCAAATTTCGGGCGCTTCTTTGAAGGAGATTTCACAGCTCCGTTGGCACGTTTAAAGCCACGCTTGATCTCGTAGATCGAGCTAACACTGATCCCGGTTGCGGCGGCAGTCAGGTTGACAACTTCCACCTCATTTTTTTTTTTTTTTTTTTTGGTACTGCCGCCGCATTTAAGAATAAACGTTCAAAACACACTGCCTTGTCTGGCTCGACAGGACATTTCCACTTGCGTGACGTTTGTAGTACACCCGAGGGGAAACGTCTTCAGGAAAGAGTGCTGACTTCACGGACCGATCAGCCAGAGTTGTTGGAGTCGCCATTTTGGAAGGCGAGCAACAGCGGCTGGCCGGCTGGCTACGAACATCGATCCTCAGATCTAGTGAGGCGTTGAATTAAGTGAATACAGCCGTACTAAGGAGGTGTTTTATTTATTCTACTGAGATTAACAAATTTATTTAAGCTTAAATAACGCTAGCTTCCCAGAGAGCAAACGTTTATCGGAACTACTTCGCAGAGCGGAATAATATGTGCGACGGCATGCGGCCAATAAGCATGCGACGAAAGGGACACGCCCACTCTTTTCTTAAGGGGGGACATGGCCTCGGAATTCAAAATTTTCAGAAAAAAATGTTTTTTCAAAAAGGATATGTTTATGCTTATTAACTTCCAAAGAATGGTTTCAGAAACTTTCATTTATAAACATGCAGGATTTATCTCAGAATAAATTATTTTCGACATGTCGGCAGCCCTCCGAGTCAGCAGGAAGCAAGTTTTTTGTGTTTTTTATTTAGCACTGCATCATACTCGTTTAACCTAGCCAGAACATTTCACCCTCATTGGAAGTGCCATTTACTCTAGATTTAGCCCGTAGAAGCTTTCGAAGTTTACAGGTATCAATGGCCAGGAGGACCCAATACATCCAAAAAGAAAAAATTCTGAAAATTTGGTATGAGCAATTTTATTGGTTGACACCTGAAACAGGGTTTACGGTTGGTCCCTCCCAGTGACGTGATATTTTGTCGTCTTCATTAACGCCCCTTTACAGTATCTTCCACTTCAGATCCTATTCCTGCTTTGCTGCTCTTTCTCAGTGTGATTTGCCTCTTAGTTCCTGTCAGCTTATCTGTCAGGGAATGCCTGCTACAAAAGTTAGCACGCCTACAAACAACACAAACTGGAAGCTATTGCCAGGGGAACAACAGATGTTCAAAGACGAAGGTGCTAACAATGCTCCAGGTGAATTTTGCCTACCTCGGACTCATAAAAAATAAAGAAACCTAAAGTTGAAACTTCAAATGCATTTTTCTCAGTTTCACTTTTTGGCAGGAAATGGGGTATGAGGAAATGTATCATTGGACATTTTGAAAGTGTAAAGATTTCATTCAGTGTTGTCCTTGACTCAAATTTCCTGAGGAACAAGTTAAGGTACTCATAATCTGAAAATGCTAAGTTCTTCATGACAAAAACTGAATATTTTAAAACTCACAAATTTGTTAAAATCGTTCACTCTTTTTGGGTGTTATTGTCTTTCTCTAGAATCACATTTTCTACAGTTAATTTTTACCTTAACTTGCACTATGGGTATTCTACTTCACATTAAACTAAACATTTTGTGGATTTCAATTATTATTTTTCTTAAATACATTTCCTAATAAAGTAACTTTTTTCTGGAGCTTGCTAAGCATAGTATGTGGTAGAATTGGCCTATAAGGCTGAAACTTTAGATGTCATCAATCCTAATGGGGTTCAATTCACCCTGAAAGTTTGAATCACTTTGAGACAATGGTTAAAAAGTTGACCCTCCCAGGCCATGTCCCCCCTTAAGGTGAAAACGAGTATAGTTACTCCGTTTCATGCAGCCTATGCGCGCTTGCAGTCTAACTGGTTCAAGCGCTAGCGTAACGCCATAAGCTCCAGCTTGAGGTGTTATGACTGGTTTAGACATTTGCGTCGGTTGCGTCCGCAGCAACCAAAATGCCCACAACGTCACATTCACCGGGACAACCGTGACTCACGATTGTTTCTCCAAGGTGCTACTTGCATTGCTCGCCACGTTGTGTATACTAGGGTGCCTTCATGTGCGCTTCGCTTAGGGTTGAGACATCTGGCCGTTTTGTTCCCACTTTCACATTTATTTTTTGTTCAGAAGCGCGTGAAAGAGCGTGTCCCTGCACGCGTCTGTGGCGCTGACTGTACTATGGCGACATTTTGTTTTCGTTGATTTTTTTGTATTTTCCCCGTGAGCGCGTGCTGTCGGCATCGGGTACTACAAAGGGTGGCATCACTGTAAGCAGAAGGTCATTGAGGCACCCTAGTGTATAGACGATTGCAAGCTGGGCGACTGGCCGCCGCCATGTCTCTGCTCGAACAGGCACGCCCGTGCGATTACGAGCTTGCCAAAGCTACGTTCACCCGCGCGTTGCACGCGCTTGCACGCATGGGGCACCACTTGTGGCGCCATGCTTGCAATTGTCCATTCGGCAAACTGGTTTCCTGGTTGCTTTGTCGTCTGCCGTTCTAGTTGCTGGAAACGAAACCGTCGCAAATGTCTGTCCAGGCATTTGTTTCAGAAACGAAGGCGCAGGACCGATGCTGGGCAAGACAACCTCGTTTTTTTTTTTTTTTGTGTGTAGGTAAGTAGTTGTTGTGCCCTATTGCCCTATTTCTGCCCTATTAAAAGAAAAACGAAACATATGCACCTATTCTACTTATATCAAATAATATCATATAAAATAACTATATGACTCTTTATAAGCGTTTTTCTTAATTGAGAACGTACGGGTCATGGATGGATGTATGAACGCTAACGGCTGTGCCTTTATAGCAGGCGGTAGCTTGCGCCACCTAGCCTAGAAAGTAAAAACCGAAAGTATGATTCCTCCCCCCTTCTAAACCGATTTGCTTCCCCTCTGCAATTTTTGTAACTATCACCAGGCGGTGTGACATATCAGCAGGCGGTGTGAGATACGGCACATCCCCAAGATGACTTTTGGGGGATCTGGCAAAATAAAAACTAAAAACATCAACCCCACCTCCTTACCCCAAGCAATTTAATGTTTGGTCATGGCTGCCTATCGTACTTTTCCTGTCAAATTGCACTCAAATGGCATTGTTTACTTCCCCGTCTTTAAAAATGTTCTAATCAGTGATATCTTATGTACACGTGCACAACACCGACTATATTCGGCGTGTTATAGATCCATAATATGTGTGTAAGCTAAGGTAGACTGTCTTGACTCACTTAAAATTGTGAAGTCCACCGATAAAAACAATAGATTATAATATAAAACTGGGGAAAAACCAAAGGCCGACACAACAACACAGTCTCAAACACAGCACAACTTGTTTGAGACATTGTATTGTTGTGTCGTCCTCCGGTTTTTTTTTTTTTTTTTTTTCTTTTTTTAGTTTTGGGGTTTTGTTTTAGACTATGTTCAACCATCACCAGCTGGTTTGCGGCCTAACTTTGTGTGAATTTTTTTTTTTAAATAAATTTCAGACGTCTCTTTGTGCGGGTCTTCGTGCGGTAATAAGGGATATGGATTGTACGGGTGCATATCTCATTTTTCTGTAGGTTGACGTCACCTTGGTCCATCCGCCCGACGGTGGTGTACTGGGCGGCAATGTCCTCTCTGGCCGCCGGAGTGTCCTGCACGAAGTAAGGCACGCTGACGTCGGCGGGCTCGTAGCGCTGCGGCGTCCAGTCCGGCATGTGGCCCATGCCCGGGATGCTGCCGTCGCCGAACTTCTCGCAGAACTGGCCGTACTCCGGGTGCGTGTGCCCGCAACGGTGGGGGTCATGAAAGGCCACGTACAGAAAAAATGGCCTGCGAAAAAAATTCGACCCTTCTGCTCTTACTCGTACGCGTGGAAGCACGATACAAAATTTTCAAAAGTTCGCGCCATTGCCTCTCCGCCATTGCTGGGGATCATGCACCGAGCACGTATTGGACACGAGTGCTGACGTCAGCGTTCGGCAAGGGCTCGTATCCAATCACACGCTTCGTGCCCAAGAAATGGCGACCGCTACTGTTGCTCGATGAACTTTTGAAAAGGGTCCACAATGTCTGTCACTGACAACTTCAGAAACTTTACAACTTTACGAAAATAAGAAGCGCGAAAGACAAGGACAAGAGGGGGACTACACAGGACAAGCGCTTACACGCAACTGACCTTTTACTTCGGAAGATGACGAAGACGAGGACATTAAACACCCTGATATTAAAATTTACAAATATTTATGAAAAAGGAGTGAAAGGCTTTAAAAAGACTGAGAATTAAAGAAGGTAAAAAAGAAAATAGTAAAAACAAAAGGAAATGGCGGGCATGATTAAAGTAACAGTGAAAAAAGTTACAGTGAAAAAAAATAAGAAAAAAGAGAAAGAGGAAGGTAAAGAAAATTAAGAATATCTAAGGGAAATGTTTCATGTACTCTGATTCTTTTGATGACAAAGTCACCGAAGGAGCCCTGATGCAGGCGTCTCCTTTCGTCGCAATCACTTCAGCTTCAAGGATTTCTCGAGTTCGCTTATCTGGACACCTCCTCAGGATCCTTGTGCTGGACAGTAGCGGGGCGCATCCACAGTCCCTCACATGTAGAGCGAGATGCCCCGACGGAGAGGATTTCAGAGATAGCGCATGCTCTCTGAGCCTTACGTTTATACATGTTCCCGACTGTCCCACATAAACCAGTACAAGGATTCTGAAGAGGTGTCCAGATAAGCGAACTCGAAAGATTTTTGAGGCTGAAGTCATTGCGACCAAAGGAGACGCCTGCATCAGTGCTCCTTCGGTGACTTTGTCATCAAAAGAATTAGAGTACATGAAATATTTTCCTTAGATATTCTTAATTTGGTTTACCTTCCTCTCTCTTTTTCTTAATATACTTACTGTCATTTCTTTCACTGTTACTTTAATCATGCCCACCATTTCCTATTGTTTTTACTAATTTCCTTTTTTACCTTTTTTTAATTCTCAGTCTTTTCAGATCCTTTGACTCCTTTCTCATAAATATTTGTAAATTTTAACATTAGGGTCTTTAATATCGTCGTCCTGATCTGCCGAATTAAAACGTCAGTTGCGAGTAAGCGCTTGTCCTGTTGGTTGATTAGAAAATGTCTTTAATATAAATATAAAAAGGTGATTTACGCTCGCCGATCCTGACTTAAGTCGTCTTCTTTGAGCAAATGAGTTTATATTATTTTTTTTTATATGAATTCTGTTAGTTTGGCCTCCTTCACGTATGTGAGGAGGGAATCGAGTGTTGCCTTGCGATGCTCTGGGGATCCAGTGGGCAGGACCCATTCTTCAAGGCTATTCGGTCACATTTTGTGTGGTAATGCCTCTAGGGTTTTCCGTCTCGTCTCTTGAGTGCAGGGACAGTCCCAGAAGACGTGGGTCTCCGAGGCGGTCTCCTCGCAGTATTCACAGAGGCTCTCGTTCCTGGGTTGGGTCGAGCGACCTGCTTGTGAGTCCTGAAGTTCTGTCTCTTGCTGTTTCGCTGCTAGTCTGCTCTGTAGTCTCCCTCTTGTCCTTGTCTTTCGCGCTTTTTATTTGCGTAATGTCTAACCAACTAGGCCTACAAATCATTTTGCGAACTTCAGGAACGCCGGGGGGACCGAGTCTCGAGCACGCTGGAAGCAGAAAAATATGTCCGAACAGAGCCGCCTCGTCATGAAACAATTGTGTCGAAGGTTCGCTCGCATTTCTGGCATACGTGGCGGGATGCGCGACGTGACAAGGGGCTCGAGGAACCGTAATTCGCGCGCACAGAGCGCACGAACCTCGCTTGCGCGGGAGTTCTATACGGCGAGCAAATATTCCAAAACGCGTCTTTGGCGCATCTGAACGCGAAGTGGGGCCCGCCAATCACAAGGCAACATAGATAACGCGTAGTGAACGCGTGATGGCGAAGCGGCCAAAGCTCACGCCGTCATTGGTTGAGGTCGGTGGGAAAAAACGCACCTGGGCGCATTTGGGGGTTAAAACGCACGAGGTGCGGGAGGAGCAGGCGAACTTGTGCCTCGTGTAGAGGGAGCATTCACTGGGCGTCATATTGGCGGTCGCTGTTTAGACCGCATGCTCAGGACGAGCTCAAATTAATAGGTTGCTGAGACCGGCAATCTTGGCGGTGTGAAATGCACGTTTCAAAAGAACCGTGGAAGGTCGCCGTCAGCGCGCGCTCAGCAGTCGCGCACACAGCCCCTGCCGGGAGGTGAGCGAAGCCTCGGTGAAACTTCGACCCCTTCCTGGCCTCGTTCAGACACCTCTCTCTACTTCCACAGTGGTGTCGAGCATCTAATGATCGCCCTGCAGCCGATAACATCGCGGCATGAGTCGATAAGAACACCACCGCCCCCTCCCCAGGTCACGGACCCCCCCCCCCCCCCCGAGGTCACGTGACCCCCCGGGGTCACGTGACTACCCGCAGGTGACGTGAACCCTCTCAGTACCCTTCCCTACTCCTCCTCAAGAGCTGCGCTCCAATTCGGCGTTGCAGGGCTTTCATTATTTTTCAGTTCCATCTTTGGAATTAAGATATTATTATAGCATGTTATTATAAACAACATGACGGGAAGAGAAAAGCCTGAATATTCCGAAAAATGTTTTTAGACTGGGTATCTCGAGGAACTGTCGAAGCCCCATTGTACAAGACGTGAAAGTTAGCACCCTATTGGTAAGAAATACGCTATCTCCAAAAACATAAGAGCTTAATGATTACACTACTTGGATTCGTTGGCAGAGAGAAACTTCCGGACGAGGTGCTTGATCCTGGTGATGTTCCGGCCCACTTGCAGGATCGAGTTGTTCTCCTCGGTGTGGGCAAAGTCAAACGGGTACACCACCTCCGGACCCACGTGTTTCTTTCCCACAATTCCTGAAATGCACGAAGCAGGAAATACTTGGAAACGTTTGCGTTCTGCATCGAAGGGCTGTCAAACGACATAAGATGATACCAGCATATAATAAACGTTCACCATAGCCGGTTCTATACAACCAGTTCCCGGCATTTTTTTTTCGGTGCCCTGGACTGCGCTGCAAGCTTTGCAAAAGTTCTCTTCGTCATAGAATACAAGCCAGGGCATCTTACGTGTGCTTCGGTTCTGTGTGGAAATTTCCCACATTACTGCCTGGCTACACCGGGTGTTTCAACGAAAACTTCAAAAAATTCCCACCGATAGACCGATTTCACCCACCGTACGGTGCGTGCGCGAACTTGAGCAAGCCACCTTGGGTACCGCCATAACTTTAGTCCACGGACGCGACGGAAGCAAAGAGGCTGTGTGTACACGCAGGTTCAAAGCCTAGCTGCCACCGTCGTCATGTTCCCTCGGTGACGGACGACACCGCCAGAACAAACAGAAGTGTTCCACTTTTTTTTTTTTTTTTTCACTCTAAGGAAGTATGGGTATGCTGCCCAATTTCTTTTTCAGTCCCTGGCTTTTGAACACGCGACCCACTCGAAGGAGCACCGGCTTGTCTGATACTTTTATCCCAAAGTTCATTTGCAGTTATTAGAGGGAATATAGTGTACAATATCGCCACAAGTTCTATCAATCCCTTTTGAGAGGACGTATCACCGATTAACTACGCCCTTATTGAGGCGTGACGCTGTTTCTTCAGCGGCATGCATGTTAGTGGCGGGTTTGATTTGCATGTGCGTGTGGTTTCGTTCATAAACACGCCACAGGAAGAAACAATCAACATTGCGCAATCGTTTGTGCCCGACACTTGGCGATGTGACCAGAAAGACCCCGCAAGATTGTTTGTTAAAGATAAGGCTAGCGTTTAGTGTACGCTCCTGCAACGTAAATTCTTTGACGGTTTGCTGACAAACATGCTGAGCAACATTTGCCCTTGTGGACATTTTGATCACGTTGTCTCTGCTTTGTGATGCATTAAACGCCGCGCAGCTTTTTTTTTTTTTCATAGTGGGACTTTCTTTTTTGGCGAAACAATTCTATGGTATGTTTGTAATCAAGGCATTAGTTTACAATGAGCTGCACCAATGTTAGTTTATTTCATGTTTCTGTTCGTTGCCTTTACTTTCGAATCAGGTTTTAAAACATTTCCTGCCACCCGCTCGCCGGCTGTGTCCTTAGAACGTTTACCCGCGTGCACTTGGCGAACGAGCAAAGACTATGACAAAAAGCTTGAAAATTTCGGTTTGTATGGCCAGTCGTGGGTATAAACTTGGAAAAACTTTAAACGTAGAAAACAGCGGTATGGAAAGGGTAAAGAAGGGTCGCGTGTTTAACGAATGAGTGCCGAACACGAGATGACGCATCGGGACGCAAACAAGATTGGAGGCAAGCGCGATCGTACGCTTGCCTCCAATCTTGTTTGCTTGGACGCTTGGGTCGGAGGTGTCGTACTCGGCGAACTTTGGAAATTTATTCTTCTCAGCTCAACTGCTGGTTTTTCGGAAAGCTATCAAACCCGACACCCTTGCGTCTGATGCTGTTGTTGCTGCAGCCAGGGATGCAACCGGTGAAACCCACCATAAAGGCGGAGCAAAAGAATAACAATTCGATGGAACGACACTGTTGACGCCGACCGTGCGAGACTGGCCGTCCGTCAAATCTTCACTGCATCTTCGCCCGCAACCACACCAGCCCCGCTGCAGAGAGACTAAAGTCTCACGATGCTTTGGCAGTGGCGGCGTAGCGATCCTCGCAGATGAAATCGGTCTATTGTGGAAATGAATAGGTATTACGCAATCGTCAGTCTTGATGGACTCTAGACGTTACCGTACAGGTCGGAGATACCACGTTGTTAATGGAAGAGCATTGGGTGTGATTAATCGGGAATTCAAAGGTCGAGTTGACAACAAAGCGTGAATATATGCATATATATATACATATATATATATATATATTTTTTTTTTTTTTTTTTTGTAAAAGACATTGATGAAGGACTTTGTCGAGTGCCTTGGAGAAGAAAATGAAACTTGCGTCACTTTGAACATCGGAATCAAAATCTGAATAAATGTCGGTGAGAAATGCTGTTAGTCGTGAATCGCACAAGTATGATTAACGAAATCCATGCTGATGCTCAAAAAGAAGGTTTTGCGAGTGTCGAAAGTGCATGATATTTGAGTAACGTATATGCTCCAGGAGCTTAGACGGGACACTGGTGGGGGAAATAGGGCGTCTGGAGCAATGGTCTTAATGACGATAATATATATACCCCTTAACATACAAGAAATTGTAATGGACCATGTAGAAAAATATAAATAGCTGGAGGTATACGGCTCAATGGGCGGAGGAAATATTTAGAGGAACACGGAGGAAATATAATTAAAAAAAGGGGAAATAAATTAAGCTAGAATGAAACTCAAGGCCGTAGAATTATGAAGTGGTGAGAGTTATATGCGAAGGGGTGATTATGCATGGACTATCTTTTGGCAACAGGGTTGAAGATTCAAGCAGGATTGGAGATGTTACAAAGGACGTGCTCAGATTGACGATGGGACCGTATGGGAACACACCAAATGGGGGGGTACAGGGGACATGGGCTGGTTGTCCTTAAAAGAGCAGAGGGGCAATTATGAAACTGCAATTTGAACAATAGTTTAAATAAGTCGAGGATACACGATAGGCACGGAAAGGATACAAACAATTATACACGACCAATTTTAACACAAAATGACCGAACCGAGCTCGAAATCTCATATTTAAATACTTACACACCTGTACGAGGTCGAGCAGACTAGTTCAGTGGAAAAGAGAAGAAAAAAAGTAGAGGAAAAATTGTGGGAAGGAAGTATGCAAAATAAATCAGCTTTAGCAATTTACAGAACTACAGATAAAAAAGAGACATAAAGGAATAAGTGCTTGATAATTCACGAAAAGGCGTTTTACTGATTTAGGCTAGAAGAGGAAAGTTAAACACAAGTACGTATAGGGTTCAATTTTAAGAAACACACATATGCGCCGTATGCCACAGTGATAGCGAGATGCTAGGTTATGTGGATTTGAAGTGCACGAGCCATCGTCCTGCCTTCTCTAGAGGGGTCACGGATTTTGCGGGATTGCTGGGTTTTGCTGTTGAGAACGGGAAAACAGAGGAGCGAAGGTTTATAATCACAAAAAGTAGGTGAGGAGATTAGTAGAAAGGGCCTAGAGAAGCGTGATAACACGCACAATCGATGAGGTGGATTATTTAACGAAAGGTAGAATGTATAGCTAAATTTAAAAGGGAGAGGTGTAACCGTCTCTACGCTATAGGTGGTGCAATCTACCACCCGATACGAAAGATACAATTAATGCCATCTATCCATTCATCCACCCAATGTTAAAAGTCGTACCTTGCTGGAGATGTTCTGGTCCTCTTCGCAATGCCTCTCAACAAGAACAACGTCTTCACAGCGCATCGCAAGAAGCAGCGTTTGGCTATAGACGCTTGCAAGTACGGCCTCTGGGCGCCCCCATCTTGCTACTGGTGTGGGTAGATCATCTGATAGTCAAGCATTGCTGAGGCGTACCCACGGCCTCAGCAATGCTGAACTATCAGACGATCAACCCATATCGGCAGCAAGATGGCGGCTCCCAGAGGCCGTACTTAAAACGTCTATGGACGGAGAAGCAACTTGGCCTCGTTCTGCTACGACCAAGAGCTAAGTGAAAGAACGAGGTTCGTGTCAATTAAATCAACGGAATATGGCCTTCATAAAAGAAACGTCAAGCGCTATCGCATTTCAACGTAGTCTGCAGCAGCAGCGTAGAAACAGCCCCATTTTCCTTTTGTATTTTTTTTATCGTCGCCAAAAACAGACACCATAAAAAAAAAGATTTTTGTGGGGAAAAATCAACCCAGAAAACAAGGAACCCTGGTCATATCCCGAGAATATCGCTCACCAGTCCGGATTCCATGCTGTGCCAAGATCCCGGGCAGCGACCGCACTTGCGGGAAGGACTGGAAGTTGTGCACGCCCTGGTGCAGTCCGTACATGCCGTTCTGGTGCTGCGGGAGCCCCGTGAGCAGGGACGCCCTGCTCGGGGAGCAGCTGCTCACGGAGGTGAAGGCCCTGTCGAAGACCACTCCTCTTTTGGCCAGCTCGACCAAGTGGGGCGTCTGGCAGACTGTGTTGTTGTACACCCCGGTCTCGAAGCCTCCATCGTCGGCTGCGGAAGGTGTTTCCGTGAGATTTCCTCGAGGTTTGTTTCTTTGTTTGTTTGGCTATGTTCAGAGGAAGGGAGGATAGCCGGGAAGGGTGTGGTCCTCTTTCATGGGGCATGTTGCTACGATCTTGATTCAAATCTTTAAATTTATCTTGATCATTCAAAAAACCCGGAAAAGAGAAAATGTGTCCCCAAGTATCAAAGTTCTCTGGGCCAAAATCTGATTTTCGTCTTGCACTTTAGGGCTCCGAAAAGCTCCTGAAAGCGAAGATAGAGCCTAAATTGACAATCTTTGGCGAGAGTCGGTACGTTGGCCCTAATTTGCCAAACAAGTACCAGATTCAGGCTTCACTGTCTGGTTGTTCGGTTGTCGCGTGACTTTTTTCTGCTTGTTCGGTTTCCACCTAGCAACTATGGACCTCAATTGCCAAACATGTGCTATGAAGGATGCTTGGCCAATGAGTGGTATTCTTGGCTCATATCTGGTACTTTAGATATTATATAGCGAACCAAAGAAAAGCCAAAGAAATGTACTTTGGCACTAACTAACGCCTCGAAGCAAAACCTTATTGGGCCCGAATTGGGCCAAAATTGGGCCCCGAAAATTGCCACATAGTTTGGTCAAGTTAGGCGTTTCTCTAACGTACTGCCCGAGTCCTGCAGGCGTCATGCGTGCGTTGCGATTTGTTAGGCTTGGTTAGGGAGAGCTTTGCTTGAATTCGGATGGGTTCCACGCATGACACACTCATTCTCTCCTCGGATTTATCAAAATGATCGAGACAATTAAGTTCAAATTTTTTCGGGACCCGCGACGTCGTAAAATCACTCGGGGAGCTACGCTTCAATATTCGGGAGCTGCAGGCTGCTCGCGTCGACAGTCGCCGCCTGTTGCAGGCTCTCATAAGTCATGCTTGCGCTCTCTCTCTCGCCTCCTCCTTGCGTTGCCGAGCAAAGACGTCGGGCTGCGAATCGCGTAGTCCGGGGCTCGGATCCCGCTGCGCTGCTCAGCAAATCGCTCTCACTACGATTGCCCTACTTTCTAGAGGAAAGGTCGCGTTTTTGTTTTTCTTCGAAACTTTTGTCGGTGCGTCTTCATGAGGGTGCGACTTATACCTTTGCAACCGCGATTTAGGCTGCCCGTGTTACATGGGTATTACATGCATTGGGGTTGTATTTCTTGTCCGATTGGTTGACGAGAATATAACTTGCTCTCGCTTTCGCATGAAATTATGATCACAATAAACATAAGTTTTTTGTTTGTTTGTTTTTTCTTGTTTTTCTAAGGCACAGTTTCGCCGGTGCCGATGGTACAAATATATTTTTAGGTTTTGCAGATTTCTTTAAAAAGAAGTCGTGAAAGTTACAATAATGCAGTTTGTGCCGGTGAGTTATACGGCTAGGAGGGCATAGTGCACAAGGCAAATCATCCCGATAAGCCGGTTAATTAACTCAAATATGTCAATTAAGTTTTTATTTGGTGAAATAGACATATCGTTCCGATTAGAAACATATGCCGAGCGTTATTAAAAACCACTGAATCGGTTAATTTTACAAAGACTTGGAGCACGTGAAAAGCACGGTAGCGCTAAAGTTAATTACCACTCATGCAGCAGGCGCAACTACCGATAAGATAAAGTGCCCGCGTGGTTTCTTCCACTTGTATCGTCCGCGTTTTCTCACCGATAGCCTTGTGCCTGTTGCACGAGCGGTAACTTTGGCGCACTATTGCTCTTTCCGCGCGCTCGGCCTTTACAGAGATCACTGATGTAGTGGTTTTCGATTACGCTATGTTTCTAATTGCATTCTTGGTGATTTCAATTACCCGATTATTAAGTGGTCCACCTTCTGATCCACTTCCACTCAATCATAGACCTTTGCCTAGATTACAACCGAACATATATAATTACCCAGCCAACAAGAATTACGGACTTCGGCAGCGATATACTCGACTTGTGCACAAGCCAGGATATCCTTCACTTTTCATCAGTTTTACCAGGAATTCGAGACCATCTTGTGACCGATGTAACACTCTCTCTCCCTGTACCTCGGAAATCAGACTTTTGCAAATATATTCGCGATTACGCCAGAGCCGACTACGTGTCCATCAACTCATGCCTCGAAGACTTCTACCAATCGTTCTTTGTTAATTTCGAGGAACGAACAGTCTATGAAAATTAGACTCTCTACAAAAATAAGCTAGCCAACTTAGTTGAGCGTGTCATTCCAATGACCCATATCATATCCAATAACTGTCACCCATATGGTATAATAAACCAGACCATAGTCATGCGAACAGAGAAAAACTTCGAGGGTGCTTAAGCTTCGCCGTTAAAGGGCAACTCCGCTTCATTTTTGATATTTAGAAAGCTATGTAGCCCTCTTCAGTATCATATAGGAAGACCCCATGTCAAATATTGCGATCTAATTCCGTTTATATATTTAATAAACTGGCCAGCAAACCTTCAAGCGAGCCAAGTCGCCGAAATCTGCCAACTCTAGCGTGCGGCGCGAGGCGCCATTATCAGCGGAGTCAATGCCACGGAGTTGGAGCAGCCGACATTGAGCTACTACGTCAGAGGCATGACTACGTCATTCTCACGTTTTGTTTGTTTTTACTTCTCAGAGCGAAATTGAACGATGACGTCATGAGCTTCTCCTCCCGGTGTTGGCTGACCGGGCGTTCATGTGATCACCGTAACACGGATGGGTGTATTTCGAAACAACCCATTCTTATTTGAACCCTTCTCGTCTGAACCCATTCGCGAAACGCCCTTCTCGTTTTAACCTTTCGCGTTTCGACCCTTTCTTATTTATACCCGTCTCGTTTGAACCCATTCTCATTTGATCCCTTCTCGTCTGAACCCATTCGCAAAACGCCCTTCGCGTTTTAACCTTTCGCGTTTCGACCCTTTCTCATTCGAACCCGTTGTCATTTGAATAGTGTAGTGAGGTATAGAAAGAAGGAAAAACAGTTGAGGATGAAGCTTGAAGATGAAGCGAAGCGGCACCATCTCTTGCATAGCACATGAAACAATTTTCCTTATGCCTGCGTGCCACCCCGAGTCTGTTGACGTAGCTACGTGGTTACATGGTGAGGTGGTTTCAAAAGTGCTAGCGCAGATTGGGTACTTCATTTCTCTTCTGTCGCTGTATTTCGTTAAGATGCCGTCGTGTGGAGCGGATGGATCATTGTGCTAGTCGTGTGTTATTGCTTGTAATGGCCAATTCGGGTGGTCATTTTCCCTGAGAAAAAGTTTTCCCATATCTTCGGCAAGGACGTTCGCGTGGTCAAAGGCTGGCGGGTGCAAGCTTTTCGGGTTGCGCTTCTCAGGCGTGTACCGGCAATTTACCAGCAGAAGTTTTCCCGAGCTCCAAGAGGTCGGGCAGCTTGTCTGCCAGACTATATCCGGTATCGTCACATCCGAATCGGGATGTGACGGAATCGGGACGTGACGGGAAACGAAACAATGCTCGCTGAGGCGGCAAATAGTGGGTTCGAGTGGCAAACGAAGCCATCGAGACAGGCACCCTTTTGTGCTCTGAGACAAGATAGCAAAAACAACAAAGGGAAAGATAATTTATGTTTAAAAAAAAGTCAACATTTTTGGATGAATTTATCCAGCCTGAGCAAGGTATGTTTGCTCTGAGACACAGGCTGCATCATACATCACTTTATTTTACAACTCTGTAATAACAAGTTATTACACCGCTGAAAAAAAGGTATGCATAGTGATGCAGTTTGAAACTTGAACAGGCATTACAATTTCAAGGAGGGTGGGTGCAATGAGAAGACTGAGGATTCCAAAAAAGGTACTAGAGAGTTTTAGTAGATCGTTCCGATACCCCCGATAGCCCCGATAACGATACTATGCATGCGCATGGGAGGCGGTGGCGGAGTATCGGGTATCGTTATCGGAGTCATGGGAACGATCTACTAAAACTCTCTACTAACAGTAAACAGAATATGGAAAGCGACGCTGGCAAGCCTCCGTGGCAACAGTTAATCGAAAATCCAAACAAAGTTTATTGAAATCTGACGCGCGTGCGGGCAGCACCACACTGATTTATACATCTGCCCTTTCATTGATTTTATATTTTAATATTCTGTCAGCTGTACGGACTGTGGTAATGCCAATATTTTGAAAAGTTTTGTGAAGCCACTTCTGTTTACACACATCTCAAAGAGTCGTAATTTATGTTGTAATTTATGTTGTTGGCGTATGCAGCGTGCTCATGGTACCATGGAATGATCGAAGAAGAAATTAACAGAGCTCACTCGCGACCCAGTCAAATAAAAACGCCAGTTCATTGTGCTTTGCATTTGGGTGGAGAGGGTCACGTGATGCGCCGCTGGCGCATTTTTGGTCGCCGGTGCCACAGGCAAGGGCTCGAAGGCAATTAATTACCCGAATTCGCCATAAATAGAGCAGAAAGATTGCGAGATCATGATGAGAAAAGCCTTTCTGACAATGGTCAAACCCAGAAAGTATGTTTTGAGAAATTTTAAATGAGAAAGATTAAGATGAGAAAAGTCGTTTTGAGAAGGGTCAAAACCCGAAAGTTTGTTTTGAGAGCGGTTTAAATGAGAAAGTGAGAAACGCGAAAGTTGTTTTGCGTTGGGTTGAAATGAGAAGGCAAAAACGAGAAGGTAGAAATGCGAACGGGTTCAAATGAGAACCACCCACGCGGATGCGCTAGTTTGCACTGCCCTGCGCGCTTATCGGTCTGTTTCTCCGCTCCCCTTTTCCTCTTTCGTCTTCTCCCCTCCCCCCTCTCCCCCGGGTCATCACCGCCCCACCTCCCCGCGTCGCGTGTCCTGTTTCTCGCTCCCTCCCGATCGTCAGAAGACCACGTAGTTCGACGTGACGTGGCCATGACTTTGACGACCCGACACCAATATTGCCTGACGCAACCGAAGTTTCGGTTTCGGTATCAGCTGATATTTAAATTAGGATTACACAAATAATATTTCACATTTCGCGAATTCGAAGACGTAGAGTTGTTTTGTAGTGCTTTGTCAATTTGAATCACATGTAAGCCTAATTTTTTTGGAATTGAGCGGAGTTGCCCTTTAAAGGGACACGGACGGGGTATGTATGCTTGCCGAGGCTTTTAGTTGTACGTGACATATGAGAGCCCAACTACCCAGAACAGAATTTGCGGCTTGAAATTGGGTTTCTTTCCGCCCGAAAACTGCCGATCTAGAACTGGCCGGTTTGAGTCGCGCTCACTCTCTTCTCCGTGGTCACGGGCGGTTTCGTTTTCTAAGGTTTCGACGCGAACACCACATTTAATCAAAGTCGTGGGTTATTAAAGGCACACAGTCAATATTAAAAATAGAAAAAATTATGAAACCCATTTTTTGTGGCTTCCAAAAAGCTTCAAATACGTTGATCAAGAAAAAAAAGTAGCACAGACAACCGGAAGCATTCTGTGCGTTCACTGCATATAATTCTCAACATGGCGTCGCTTTGCATATCGTGGGGACTAGCGGATGGCAGCGGACGACGGGCGTGGGACCTGTACTTCAGAACTGTCGTTCACGGTACCGGCGAATTCTGTCTTCCTTCAACGGAGAAGTTTTTGGACCGATCAAAAGAACTGATATTCATCCCGTACGACACGCCCGACCAGCAAGCCGATTGCACGAAGACGTCGCCGAGCCGCCGTCCCTTCTCGTGGCCGAAGACACCGCTCCCTCAAACGTCAAGCACGAAGTGCGTACTTCGAGTTGAATACGCACGCATACGGTTTCTCTACGCGGTGCGAATGTGGCATATGCGTGGTGCTGCCCGACTTCAAGCCGGGAGTGCACTTATTGAAGGGAAATCGGCACCAAGCTTCCGACATACAGTCTTTTCACCGCACTACTACGCATGATTGAGTTCCTTCAGTATCTCAGCAGAAAGACGTCCGCCACGCACGTAGAGGGCACGGGTTCGATGCCTAATCTAAATGTACCTTTTTTTTTTCAAGCATTTTGCGATGTTTATTTTTCTTTTTTTACAATTATCACTGAAAAAAAAATTGTTGTGGACGATACGTCGCTCAACTAAATGGTATGGGATTCCATTTTTGACACCTGCGAACTCAATGTAGTCACTTCCCACAAAATGCAAGGAGCATATGAATCGGGTAGCGTCCGCTTTCCGCGCTTCGCGAAACTGTTCTACAGGAATTGCAGCCAGCCAGCGATCTTTCGGAAGCTTTGCACTCTGCCTCACAATGCCACTTTCAGATGCAGGACATGTGAGGCAGCTCTTCACGCAACATCTTGGGAGTATTCTTTTCGGAGCCGATCACGGGAATTCACCACGACACTCGGGCACTCACTGCTAATTGTCAACACTTAAATGTACAAGACAAGTCATCTTGCAGTACAGAACAGCGAGCGGAACAAACATAACTGCGAAGGAATCGCACGGCGAACGAACGCATTTCGTCTGCTACGTGCGGAGAAAAAGAAAAACCCGCACGGTTGGGTCACTTGGGTGTAGTTACGTGACTTCCGCCACTCCCCCAATCTATCCTCTCCACTTCTTCGTGCGGTGCGGGAGTTTTGGTTTTGTTTTCAAACAGTTGCGTTTTTTGGCTTTATTAAAACAAATACGTGACTCTGTAGCAAAATATTAATTGGGTAGTGTTCCGAAACCATAATAAATCGCCTAAAAAAAAGGAAAACAATTTGGGGAGTGTCAGTCTCCCTTTAAGAGTGGAACGCGATAGCGAAAAATATAAACATAAAAACTTCCGCTCGTTCACTAGCCGTGCAAGCGTGCCTTGCGTGGCCTACCCTGGTGAAAAAGCGATTTGTATGGGAAATTTCTCGTGTCCAATAAACACATATGAATCATACAAGATATATAAGAACACATAACAACCATATGAGAACTATATAATAACTATATAAGATATATATGAACATATAAAAAAACTTATAAAAAACTTCTCACGAGTTTTTCTAATGGTTTGTATATGTTCTTATATATCCTGTAAGATTCATATGTGTTTATTGGACACAGAAATTTCTCATAAAAATTAGGTTTTTAAATAGGGTAGTTCGTAGCGTGTCTGGCTTGCCCCGGAGGGGTTGGGGGTTTGAATCCCGCCTACAATTCTTCATTTTTTTTTTAGGCAAATTAATAACTTATAAAGTCAAGTCATTCGAGACATGTGGTGATTTTTAATTTGCGCTACATGATTTTAATCACATTCCACTCGTGGCGTCACGTTTCACGTGAGGGTTGTGGGGGATTTGAAATTCCCACGCGAGGTCATGTGACCGTGACGTCATGAATCCATCGACCAATCCTGGATTTTAGCACACGTGACCAATGCCGGCTTTTCTGCGACACGAGCTCCTTGACGCTATCGCGTTAAAAACGATCTTTTAAACGAGCGAAGTCGGTCAACAACTCAATCTCGTGGGATGCACATCGCGTGTCCTGGAAAGAGGTCAACCCAGCACTGTCAGTTTCTTTGCATTTAGTAAATAACAACGGCATTCCACTTTCAGATGAAGATAGTGCTCTTTATCTTAACATTTTCTTCGCGTCAATCTTTACCAACGAAGACTTATAAAACGTTCCCAACTCATGCCCATTACACCACCCTCAGATCAATTCTATCATAATTGACTACGCAGGCGTATTGAAAGCAATAGACAACTTCAAGGTATCATCGACTTTTGTGGATCACCTAATTAACTCGAAGGTATTAATAAACACTAAACACATTTTCCTTGTTTTCCTCTGTGACATATTTTCAGTTCTTCGAGCTTTCCGTAGTTCCGAGGGACTGGAAAATCGATAACGTAATCTCTGTTCACAAACTGGTGATCGCCAACTCATAAGTAATTACCGCCCCATTTCTTTTACCAGTGTTCGGTCTAATTACTCCTGAATCATATACTGTACTCAAATATAATACACTTCCTTGACTCTCATAACCTTCTTTTTGAACATCAGTACAGACTTAGTCAATCTTACTCGTGTGAAACCCAACTAGCCGCCTTCCTTGCAGTCATTTATTCAAGCTTTGATGCTAATGCCTAAACTGACGCCCTTTTCATCGACTTCTCTAAAGCATCCGACAAAGTTCGTCATCAACGTCTTTTAACGAAGCTCAACGATATTAAATTTCACCCCTCTGTTGTGAAGTGGATTTCTGAATGTTAACCGCACGGAATATTCCTCCGTTAACAATGTAAAATGCCCCACCTATACTGTAACATCAGGCGTCCGACAGGGAATTGCACTCGGCCCCCTTCTTTTCCTAATCTACATTAATGATTTCCACCATAAAATAGCAGTGCGTCTGTTCACCAACGATTGTGTCATATACCGACCCATTCTTTCATACCATGATCATCTAATTCTCTAGGAAGACGTTGCGTCTGTAATTCAGTGGTGCGAAAAATAGTAAATGGCGCTAAACTTTAATAAATGAAAATCCCAGTTCTTTGCCCGCAGCTCACGTGCCACATCATCTTAGTATTACCTTGCTAACACTCATGTAACAACCTGCTCATCTTAAAATACCTGGGTGTTCATTTCAAGTCTGACCTCTGTCATGGCTGATACTACCCGTACTCTCGGATATTTGCGCCATAACCTTAAACTTGCTACACCCTCCAGAAAACGACTAGCATATACTACTCTTATAAGATACAAGTTATAATATGCCTGATCTATATGTCACAGATCATCTAGAATTCGTTCAAAACAGAGCCTTTCGTTTTTTTTTTTTTTTTGTACTACACAACATATATCAGCATATCAGAATTACGCTAATGGCCAACCTTCACTCACTTTCCCCTCGATGCCATTGTCACGCCTTCTCCTTCATCGAAGCTTCTATTATAATATTCACCTCAGAGAATCATTACTGTCACCTTTCCATCGTATTTTCCCTCGTTTAGATCACCCATATAAATTTCATCCAATTCGATCATCAACTGTTTCTCACCAGACTTCCACACTACCTTTGGCTACTGAGGATTGGAACTTACTACCTCACAACATCGTTTTTAGAAATGATACTACTATGTTTGTTGAACCCATTACCCTATTTCTAAGTTATATAATGAGAACTAGCTTATATTTGTGTTTACTGTTTTACTTTTTAAAGCGTTACGGGCCCTCAAGAAACAAGTGATGATGATAATGTTCATTTTCACAAATTAAAAAGTTAGTAAACTCACTTTAGGTAATTATTTCACTTATAGTGACGATTGGTCCCCTGTATTATCTCCTCGGCCGTATAATGCACTTGCGCCAACAGTGTCAAAGTAGGTTTGACGGGTTTTATGAAACAAATCTATTGGTTGCGTGCGCGAACTACAGGGGGCACTTTTCTAGCTATCATCATCATCGTTTGTGACGTCGCGGGGAGGGCAGACCAACGTTATTAGAGAGTTTTAGTAGATCGTTCCGATACCTCCGATACTGCCGATATGAATACCCGATAACGATAAGATGCACGAGCAAAGGCTGCAGCGAGTATCGGGTGTCGTTATCGGTGTCATTGGAACGTTCTACTAAAACTCTCTAGCAGATTAGCTCAGTTACAGAACTGCTAATGGACGCTGCTTGCAGAGGACGTACCCTGATCACCGCGGTTCGCCTCCCGTAAAACCCTTCTATCCTGTGAAAAGTGGCGCCATTCGTTGTTGTAGACATGCTCAAAGCACGCGTTGCGCGCCAATTCTGGGAAATTCATGGCGTCTCAAATCCAGCTCAGTGCTGCGCTGTGCCGCCATGATCTTCCCAAGGGCTGCACCTTGCACGTGCTTCGTGCATCGACGCACCTTGCGCTGCTTTTGAAACATAAAGGGGCTTTCGCCTCCCGGTCGTTCGAAGCGCCACTACATTGGAGGTGGCCGTTGCAGTGACTATAGTAGGATAGGGCGTGCGAAATGCCGTGTGAAGAGGACTATACTCTGTTTCACCTTATGTTGTACCGCAGGGAAGGCTGTAAGCGCGAGCTCCTTGCTCTGGGGCAGATCTCGGCGGCACAAGCTCTCTTGCAGTAAGGGCAGCTGCCAACGCTATGAGCTCGCGCTTCCAGCCTTCGCTGCGGTACAACATAAGGTGAAACGGAGTATAGTGAGGCCCTGTGAAGCAATATCGTCGGGATCGTCGCCATCTCCCTCCTTTATCGAAATTTCGAAAACCATGAGGACACGACGGATTGCTCATGACACGAACAAGGCTGGGTAAATAGGTAAGTGTCCAAATCGGAGTGGGGAAAAGAACCACGCAGAAGAGGAAGCCAGCTGGGTGTAAGACGTGTCTTTTCCATGGTCAGAGAGCCAGCCGGACCAGTGGTGCCCACCATATCTTCGATCGACAGGGTGCTCAAGATTCTCGGTTACAAGGTCGACCGCAAGCCGGGAGACATGTAGGCCGGCTTTCGCGAAACCGCCGCCTGGCCAACACCGGCGCCAACCCCTGGAGCTCCACCACGGGCATGCTGAACTGCATCCCACGCAGGGAGCCCTCGCCAGGCGCTCGAAACTGGCCGGCTAGAAGTCAGCAACCCGTGACGGTCCATCGAAGACCCATGTCTCAAAGGCCGGTGCTAGGCCTGACGCTATTCGCCCTCTTCCCCATCCCATCATCATCGTCATCGTCCACACAATTCAATTGTACAATACCATTTCATCGTCATTAGAAGCGGCGTCGCAGGCCTTCAAGGTTATAAATGATTTGCCTTTCTGTGGCACCGCGGCTGTCCTGAGTTAAAATAAATGTCCTGTTATATATAGAAATATATAATACAATTGTCGTATTTTATTTCGTGCCCAGCTGATTGAAAGCAGCACTGTGCCTAGAATTCATTAGGTCTGTTCGATTCGCCTGAACTGGCTAAACTAGTTCAGCAGTGCAGGAACTGGTGCATTCCATTCAACCGGAAGTTGCACGGCCGCTGCACTGGCGCGTTTGATTCATCCCAGTTCTGAACGAGTTCAGACCCAGTTCATCAAAATCTCGCACCGGCTCCGTAGTCAGTTCAGCATCCGTGCAGAAGCAAACGACAAGAGCAGACGGTGATAGCAGACGACACCCCTCGTCCGTCTCTGCTCGCGGTGCCATTTTTCGCAGCTTTGGCTCAAATGTCTGCGATGTTTAACAATAACGCCGATACGGACGTTGCATCTCCTCTCATTTATGATATTAACGTACCCGCGGTGGACGCAGAATTGATATCATAACCGGGGGCAGGAATTCGATTGATTATGATATTCTGATTATGATATTCTGAAAGCGTTTTAGACACCCGCTCGTGTAGGTTTGGCTGCCTGTGGTAAGTGTTGAAATACTGGCTCACGTAAAATGTTTCTTTTTGATGCTATGTGGGTATCCACAGTGCTGATATTCTTTTTTACCGACACTCCGATACATTGCAGAGGTCTGGGATTTAATACATTCGCATGCCCCGCAGCATGCCCTCGCATGCCCCGCAGCTGAGCATACTTTGTCCGCTGATATCTGGACGCCCACTAAAGGGCCGGGGAAAAACTACGCCAGGAATCGGCATTGGCTTGGTAGTTAAACGCAGGTCTTTCTTGAGAATCAGCATAAGCGCTTCAGTTTGACGCCAAAGTTACGGTCGATAACTGTATTGGCCAAAACGCTATCGTCAGGCCTTCGTCTACGAGGTGACCACTATAGGCCGCGCGCTGCCGCCAGTGACTCCCGACGCAAAATCATCCTGATGCCGCGAACCTATCGTCGAAATGGGAAACTCGAGAGACTTGGAATGAATCTACTATTGATAAATGAATGTGAAGGACACGAGCGCTTATGGAAAGGAGAGAAACTGAACGGCCGTTAAAAATGCAGACAGAAACAGATTTCGTGCAGAAAACGTTTTTAGTACCCGCGAATAAAAAAATATTCACAGGAAATATTCCGTTATTATACTTGAAAACTAAGGAAACACGAATGGTCTCATTAAACCGCGACTAAATTCATGCCGCATACAACGTGGCGAGGAGAAACAAGAGCCAACAGATGCAGACGACACCCAGCGCTTCCGCTCGGAAAGCCGATCACAGCGCCATTCCTAGCACTGCGGCTGCACTGGTTCTGCGGCGCCGCCTGCACGGCTCCTGCACTCCTCTGAACTCGGACAGAACTGGCTCAGAACTTTCTGGCCGAATCGAACAAACCTATTGTTCCCACTGATCTCTACTATAGGGGGCTGGATGGCGCTTAGCTGCTTTCCGAGCCTGGCGCAAGTGAAGCCACCGGAAGTTCGATGCTTGTCCCGGAAGTCGGGTGTGCGCTGGGCTTCCTAGTGCATTCAGTCGATATTCTGGACCATGCTTTTTTGTATGTTTGATTGGGTTTTAATACTCCCGTTCTGGATTAAATCTTGAGAATGAGGCATTTGAACTTGGGCCATATTCACAACTTGATCAACTAGGATCTCGAAATGTCTACATTGAAGGGCTTCCCATGATACTTCTCGGGTCTGCATGCGCTCTTACTGAGCAACAAGCAGGCTCTCTTGAGGGAACAAGTCAAAATCCAGTGCCGTCGACGCTTTTCGAACCAGCACTCGGAAGGGTTACAAAGCCTGCCAAGCGCTCACTTCCGGGACAAGCCGCTCACTTCCGGTGGCCTCAAACCTGTTTGCTCAATGCGCCATCCAGCCCCCTCTAGTGGAGATCAGTGATTGTTCCTAACTGCTTGATCGGGATCACGTGGTTTATGGACCGCTTTTGCCACACGAGCGTCGAGGAGGCGGAAGCGTCGATCGTTTGCAAGCGTCGCCAGACTTTGCTTAGCCTCACTGCTTGCTCTCTTTCTTTCTGCAGGCCACCTGAGGCGTACGCATGAGCAATCAATTTGCGTCCGAGGTGCCCGACATTAAAATGCACACGCTCCCCATGGTTTCAGTTGCTCCCTCTCTTAAATCTCCAAGAGCATGCTGATCATGATTAAAGCCCCTTCATGTTTCAAAAGTAACACGAAGCGCGTTGATGCACGAAGCACGTGCAACGTGCAGCCCTTGAAAATATCATGGCGGCACTGCGCAGCACCGATCTAGAGTGTACTAGCAAGTACGAGTGGGACGAGCTACAGGCTCATTTCATGCTTTCAGTTGCAGCTCAAAATTTGGAAAGCTATCAGGTGAAACCAAGCCACTCCGACCGCAGCGCCACCTTCGCTGCGTGCAATCGAGCAACAGCACAGGTCAAGGTGATATGCGTAGGCAATATAGGCCCTTAGGGTCTATATTGTATTTTTTTAAGATTTTGACGTCAGAGGTAACGTCAAAGCACCACGGCACGACGAAGGGACGTTACGACGACGCCACGACGTCATCGTCGACTACGACGTTACGCGACGCCAAGATGCTGTCGTAAGGCCGTCGTGACATCCCGTCGCGTCGAGGACGACGCCGTTTCGCTACATCAAGTTGCCGTTGTAACGCGGTCGTGACATCGCGTTGAGGACAACGCCGTTACGCAACATGAAGTCGCCGTTGTGACGCGGCGGGACATCGCATCGCGCTGAAGGCGACGCCGCTACGCGACATCAAGTCTCCGTTGCAACGCGGTTATGACGTCGCGCGCCGCGTCGAGGACGACGTGGACGTGGTCGTCGATGCCAACGTTGATGTCGACGCCCCACGCAACGTCAAACATCGCTAAGACGTCAAGTTAACGTCGTCCTGACGCTATCGTTAACGTCAACATCACAACGAATTGGGCACCTTTTGCCGCGGTAATCTGTTTTTTTAGTCAAGTCCAATCTATCGCAAAGTTGCAGAGCCTTTGCTTAGGAAAGATCACAACGAAGCCTTGACGGTGTGTCATGTCGTCGCCTTCGCCGGCATCAACGTCGACATGCAGTAACGACGAAGTCTTGACGTCGTATAACGCAGTCGACGATGACGTCAACGTCGACGTCCCGAAGTTTTCGGGACGTCTTCGTGACATCGAGTTCCGTCATGTCGACAACGACGTTGACGAGCTGACACCAAGCGTCCTTATGATGTCGCATTGGCAAGGACGCCGTCATCTCGACGTCTTGTGACGTTTTCGTCGTCGTCGTCAACGTCAACGTTGACATCGCCGTCGTTTTCAACGCAGTATGACGTCAGAACGCAGTCTTGATGTCGTCTAATGCACGTTGTCAACGTCGATGACGACGTTGACGTCAATGCGTCGTCCTGATGTCGCATGGCGTTATGACGACAAGTGAGGTCGCGTTGAGTTTATGTACGTGACGACTGACGTCTAGGTTGTATAAAAATGACCGCATCTCCACATGGTTAATGCTTTTGATTGGGGCGAAGCTCTGGTGGTGCTGATGATACTGATTTTGTTCATAGGTAGTGCTGATGGTGCTGATTTTTTTATTGCTCATAGGCATAGTGCTGAGTTCCGGGTTGCGTTTTGACTTCATTATTACTGCTTTATGGTCGGTGAAATGCAGAGCCAGTGGTTCTTCTAGCGGATCAGCTTGGATCCGCTAGAAGCCGTGGGAACGCATCTCCACCGCTTAAGTCAACGGTCCCTGTCAGAAAGAGAATGCGTGGTATGGAACGTGGTTGTACACGCATTTGAGCATTTGACCGCAGCGCCCTCTCGTCTATAAACGTTGAGCCAATGCAGGCAAAGTTTAACGCGATTATATACGCATTTGACCCCAGCGCCCTCTCCTGTATGTACGGTGAGCGGCTACATGCAACGTTACATCCATGACATCCCCAGCTCTTGAGTTACAACCACATCTCAAAGCCCCTACTCGTCCCGCAGTCGTGGCCGAGTGGTTAAGGCGATGGACTAGAAATCCATTGGGGTCTTCCCTCACAGGTTCGAATTCTCTCGGCTGCGCAAACATTTCTTTCTTTTTTTAAGAAGACAGATGGGATGGCAATCGATGTGAGCACGGACGCCGGACGGACAAAGCTAGACCCTAAGGAGCTTCGCCCCTAAAAATATAGTCCGGCGTTATATTGTTTCTATAACCTTGACCAGTGTGCCGGTCGAGCTTGGGTTTGGAACGAAACGCGTTTTTTTCCACATGCGGAGGTACCTAAATAGCCCTTTGGTGGCCCCACTCGTTCCTTCTAGTCAGACTTGTGCCTAACTCAAATACTCTACTCAAGATACTGTATTTTAAATACTTTTTGAAGTATCTTGATATCTTACAAATACTTTTGATCGAGAGTATTTGATACTCTATCTTAATTACATTTTTGAGTATCTTGTACTCATTATCTCAAATACGTTTTTGACATTCCGCCATTTTCCGAGTTTTTCTGTATGAAGTGGCGTGGGCGTGGCACGACCAAACGTGAACATTCTCTCGAGCAACCAAATCCTGGTGCTAGCTCCGATTAGCTACGGTGACTTTGATGGAGCTCGTGAAAACATCGCTTTTTGCCAATTTTGATTCATATTTCAAATTTCACCCCGAAGTTCGTGCAATGAAGGTTTTCCCCTCGCCTTCCCAAAGGCGCCTTTTGTTTCCTAGAGTTTCCCCAAGAAATCTTGAAACAAAAGGGACGGTTTTATGAAAGTAAAGATTGCCACACTGAGCCTCACCGCAGACCGGGAAACGACCTACGAGAACAATGCAGACTTCAACTACAAGAAATAACGAATAGAAGAAAATGAGAAGTGGACTCAAAAATAAGACTTTTTTTCTTTTTTTGTTCGTATGTTTGACAATGCTATTACAAAACTTCGTGTTTTTGTTTTTCTTTCCTTTGTGTTGCTAGTCCGTCATTTATTGCTCTCGCGAACACTGTCTGTAAACGATCATTGTTTAGCAGAAAACAGGACAGGAAATAAACTAAGAGCTCGTTGACCACTCAAAATGTCAATAAAGCGTCCCCCAACGTTGAGTGCGTTTCTGAACGCAACCTACTTGAAGGTGCGACCACTGCTGTGGCTATTACGTAGGTTATTTTTATTATTCATTCACTCATATCCGTATACCAAGTTCGCTTATAGTGAACTCCCCTAATAGGGAATATGGGTCGTAGTTAAACGATGCGTCTAAGGTGCGCCACAGGACGTGATATTCAGCGATGTCACTATCGGCGAGACGCTCTATCCCGTTTGTTGTCCCCACACCTCGGTGTTTACCCAGCACAAGGCCTGTGCACGTGCTTAGAGGCCTTGTGGGAATGCCCATGACGTTAAGTGCCGGATCTCTCCCGAAAGCAGTCGTCAGAGGATGCGAGCTTGACCCGCGTATTTTAGAACATGAGCATGCACTGCGAAAATATATTTCGTTTACCCGTTTATAGCAGCAAAAGTTGAGAGGAGGCACACGATAGAATGCATCTCTCCCTCCGTGTAAATAGAGTTTCTTGGGCAAGGACTGCGTTGCTTGCGAGAGCTCGCGCCGTCGCTTGGATCATGAATTGGGCACGCGCCCACAAGGCTCGCAGTGCTTAGCGTAGCCTCTACTAAAACTTTTTAATATCTTGAACGAAGTGCATTTGGAGAATCGGCATCGCTCGAGTTAGGCAAATAAATGACACCACTACGCGTGTAAAACAGGACTTTTCGGTAATGTCTAACATCACCGATCGTTTTGTCAATCCAGCAGCTTGGTCTACTTCATACCCATTTTAGAAGCTTCGAATACTACCTGCAACTGTGAACATGCGCGTGGAGGAATACGCAACGTCTGCCTATTTACGCGCCCCGGGCGCGTAAATACATGTAGCAATATATTTATCGCTACAAGGCAAAAATATTACACATTCGGAAGAGGTCGGTTTGAAAAAATGGAAGAATGTGCATATAGCTTGAGTTTCTTGAGGCACGTCTTTGCCAAGCTCACTGGCACAAACTGATCGTGCGTGAAGCGATCCTGAAACATAAATGCAGCATCGCATATATTTTTAGTTGCCATTTGAGAAGCACCGATCGCGGAAATATGTTGCACAAACAAAATCGCGAGGTGCTCGATCGCTGGTGACTCTCCTTTCACTGACGCGAGATGCACGCGGTAACACTACAACCCTCTTCATTTTAGCGGCGCCCTAGTCTCTCACGCATCGTTCTCAACTCGGCCGACTCAATGCAAGCGAGCTAAGAGCGAGCGAGTCGGTTTTCAATATCAAATACGCGGTAAAAGACGTCCCAAAGTCCTTCGTGCCGGTAATATAGTTCCGTGTTTGTCTCGTCTCATGATCGTACTAGATGATCTTCATCGGCGAGACCGAAAGAGACAGGTAATACGATTCAGAGTTTTACAATGATTTAACTCGCAAAGTCTCCCTTGGAGGCGGTCGCAACTTTTCTGACCGATCCGGTGGAGCCATTGGGACGGCAAAAAGCTTCTTCCCTTTCGCAATGCTGTTTGTGCAATCTACAGCGCAGCATGTTGGCATCTCGTTGCCGCCGAGGTTGTAGTAAAATATAAAAAACCTACGGCCGGGCCGCGAACAACGGAGCCACCGCTAAGCCTCGCCCAGTGATGGCGTTGGTTTCGAGCAGACGACCGAGTCGCGCGGGATCATGGGAAGACAACGGTCACGTGTCGCTCCAGACCCAATTGAAGCGAGGGGAAAGAGAACTTTTGAGAGGGAAAGGGCATCAGCAAGCAGACTTGTACACGTTACTGAAAAATAGTAAGGAATTACAGTTACAATTACTCGAGGCTAAATTGTAATTTATTACAATTACAATTACCCTCCCATGTAAGTAACTGACCGTTACTTGAAAAAGTAATCCGTTACTTTTGTGGCGTTACTTTTAACATTATTGTTATCAAGTAAGAAACAGAGGGAAGAGGGTTATTCAAGTTCTTATTCTTGCCACCTGTTCCTTTTAATGACCTTGAGTATTTTGAGCAACAGCTGGCTCTTATATGTCTCGTCAGACATTTTGCGTTATTCCTTACTCAATATGTCGATTGCTACGCTGAACGCCATTTGAACTGAGGCACTGGGTGGGAGTGCCATATCGTGCCTCACGAATGTTTCATGCTCTGCATTGGGCTTTTTCATCTGAGCAATGTAGGTGCTATTTACCTCGAAGATAGAGCTAAGCTTCGTCGTTGCAGCCGTTGCCTGATATTCGATAGTTTTAGTACAGTTGATAACAGTAAGGTGATAATTATAATAAATAAGGTTTGGCTCGATATTCTTCTTTCTTTGGTTCTGAACAGGTCGAGCCTCGGTTGAGACGTTGGTGAATCAGAAAAAAAAGTTCCCAATATTTAAATATAATTAATCGATAAAAACAAAACAGGACACTCATAACAACAATTAATTAGAACGTTGGTTAAAACAAGGAAATGTGAACGCACGTTTGCCATGTGTACCTTTCTTGGTGCCGTTTATAAACGCGCGGAGCACGGACCGACTGCAGTTTACTCCGGTGTTCTCCAAATAGACGTTCGCTGATGTCATGGGCAGCGAAGGGCAGAGAACTAAGTAAGGCGCGCAATGGCCTCGCTCGCGAGTTTCACTCTCTCCTCAAGTCCAGAATATCAAATCTACGTTAGTCACCATTATGTTTTATTTGTAAAACTATCTGCTTGAGATAAGATGCGTCCTGCTGGGGTAAAAACAGGAAGAAAAAAAAAAGGAAGACTATTACCATTTTCGAAGTGCTTGTAAAAAACTGACTCACAAAAAGGGTAACTGAGATGCAGATAACCTGGCTGCAATTCACAAATAAAGTGGGCCAGTCCTAAAAGTTGGACTATAAAAAAAAAAAGTAAATATCTTTTAAAACAGGGTCAAATAAGGTGAAAGAGGCAGGAAATAAATTGTAAGGGTGCAGGCGAGCTGGTGGAAGTTAACCATAGTTTTGTTTAACCCGAGACTGGGGTATTTCGGAAAACGGACGAGAAGAAAAGAGGCCACAAGGAGGCAGGAAAAATATACATCCTGTTTTCTAGAGATGAAGAGTGTGCATCGACGAGCGAGGATGCTTGTGGCAATGACACCTCCACATATTATCACATCTCTTTTAGTAGATCTTAGGGTAGACGGCACGTTGTCTTCTCTTGTGACATTATGAAAATGGTCCTAGTCAGTATAACTGAGAAGGACATTGCTAATTCTTGTTTGTGCACTTACGGCCTCGAGCTTCTCAAAGAGGCACACAATCACTTGGTGTCCTCCTGTCCCTGCATTCGATCGCAAAGAAAAAACAGACGCTAAAAAAAACGAATATAACTTGCCCCCCCCCCCCCTCCTTTTTTTTTGTGTTGAAATGTTTATTCGGATCTTGCGGCATTGTTGTTAGGGTATAAAAAAAAGTAAAATAAAAAACTTGGTGTTGCAAAAAAAAAAAAAAAAGGCTTTGCGGAACTGAAGAGTGCCAAGACTCCCTAGTGTCACTGCGCTCAACTTTACCAAAATGAAAACGACTTTTTCTTTAGAAAGGGGGAGGGGGGGGGGGGGGGGGGGGTGGGGGACTGGTCTTAAAAAAATGTAACGAATTACAAGGAATCCGTTACGGAAAATATGTACCGGAATTACTTTAAAATTACTCTAGAAAATATGTAATTATTCCATTACTAAATTACCAATAAATGTAACGGATTACAAGTAATTTCGTTACCTGTAACGGATTACGTAGAAGTCTGTCGGCAAGGAGAAATTTCTCTCCCCCATTTCAGGCAATGGTTTGCGCTACCTTTCAGTATACAGGGGCCTTAATTTCCTCCCCAAAGCGACCTTTCTTTTTGTCATAGGGATGTTTTGTAAAATTATGAGTGATATTGCCACGCGCGTTACAGAGCGAATGCGTGTCCGAATGGTTGCCGCGCTTGGCTCTCGCGCGGAGGCTCCGGGTTCGATTCCAGGGAGCGGACTCCTCTTTTTATTTATTATTTCAACTTGACATTCTCCCAAGTTGAAAGCCTTGTTTGATCAAGTTACGAATGTTCTACGCGCCGAACGTTCTACGCCGAATGTTCCAGAAATCCACGCTGGTACGAAAGGTGCTCCGTGTGGCGGTCTAGAGTCCGTCTCGCCCCAGCGTTCGATCCTGCTGTTTCGCCGACATCGACGCCTGCGACGCTAGTCTTTCGCTATTCTGTTTTGGGCACAAGTTCGCCCCATTAAACGTTTAGTTTCTTAAGTTATTCGCTGCCTCATAATTTTTCAGTCCTGACAATATCCTGCTCCTTATATTATAACTGCATAAAATAAGCGTAGGATGCTTCTTTTTTTTTCGTTTTGTGTTGTTGCGTGTCAATAAACCATTCTGGTAACCCAGATTTGCGCAGCTGTATAATTGTCGTTGTCGACGACGTCGATACAAATTAAGCAATACGGAAGTATCTTCAAAAGTAACTGAATTACATTTCTAAATATTTGTACTCTACTCAAGATACTTTACAGTGAAAGTAACTTGAGTAGTATTTTAAATACTTTATGAAGCAGGTATTTAGTAAATTAACTTAAATACTTTTATCGAGTATTTTGCCTTAACACTGCTTCTAGTACACTCTACCCGAGCTAGATCTCAGACGCCATGTTCTTCCCAGAAGTGGCGCGCGGCACGTGTCTCGAGCATTTCCACAACAATGAATGACGCCACTTTTCCCAGGATAGACGGGCTTTAATCCTGACGCGGCTTCAGCGCCCTCTCTGATGAGCTTTATTGAAGAATACAAGTGTTTTGACGCGCAGACCCTAGACGGTACTTCAAACGACGGGAGGTAAACGGGAGGCTAACTGAAGCGAGTGAAAGGGGGGGGGGGGGGGGTACCCTCTCGCGCGGGAGTTTCACAAATGAGGTAATCTAATAAGGTTGGTTTCGATCCCACAATTACGTCAAAAAGCTTTGCAAAGGCCAGACTGGAAGAAATAATCCCTTATTATTCTCGCAATTGCCGTAAATTCCGAGAATAATAAAATAAGATTCTATTTAATAAACTGCCACACTACGGAATCAGAGGCCTTTCGCTTAATCTGTTGCGCAGTTATCTGTCAAATCGTATTCATTTTGTGGTAGCAAATAGTATAGCATCAGACAGTGAATATATAAAATTTGGTGTTCCGCAGGGATTTACATTAGGACCTATACTATTCCTTCTTTATATCAATGACATTGTTGCTATCCCTTATACCCCAGAAATAACACTTTATGCCGTGACACGAGTGTGTTGACACGAGTGTTTTTTTTGTTTTTCTTGTTTTTGTTTTCATCCAGGGACCTACCATCTCTTATTCGTGTCACAAACGCATGGCGAAAAACTTATAGAAGTGGGTTGATGCGAATCAACTGCTTCTTAATGTTAACAAAACAAAATATATTGTTTTTTTTAATTAATAGACCAGTAAAACTTACTACCGACAAATTATTTCAGTCACGGTCACTACAAAGGGTTAACGAATACAAATTCTTAGGCATACATTGTCATGTAAACCTTCGCTGGACATGCCATGTAAATTTTGTGAAGCGTGACATTGCACAGTCTATTGGCATGCTGAATAGATTTCGTGCCTTATTACCAATGTGGCTAAAGCGTCAGCTCTACTTCACTGCCGTTCATTCGCGACTGCACTAGTGTTTACTTGTCTGGGGGGTTACATCTAAATGTAATATGACTAGTTTGTACTTAATGCAGAAAAAAAAGTATACGGTTTATTGAAAACCTATCTAGCCGCGATCATACATCCCAATACTTTGAACAATATTGTATACTGAATATTGAGGCACGGTATAATCAACGATTGTCTGAGGTTATATTCTCCCAAGCCAAAACTGACCGTGAACTATCCCTTTTTACATATACTAATACTGATGCACGCTACAATTTCAGAAATATAAACTTTATAAAAATCATAACTAGAACAAATTACGGTACGCAATTACTACCTTGGCAGATTCCTAGCCTTCTCAACCTCCATCCTGGTTTAATCGATGTAATCGATTATGATTCAAACCTCTTGACCTTCAGAAAACAATCAAAAACGTATTTTCTACTTTCCGCATAATATTCTTGTCTTTTAAATTATGTGTACACATGTAAGTGCACTAATCTAGGTCATATATTTTTGTTGTATTTTGTTGCTTGTTTAATTTTTCATTGCAACAGCAAATGTAGTGTAGTGATATAGTTACTACCTGTGTATTTTTATGTTTTTGTTTATGGCTAACTGAAGTACTGTACCACTCGTCTGCCTGCTGCATCTGCTGCAATTGTAGTCTTGTGCTAAAGGCCTAGTCAGGTGACTTATTGTCACCTTTTGCCTCAGCTCCATGACAATCCTGTATTGTCAAAAGTTACAATAAACAATAAAAATAATAAAACAAGAAGCTTCTGAATCAGTAAGGGTCCGTGCGAGCATACTTGGGCCCCCTCTTTAAAGTCATAAACATACCACCCCGACATCGTTTCATTACCCTTTAAAAAATTTGGTTCGTCATCCCTTTGAAACAGACTTGAACGCAAGCAACGCAGCTGCCAGACCCAGGCTCTAATCGACTACTAAAAAGGCTGCGCTCTGCTCCTTCCCCAGGAAATCACACAACACAATAAAAACGATGAAACGGTTTACTTGGCTCAATGTACCAATCTCCTCCCTCGTCTTCAACACCGACACAGGTTCAATCAGCCCCGTCTACCGTCCAGCTAGCAAAAATGTCCTACCATCGCCAAACTCCGCCGGGCGTGAAGAATGGCGCCATGCATACCCTGTCGACTGTACACGCATATCGCGGGGCAGGCTGGAGCCACATAATATAATCACTTCCGCCGTCTCAGCCATCCGTGTTACCTCTCCAGATAATGCGGACGACAACCTCCAAACCCACCAAGGGCTGGTGACTCCTAAACCTCGTCGATTACCCGTCAGAAAAATCGACAGTTCCGCCGAGATAAACTATTGCCATACGGCGATGCTTGTATAAATGATTTCAGGTTCGATGAGACGCGAGGCAGATTTGACTTTCACGGAGAAGGGTGTAAGTCAGTGATAAGAATGATATAAGAATATCAATATACTACATGATAAGAGCATTAATCATAAGATCAATAATAAGAACATCGTCCGCTTTTCGCATCGCCGGCCTCCCGCCTGCTGCACCGGTGGCCACTTCAGCGTACCTCGCGCTTCCCGCAGGCGTCAAGTCGTCCTAGAAACTATTGATTTTGAATTTTCTCGATGACGCTCAGCAAGTTTCTAATTGGAAACTTGCTGAGCGTCACTGCTAATTGGAAACTTGCTGAGCTGCTCATGAGTTGGTAAAATAAACAATTTCGTAAAAGAACTTTATCATTACGAAAAGATATAAAGTTATAGACGACCAACGTGCATTAAAGGAGCGGTGCAACGATTTTCAGACTTTGTATAATTAACTGCGGATATTAAACTGTCACCCGTGGAACGAAGAACAGAAAACCGTATATGATGATGATGATGATGATGAGGATGCGGCTTGTTCCCTTTGAAACGGGCGAGCTCGAACTAAGTTCGTGCCCAAGCCTGTGAGCGAGGAGGTCTTAATGCCCCCTGAGGTGGATCTTATTCCACCAATCTTCAAGTCTTCGTTTGGTGGCCACTACAAGCTTGTGCCGGCCGCTAGAAGGCCCCTTTATCTGCGCAGCTGCAGAGTTTCGTGCATCAGAGTAGTCTGCTTGGTTGCGCCCGATTTCAGTAATTGTGAAGCCCAACGCCTCAGCGAGCACTAAGGGGCTCTGCAGGCGTGGGCACCGGGACGGCTGAAGTCCCGCACAATCTAGCACAACGTGCTCCACCGTTTTATCGTAGCCTCCGCAGACCCGACATGCGTTCGAAGTCACCGTAGCATCAAACCGGCGTCTGTAAACTAGAGTCCGGAGGGCCCCGGCGCGCGCCTCAGACAACAAGCGGCTGCCCAGGCTGTTATCGTACAGCAGTGCTTCCGATGCGATGGTTGTTTTGTGGTTCAGGTACACTTGGAGCGTCGATTTTGTTTTTGCGTCTCGGAGCCATTGTTGGGCCTCGTTGTCACGGACTTTCTTCTTAACCTCTGACGCCCATTCCCTTTCTGATGACGCTTCAACGGGGTCAGAAAAAAAGCCATACTTGTGCTCAAGTTGATGAAGGCGCTTTTGCCAGCGTGTCCGCAGCCCCGTCAGGTGAGTGTACATAAACAACCTCCTGGCCCACCTGTAGCTGTCCATATGGCGAAGACGCCCGTAGTAGGTAATTTTGCTGGTTGCCTCCCGAGCCTCAAAGGAGGACCAGCCCAGCTCTCCCTGAACTGCCTCGTTGGCGACCCTCCCGTGGCAGCCCAATGCCTGGCGTCCAATCTCTCTCTGTCGGCGTTCCATATGGGCTCAGACATCACCGGGAACGCATACTACGGCATTTGCAAATGTCAGTCCAGGTACTACTACCGCTTTCCAGAGCTCCCGGGACACAATGAACCGATTGCAACTCCAAAGGCTTCGCTTGCGGAGAATGTTGGCTCCTCGTGTGGCTGCGTGGCGAAGATAAGTGTGGTGGTCTTATAGGTAGTCTGCCGCATTTGACAGTGTGATGCCCAAGTACTTATATGAGTCGAGTATTGGCACATCGCATCCGCCGAGGCGAAGGCTGCCGAGTGTTGGCTCGAGGGAGCCTGAAAACACAACCACCGCTGACTTGCCCGCGTTGAATCTCAAGCCAAGCTCCATAGCCTCATGAGTGCATATGTCAAGAAGTTGTTGCATTTCAGACACTGATGCCGCAGTCAGTACCACATCGTCTGCATAAGTTAGACCCGGCAGAACGCAGTTGACTGTCTCACCATGCTCCAAGTGAGTTAGAGAAAAGCCCAGCCCTGATCGGATGAGCTGCCTCTCTAGAGTGGTCACGTAGAGCATATATAAGAGCGGAGATAGTGGGCATCCTTGCCGCAAGCCCCTCGTCACCAGCACCTCTTCAGACGTACCCTCACCGAGTTGGGTTCTAACCGTGTTACTATCGTAAAGACGGTAGATGAGCGCTGTCCACTCCGGTCGCATGTTAAGATCCTGGAGTTGACGAACGAGCCGGGCATGTGGGACGCTATCGTAGGCCTTCGCGATGTCTAGAAAGCAACAGATAAGATTCCTTTTCTCTCTTCGGGCCACCTCAATACATTGTGTAAGGGTATACAGGTGATCTTCCAAGCGGCGCCCCCGTCGGAAACCTCCTTGGAGTTCCGTCAGTAAACCCTCTTCCTCCGCCCATGCGGTCATGTGCTCTTTCATGATGTAAGCGAAAGTCCTATACACCGTACTTGTTACGGTCAGGGGTCGGTAGTGTCGAAGATAATGACGATCACATCCTTTTTTAGGAATCAGTACGACCCGACCACCCCTCCAGTCTCGAGGAATTCCTTCTGTCCCAGACAGAATGTTCTCGAAGATATCCGCGAGCTGATCCCTGGACTCTCTCCCCAACGCCTTAAGCACACTTGCCGGAATCTTGTCTAATCCTTGGGCGGTGTTGTTCTTAATATGCGCCAGTGCGCGTATAAGGGACACCCTGCCGATTGTTACACAGGTAGCGTCATCCGGCGTCAAGGCCGTGCCTTCCGTCGGGCTTAAATCCTGTAGCGGTGCCGCTTCCGGAGGTGAGAACACCTCTACCAAATGATCTGTAAGACATTGTCCCAGTCGCTCTGTTGGCTGCCCTGTGTCTTCGTCCAGGATAGTGAGGCACTGTTCCCTTCCGTTGAGAGTTCCTAGGTACCTCCAGAACCTCCTAGGTGCATCTCTTCCGCTTGCACTGATTTCTCTCATTGTGACCATGTCAGCCTGAGCCATTTTCTCTAGGACAAGTTGCTTTGCGGCTTGCTTCTGGAGTTGGTACGCATGCCACTCTGAAGCAACTTGGTCACTGTGGCCGCCAAGAAGGACCGTGCGGTGCTCCCTGTTCAGCTCTTGTCGCAATCTGATAGCGGCTTGTACTTCCGCGTCCCACCATCGCTTTCTTTGTCGTCGTCCACCTCGTTCTTTTGTAGAATGCTGCTTGATGAGGCGCTTTAATTCGTCCATATATTCTGCGTATCCAGACACACTCACCCTCTCGCTGCTGTTCTCGAACTCCTCCACAACTTTCTCAGCTGCCGTTGGGGATAGCCGGAAACCGCCTGTTCGAGAGGGCTTTTGTTTTCTTAGTTGTGTTGCCTTTGAGAACTGTAACCTTATTCGGTTGTGATCACTCCCAACACTATGGTCACCAGCTTCATCGATGTCTGCGTGGACAAGGTAGCGGGCCAGCTTCTGTGAAACCAAGGCATAGTCAATGCAAGTTTTGCTTCCACGGGCACTCCACGTATATTGTCCTTCACATGAGGCTCTAAGAAAAAAAAAATTGGGTTGTGTGTATGTTTATACAGCCTAGAACTTGGTCTGCCTCACAGGGGGGACGAGTCTCCCAGCTGTAGATGAGAAATTTAGCCAGTGCGGTACAACCGCTAGCCTGGGGTCTTTAACGTGCATCACGCAGTAGTGATACACGACCGCACGCCGGTACGATGCTCATCCAGATCGAAACGGGCAGGGGTGGGGCTCGAACCCAGGATCCCTGGGTTCTGCAGCGCGAGCTTTCGCTCCACGTGCTCCGAGCTGGTGTGCGCTAGACCACTCGGCCACCGATCTTTTTTTTTTTTTTTTTTTTTTTTTCTTTATTGCCGGGTTTTTTTACATTGTCAAATAGGCAGGCATATCGCTCAAACCATAGGAAGCAGGGCAAGGCTAAACTAAACCAGTCCGAAGTGACTGGCGTCGGAGGCTAAAATTGTTTCATTGACAAAAGTGCCTCAATGCGCGGAAGCCACTCAGGCTCGCACTTCTGTGCTCTGTTGACTTCAACTGACAAGGATACACTTTCACGAAAATATTCCCGCGCCTCCCGTACATTAATGTCAGCGTTGTGTAGAGCCATTCAGGACTTCCAAATACTGTGCAGACCCAACAGCATAACCAGGTCAAAGGGAAAACCTTCCTCGTTTTTAACCGATAGATAACGGATTCCATGCGCATCCAGGGGGAGGTCCTTCTTCAGGGTACGTTGGAGGACGTCCCAGAAGAAGACCCCATCCCAGCACTCAAGAAACACGTGTTCGACCGTCTCTGGCTTCTTGCATAAAAAGCAGTGATCCCCCCACGGTACAAAAAGTCCCCTCTCGTTTAGCCATGTCTTGACCGGCAGTGTACCTGAATGTAATGTAAAGAAGAAAGTCTTGGTGCCTGCGGGCACCACCATACGCTTAACGCGCTTCAAGACATCTTGCCCTGGGCCTGCACAGTATAAGGCTCTGTATAGAGGTACAGGAAACACAGTATCGCACACAGCCTTATACAATCTTTTCCGAGGAACCTCACTCAAATACTCAACTGAAAAACGAGATAACAGAAATTTACATGAGGCAACGACTTCCTTTAAATATCCGTGAATACCACCCGACATCGATGACGTGGAAACAATCAACTCAGGCAACCTGCTTGCAACTCTCACTTGACACACGGCGCGCAAAAAGGGGTCACTCATGTCCCGAAAATACATGAACCGATTAACAACCTGACGTAAAAACAAATGCGTCAAACTAAGCCCCCCATTGCGTACGCGCCGGAAAAGATTCGTCCTACTCGATCGCTCCCACGTGGAACCCCAAATAAACACTGCAAATACCCAGTGCAATTTCTGCACATTTACCCGCGAACAATGCAAAACTTGTAGAACGTACCACAGTTTGCTGACAAAAAACAAATTGCAAACTGTGGCCCGTGCAAAAATAGACAGATCATACCTCCGACTTTTTTCTACTCTTTCGCGAAGCTCCATTACCTGCCGTCGCCAATAGGGTTCGCTATCGCGATAATTTTCTAGAGGCACTCCCAAATATTTTACGGGGGTGGTCAGCCACTGCATGTTGGCAAACGAACTAGGAGTAGAGCTCCACTCTCCATGCCAAAATTCCAGGCACTTGGCCCAGTTAACAGAGCTGCCACTGACTTCGCAATAACGTTTAAGTGTGTGAACGACTTGAACAATACTCTCGCGGTTGGAACAAAACACTCCAATATCATCAGAATACGCTAACACTTTAACTTCGGTCGCATGAAGCTGAAAACCACTGATTGTACTGTTTTTAAAAATACTAATGCAAAGAGATTCTATGTAAATGCAAAAAAGAAGTGGTGACAAAGGACACCCTTGGCGGACGGATCGATTCACTTTTATACGTTTTCCAACCGACTTGTTCACCATAAGTCTCGTCGAGCAACCGTTGTACGCCATGCTGACACCTTCACGGATAACAGCGCCGACGTTTACATGATCGAGAATGGTTAAAAGCAGGTCGTGAGGCACGCGATCAAAAGCCTTTTCCAAATCTACCTGGAGCATCGCAACGCAAGTACGCATTGCGTCGCAACACTCCAGAACACTACGTGCTTTGTGGATGTTGGTGCAAATAGTCCTTCCTTTAATGCCACAAGTTTGATGGGGCCCCACTATTTCCGATATTACAGATTGCAATCTCCTTGCTAAGATCTTCATTAAAATTTTGTAGTCGACATTAGTCAGACTGATCGGCCGATACGCTGTGACGTGCTGCAACTTAACTGCGTCATCTGTTTTGGGAATTAACACTGTGTGCGACGACATAAAAGATGGAGGCAACATATTCAAATCATATGCTTCATTGAATACCTTGACTAGGACTGCGGCAATCTCGTGCTTCTGAGTCTTATAAAAAACTGCACTTAGGCCGTCTGGGCCAGGTGACTTTCCCGGGTTTAGGGCTTCTGTTGCAAAGACCACTTCCTCTACGCTGATGGTCGATTCTAGTAATTCTTTCGTTTCGTCATCTATGCGCGGCATGAAACCCAAAAATTCATCTTTAAAAAGCTGGACATCTACTGGACAGGACGCAAATAATCTACTGTAATACTCGAAAAATGCGAGTTCGATTTCTTCCTTATCGGTCGTGAGTGATCCGTTCCTCTCTACCCCCGCTATCTCGTTACGCCGAGCATATCTTTTCTCGAGGCTCAGCGCACGCTTAGTTGGCGCTTCGCCTGTTGACCATCTTTCGGCTCTGGCTCTAACAATCGCCCCACAATATCGTTCCCGATCTAGAATCTCGAGTTTATCTTTCACACAAGAAATATCATCTTTGTATGCCCCAGGCATTTTAGTCTCTTCCTTTAGCAGTATCCGCAAATTATTACGCAATAACATTTCGTTGCTCCTTTCAGTGTTTTTAAGTACACCTGCCCGCTCTAACGCTTTCATTTTTATTTCCTGCTTAAAAAGCTCCCATCTCACACCATACCCTAATTTGTTCTGGCTCTCCAGTGTTTCAACTGCGGCCTGCACTTCGGCAGTGAAAACGTCATCCTCCAACAGTTTCGCGTTCAATTTCCATAATTCCCAGCTGAAGACTTTCCTGGCTTGGGATTTACTACGCATACAAAAGGAAACTAGACAGTGATCACTAAAGGAAACAGGGTGCACGCGATATTCAAAACATAATGGTATCAAATCTAAAGAAACGTACGCTCGATCTAGACGGGCGTGACTCGACCCTTGGAAATGGGTGTACTGGATTTCGCGGCCATTCCTCAAACATTCCCCGACGTCATCAAAGCCGGACTCGTTGATTAACTTCAGAAGGCTCTCTGCGCTTAAATCGCGATAGGGCGTTGAGCTGGACTTGTCCCCAGCAGAGCAGACGCAATTGAAATCGCCAAGAAAAATAATAAGGCGATCACTTTTGCAATACTGATGCATGAAATCAAAAAGCTCCTGCCGCTCATCAACCCTATTGGAGGGGTACACACAAATGACCCTCCAATCATACGATGAAAGAGAAAAATCACATACAACAAAGCGCCCTGAATCACATGTCGTCACCGCCTCGACTGTTGCACCCAAACTCTGGCGCACTAACAACAAACAGCCCGCTGACGACCCAACCGCGTGACTAACACACACTTCGTAACGCGCCGAAAAAGGTCTAACCATGAAGTTGGTCTGGTCCTCACTCTCGACCTTGGTCTCCTGCACAGCGATGATGTCGAGGTCCTGTTCGACTGCTAGACGGCAGAGTTGCCTCTGCCTCCTGCGATCTGAGAGGCCTCGGACATTAAGGGTCGCTACTCGGACAGGACTTTGTAAGGAGACCATGGGTTAGTGAGGACCAACCCGCCTACACTGCGGTTCACTGCGACAGTTTGTCGCGTGGTCCTCCTCGGTCTGCGCCGGACCGCTGGTGGCCATCCACTCCGCTCCCGCCCGACACCATTCTCCACCTGCGCTCGAGCTGACGCAGCCGAAGTTCCTGACCAGTCGTGTCCGTGACGTCTTCGAGCCTACGCTTCGCAGAGCCCAGCTCGACGTCCATCTCTGGCGTGATGGAGACCTCGTCTGGCAATGGCGAAGCACCAGCTGCCCCGCCGGCGCTCCCTGTTGGAGGTACCGTCGAGCGCTCGACTGCAGGTGGATCTGCATGAGCCGTAGTCGACGGCTTGTCCGGCAGCACGGTGTTGTTCACTTCGGGGGAGGTGCCGGAAGCGTCGTCGCTCTTGGCTTGTTCGGCCTGGGTTTTCACGGGCGCGGCCGCTCTCTCCGCCTCTTCCTCGTCCATCATGTCGTCGACGTGGTCTTCGTTGACTCCTCGTCCCACGGCTCGGGCGTAGGAGCAGACACAGTCGTCACGCTCGTGGCCATAGGCGCGGCACTCGGAGCACCTGGGAGCCCGGCAGTCTCGACGGATATGCCCCTTCCTACGGCACCGGAGGCATACTGGGGCCCTCCCAGGCACGACGACCAATACCAAGCCGCCTCCTAAGCGCAGCTGATGGGGGAGGCGGTCAAGGTTGACACCCTCCCGGAGTACCAGCCACACTATCCGGGTGGTAGACTCGGCTCCCTCGAAGCCCGGCACCTTCCAGCGATCGGACGCGACGTCCTTCACCTCGCCGTACTCCGAGAAAGCCTTGCGAATGGTGTCGTTCGACACGTCGAACGCCACCCAGTGCAGCTTGATGCGCACCTCTTGCCTGGAGGGGTCCACGACGATGCAGGTGCGTCCTTTGACAGCGAGCCGCCCTGCGTTCACCAGCTTGAGCTTGGCCGCGTCGGTCTTCAGGTCAAGCAGCCAGACATGGGACATCTGGTACGCCCCAATTCCGGCTACCTCCCTGAGGACTCCCAGTTCGTCGAGCGGTTGCCGGAAATCCTCAATCCTGTATGGCCTCCCGGCCATGTCGCAGTGAAGGACGACCGCTTTCTTCATTGAATCACCTGATGGAAGCTGGGGCAACAAAAACCTGTACTCACTTGAGCCGGGAAAAACAGTATCACCGCGGCCGGCGAGGGCCGTTATCGCCGCTCCTTCGGAGCTCATGATTTCACCTCCGTGCGCTCGCGCGTTCGAAAATGGAATGACTCGGCCACCGATCCCCCTATGAGGCTCTAAGGTTGACAATCTCCAGAGCGTTATCTTCGGCCATCTGCATCATCATTCGTCCATTTTCGTCCTCCAGTCCATCCAGTTCATGCAGGTGTCCGTTGAAGTCACCCATAATAATAAGAATCTCTCTTGTAGCAGCAAGGGCCTTGGCATCGGTTGTCACACAAGCCATTAAACGCTGGTTCTCTTCTCTGCGCGCAGTTCCTACCGACAGGTACACTATGCAAACGGCTACAGGGATACATATTATCTCCCCTGTCACCCAAATATGGTCCCAGCACTCTCGCGGCTCCTTCTGCCATGCTGATGTATTGCACCACACTACGCCCACTCCTCCACCTCGGCGCTGACCTTCCACACGATTGCGTCCAGGCCAACACCAATTTTCGTTGGTTGGAGCTTCTTCCAGATCACGTAGGTGCGTCTCGGCTACTCTGAAAAGTATCATTTTTTCGTCCTCAAACTGGCTGAACAACTCTTCCCATTTTTGCTGCCGTCGGGCTCCTTGGAGATTGAGAAATCCTACCACCTCTGTCGGTCGTCTGCTGCGTCTACGTCGCCTTCGTCGTTTCCTAATACTACTGATTCTGACATTTGCCCGCTTACCCCTGACCCCCCTCACTGAAAGCGCTTTTAAACCCCTTGCCGTTGACAGTGGTAGCCCAGCTGCTGGTTCACCATCTAGGTCACGATTGCACGCAGATCGTGGAGGGGGAGGGGAGGCATCTTGCGAGCGGTAGTTTTTATGTAAAAAAAAGAACAAGGCCACATTCCATGAAACATTTTGGCCAGCTAAAAATGAAAGCCGTTTACAACTCCCTGTAACGCCGAATTTGAGTGCAGCTCTTGAGGAGGAGGAGGGAAGGGTACTGGGGGGATCAGTTGACCTCGGAAGAGGGGGAGGGTCACGTGACCTCGGGGGAGGGGTCACGTGACCTGGGGGGTCACGTGACGATAACATCATCAGTGATGATGACGATGATGATGCGGATGCCGATTACGTCATTGGCATCCGCATCTCCATCGTCATCATCACTGATGACGTCATCAGTGACGTCACTGATGACGTCATCGTCATCGCCATCGTCATCATCGCTGATGACGTCATCGTCACGTGACCCCCAAGGTCACGTGACCCCCCCCCCCCTAAGGCCCTCCCGAAGGAACCCGAGGTCCTCCCGAGGTCCTCCCGAAGGAGCCCGAGGTCCTCCCGAGGTCCTCCCGAAGGAACCCGAGGTCCTTCCGAGGTCCTCCCGAAGGAACCCGAGGTCCTTCCGAGGCCCTCCCGAAGAAACCCGAGGTCCTTCCGAGGTCCTCCCGAAGGAACCCCAGGTCCGGGGGGGTTCACATGACGATGACGTCATCAGTGATGATGACGATGACGATGCGGATGCCGATGAAGTCATTGGCATCCGCATCGCCATCGTCATCATCACTGATGACGTCATCAGTGACGTCACTGATGACGTCATCGGCATCCGCATCGTCATCGTCATCATCACTGATGACGTCATCGTCATCCGCATCGTCATCATCACTGATGACGTCATCGTCACGTGACCCCCCCCTAGGTCTTTCCGAAGGAACCCGAGGTCCTCCCGAGGTCCTCTCGAAGGAGCCCGAGGTCCTCCCGAGGCCCTCCCGAAGGAACCCGAGGTCCTTCCGAGGTCCTTCCGAAGAAACCCGAGGTCCTCCCTAAGGACCTCGGGTTCCTTCGGGAGGACCTCGGGAGGACCTCGGGTTCCTTCGGAAAAATTTACCCATAATGCACCGCGCGGTTACGCCGACGGCGACGCCGACGCCGCTCAAGCCGGAAACGGGCGCCTAAGAGCTGCGCTCTAAAAATGAGACAGATCGAGGGTCAAAGTGCCTCTCAACTCTCCCGTCACCTTTCGAGTGATGTACTCTGGGAATCGCGTGGTTTCCCCTTGAGTCCTCTCTTTAAAGACCTCAGCCGCTTCCACCGCGCTCGTCGAAGCTCGCGGCGAGTGATCGACAGAAAAGACGGTTCGCCGAGAGGGTGACGGCGAGTGTAGCAGCGGAGGGGGACAGGTTTTGTTCACTTCAGCGTATCGCCCAGCGTACGTCACGCATCAGTTCTATTAACCCCCCCAAATGACTACAGATCAACAAATATTTCGTTTTTAGAGCGCAGCTCTTAGGCGCCCGTTCCCGGCTTGAGCGGCGTCGCCGACGCCGTCGGCGTCGGCGTCGCCGTCGGTGTCGGCGTCGCCGTCGGTGTCGGCGTAACCGCGCGGTGCATTATGGGTAAATTTGCCCGCTAAATCTAGCGGAAAAATTTCCCCGCTAAATCTAGCGGGAAAATTTCGTGGCTAAATCTAGCGAAAAATTTTCCCCGCTAAATCTAGCGGAAAAAATTTCCCCGCTAAATCTAGCGGAAAAATTTTTTTCTTTGCGATTACGCACCGGAACGGCAGTTTTTAGGGGCACGGTGACGCGTTTTTGGTCACTTGTGCTTGGATAAACAATATAAAAAAAAGTGAAAGCCGTTTATATCTCCCTGTAACACCGAATTAGAGCGCAGCTCTTGAGGAGGAGGAGGGAAGGGTACTGGGGAGGGGGGTGAAGTGACCTGGGGGGGTCACGTGACCTTGGGGGTTCACGTGACCTTGGGGGGTCACGTGAGGATGCCGATGATGTCATCAGTGACGATGATGATGCGGACTTTGATGACGTCATCAGCGATGATGACGATGACGATGCGGATGTCGGTGACGTCATCAGTTACGTCACTGATGACGTCATTCGTGATGATGACGATGACGATGCGGATGCCGGTGACGTCATCAGTGACGTCACTGATGACGTCATCAGTGATGATGACGATGACGAAGCGGATGCCGGTGACGTCATCAGCGACTATGACGTCATCGGGGAGGTCACGTGACCTCGGCGGGGGGTCACGTGACCCTGAGGGTGGTCACGTGACCTCGGGGGGGGGGGGTCACGTGACTTTGGGTGTCACGTGACCCCTCCCCAAGGTCACGTGACCTTGGGGTGACCTTGGGGGTCACGTGACCCTGGGATGACCTTGGGGGCCGCGTGACCTTGGGGTGACCTTAGTTACGCCGACGCTGACGGCGACGCCGACGCCGCTCAAGCCGGGAACGGGCTCCTAAGAGCCGCGCTCTAAAAATATAAATTGCCAATTTTTTCAACATGAAAATTGTTGCACTACCCCTTTAAGCCTATCCAATAGCTGTAGTCAAAATCGGTGAATAAAACTGAAAATAAAAATTAATACCCCCCAAAACAGACTTTGCTTGCAACTAATAAAACTACACTTTCGCTCTTTTATTTGTGCGGTTTACGAGTGTTCATTACTTGAAGTATCCTGTTTTTAATACATGAGGTCACAATTTCAAAGAAGGCGAGAGGGAAAAAGCACGTTCGTGCAATTTGCGTACAGCAGTAAAGACAAAAACCTGGGTTTCAAGGGCGAAGTTTTAACTGTGTTACACCCCCGTCAGACGGACCGCTTTAGCTCCATTAGTAAAAAGGACATTCTCCTGAAGGGAGAAGGAGTTTGTGCCACACGGCAACTCAAGTGCTCCTTCCCCTAAAGCGTCCGTTTCGGAAAAGGTGCTCGCTAGCGTCCTTTGGTACAAAGTAAGTACCCTCAACAGTAGGTCCTTACGGTATTGGAGGCGAGCTGGCCCGTCATTTCGTTTCCCTAGAGTCAGAACACTGAAAGACTGACCTCAATATAGTTCATCAGGCGTTGGTTTACGGTACTGTACCCATGAAAAGCTTTCGTCGATAATTAGAATCTTAACTGTCTCAGAGGAATTTTTCCGCGAGCAAGTTATTCCTGGTTGTAATGGCGATGGTATTCGGTTTTTTGTGTCACGAGGACTTCATCTTCTTTCATCGTCACGGTACACACCATCATAAAGACATTCATCGCCCTCATCTTTACAACGATCATCATCATGAGGACTGATCGCGGGCTGCTCGTGGCGCGACCGGGATATTCGAATCCAGCCTGCGCCCTGAGCAGTCTCATAATAAACCTCTCCGAAAACTATCACTATCTCCATCTTACAAGGGGTGGAGGTGCGGGGTGTCCTCGTTGAAGACCTCAAGCTGCTCTTCTGCCCCAAAGCCTAGGTTCCCTCTGCACTGGAGCTGCGAAGCCGGACCCTCCGACACATTATGACCACCGCTCCACCAACTGACGGCTCCACCTCAGCGGCAGGACAGGTTAGTCCACAGACAACCTTCTGTCCCGGTTCCCTTCGCCAGAGAGACCCGAAATGGTTTTCCGGAGCTGGAGACGACGACGTGGAAGATTGGCTTGACTCGTACGATAGGGCCAGCCGCCATAACAAGTGGGATGACGCCACCAAGCTAACCAACGTCATCTTTTATCTGTCGGAAGTCGCCAACACGTGGTTCAAAAACCACGAGACTTGCATGACAACATGGCCGGAGTTCACCCAGAAAATCAGGGAAGTCTTCGACAGACCCGCGGTACGTAAGCTCACAGCCGAGCGCAAGCTGGCCACGCGGGTACAACAACCCGAGAAAACGTTTACGGCCTACATTGAAGACGTCTTGAAACTGACGAGACGCGTTGACCCCGACATGCCCGAGAAGAAAAAAGTGCATCACATACTGAAAGGAATCGGCGAAGATGCATTCCAGCTGTTGGCAACTCAAAACGCACTAACCGTAGAAAAACTCGTCGAGGCGTGCCAGAACTTCCAAGAAATTAGGCATCAACGACTTCACGTTCCAGCTAGGGTCGTACCGACTCCCGAAATAGCGAGTCTCACCACACCTCACGAAGACACCATCGGCACTCGCGACAGCCTCCGGAACTTCATTCGCGACACTGTTCGCGAGGAGGTAGCGACCTTGAACGTCACCCCACCATCCCAGATAGCGCAAGCCCCACTACCTGCGGCAAGCATTCGGACTATTATCGACGAGGTCGCAGCTGCGGTTGGATGCGTTTCTTCCCTAAACGCACCACCTTTAAGACCAACGTATGCCGAGATATTGAGTAGACCAGCTGTGCACACACCTCTGCCATATGCAGCTCCAACATCGTTTCCTCAGGCCCCAAAATCAGTGCAATGGAGGGCTCCCGACGGACGTCCCGTCTGCTTCAGTTGTGGCATGGTGGGCCACATTGCAAGATATTGCCGACGCCGTCCCATCACCTACGATGCCCCGTATCGTCCATTTTCGACCCCCCAGCATGAGTCCACCTATAGGCCGCCCTCGCCCCGTGACGACTACCGTGACAGACCTCCCCTACTGAAAAAAAGTATATGAATCTATATAAGAACTGATATGAAATATCTCAAAACTGATATGCGACATATGAAACTGATATGAAATATCCAAAAACTGATATGCGATATAAGAACTGATATGAAATACCCAAAAACTAATATGCGACATATAAGAACTGATATGCAACATATGCCAACTGATATGAAATATCCAAAAACTGATATGCGATATAAGAACTGATATGAAATACCCAAAAACTGATATGCGACATATAAGAGCTGATATGCAACATTTGCCAACTGATATGAATGTGTCCAATAAACATATAAGAAATAAATTCATATAAGTTTCTTCAGTATACGACGTGCCGCGCGGGAAAGCAAACACGTGACTTGGAACCGCAGTGGAGCGGCTTGATTTACTGGCTTTCAAATAATTACGGCATGAGCGTTTACTTTTTATTAGGAGATTCGTCCCCTGAGCCGTTCTAAATACTCTCAGAGGTACGACATTACTGAAAAAAATCCAACACGCTGAAAATATTATTTATTGCGTAGGAGGTCACCGAAAAACTTCGTACTTACAAAACGACCTGTATAAAAGGCGGAAACGCAGAGCTCCGAAGTAGTTATTGGGTGTGCTGTTGTATATTCATGTTTGTTGTGCCGTGTATGTGTATATGCCCTCAATGTATTTGTTCAACTGATGCTAGTGGTATGCGTAATGTATCTACATGGTGGCGTGAGTAAATAAATATATTTTTGCAGCACATGAATTGGGCGGTACCTAGCGCCACCTAGCCTAGTGTAACTGATATGCGGCATAGGAAACTGATATGAAATAATAAGTTCTGATATGAAAAAGGTGTCCAATAAACATATCAGAAAAAAATTCATATAATTTTTTTTACTAGGGTCGTACATCAGAGCGGTACCACTCGCCGTCGCCACGCCGCAGGTCTTCCTCACCAATGCTCCCCCGCAATGTCAGCCCCACCCCTAGGTGAAACTGATACCTGCGGTTCAGGAGGCAAGAACTGCAGCATCTTCACAATCTCAAAGCCCTCATTTTCCGAACAACATGGTCGAAGTGTGCACTGAAGATTTACGTATTCAAGCTCTAGTAGATACCGGTGCTGCCGTTTCCGTCATGAGGTATGATCTTTGTAGAAGACTCAAGAAAGTAACCACCCCGTGTACCGGTCTTGTCCTTCAGACAGCTGATAAGCAAAATTTGATGCCTATTTTAAGGTGTACAACTCGTCTTTCTTTAGGCGGAGTTTTCCATGTTGTTGAATTTTTCGTTCTCGCCTCATGTTCACACGAGATAATTTTGGGTTGGGATTTTTTGTCTAAGGCTTCAGCAATTATCGATTGTTCCCACACCACAATAGAATTATCCGAAGTTCTCCCACCTGCATTTTCCAAGCCCAGCAACAGTTATAAGGTCTTTGTTGCAGAAGACACCGTAATTCCTCCTTCTTCCTCCATGAGTGGAGTAGTTTCTTCGTCGGACCCGATTCAAAGTGATGTTTTAATTTCGCCTTCAAAACCGACGTTTGCCAAGACAGGACTTCTCACCCCATACAGTTTAGCTACATTCGCAAATAAGAAAGCGTTGATCATGGTCACTAATTCGTCTTCTTCTAATTGTCTTTTACCGTCAGGCCTTGTCTTAGGAGCGGCAATAATATCTGACACACTTCAAGTAGTCGCTCTTGCCCAGCAGACCGACAACACTGGCGTTACAACCACGACTTCTCCTAGTTCGCCTCATCTACTTTAAACTATCGATCCTAACCTTCACAAAGACCAAAGGGAAAAGCTCTACGCCATTCTTCACAAACACAGCAAATGTTTCGATGTTGGTCAATTAGCCCCCGGCCAGGCGATTTCCACTAAACACCGAATCGACGTCGGGGAGCAGCAACCACTAAGGCAGCGGCCGTACCGAGTTTCCTTAGCCGAACGTAATATGATCGACGATCACGTAAGTGAGATGCTCCGGAAAGGAGTCGTGCCCCACCACCCCAAAATGAAAAAACAATGTTCGGAGTTTCTTAGGCCCCTGCTCCTATTTCAGACGCTTTGTGCGCGGATTTGCAGGCGTCGCAGCACCTCTTCACGATCTACTTAAAAAGAACACACCGTTTGCCTGGACCACGGATTGTGAACACTCATTCCACCGACTAAAACGTCGGACCCAATCCTGCGACATTTTGATAATACCGCACCGACAGAGCTTCACACTGACGCTAGTGGTTTCGGGTTGGGCGCAGTCCTTACTAAAAGAAAACAACACTATGACACCTACGTCGTCGCCTATGCCAGCAGAACGCTAACCAAACCAGAAAGAAATTATTTTACGACAAAAAAAGAGGGACTCGCCATCGTGTGGGCTATTGCGAAATTTCGTCCGCATTTATACGGACGTCATTTCGACGTAGTGACTGATCATCACGCCCTATGCTGGCTATCGTCCTTAAAAGATCCATCCGGTCGTCTTGGCAGGTGGATGTTGCGCCTCCAAGAGTACGACTATACCGTGCTGTACAAGTCGGGGAAGAAGCATGGAGATGCGGACAGCCTTTCACGCTGCCCACTGCCGGATTTACCACTCACCGATACCTCTGACGTGGAAGACCCACTTTTAATCCTACCGTTAAGTCTCCACAGTGTCGCCAGCCAGCAAATTTTGGACCCCTATACTAGCCGCATTTTGAACCACCTCAACGGCACTCACACCTCCTCGAATCGTGCCTTCCTTCGCTCCGTCCATCACTTTCAAATCCGAGACGGCCTGCTTTACAAACGAAATTACCTCCCACAGGGAAATCTCTGGTTACTATGTATCCCACAAGAACTACGAGGCGACGTTCTTCGCTCACTTCACTCCGAACCAACAAGTAGTCATGCTGGCTTTCTGAAAACCTATCGCAGAATTTCCCAGCGTTATTTCTGGCCTCGGCTCTACCGCAGCGTGCAGAGCTTCGTTCAAGCCTGTCCCGACTGTCAGCGACACAAACGCCCCCCTCAGTCCCCTACTGGTTTATTACAACCGCTACCGTGCCCCGAGCGTCCCTTCCAAAGAGCTGGGATTGACCTTATTGGGCCCCTCCATGCTTCGGCTTCTGGCAATCGCTCGATCTTAGTAGCGAGCGACCACCTTACACGCTATGCAGAAACATGCGCCCTACCCAATGCCACAGCAGATCACATTGCCCATTTTTTCCTCACCAACATTTTACTACGGCACGGAGCTCCCCAGACATTGCTTAGCGATCGTGGCCGCGTATTCTTATCCACCCTTGTGCAAGAACTCCTGCAAGCTTGCAATGTTATTCATCGTACTACATCGGCTTACCATCCTCAAACGAATGGCTTAACCGAGAAGCTCAATAGAACACTCGTAGACATGCTCGCTATGTATACAGACCTTCATCAAACAAACTGGGACAGAGTCCTACCATTCATTACATTCGCGTACAATACCAGCACTCACACCACGACCGGCTTTTCTCCATTTTTTCTTCTTTTCGGCAGAGAAGCATCGTGCACACTTGACACCGTCTTACCCTACCGGTCCGACTTCACCGAACATCAGAGCGTCTCCGACATGGCTTCATACGCTGAGGAATGCCGGCAACTAGCGCGCCTCCAAACTACTCGCGCCCAAGCCGATCAGAAACGCCGCTATGATAACCATCACCGAGATATTTCTTTCGAGACTGGAGACTTGGTCTGGCTGTCAGTCCCACAGCGCCACTTTGGATTGACCCAAAAACTTCTCGACAAATACCTCGGTCCGTATCGGATACTCGATCGCACATCACCAGTCAACTACATTGTGGAACCCTTACAAGTCCCTCAGACCACCGTCGCCGCAATCGCGACATTGTACATGTCAGCCGACTCAAAAACTACTACCCACCACCCGAACCACAATAACCTCTTCACGGCGCCAGGATGTCGCCTTCTCCTGGGAGGGACAAATGTCACGAGGACATCATCTTCTTTCATCGTCACGATACACACCATCATAAAGACATTCATCGCCCTCATCTTTACAACGATCATCATCATGAGGACTGATCGCGGGCTGCTCGTGGCGCGACCGGGATATTCGAATCCAGCCTGCGCCCTGAGCAGTCTCATAATAAACCTCTCCGAAAGCTATCACTATCTCCATCTTACAATATGTCTATATAAAGAGCACGAGTGAATTCACCGTATACGGTGAATTCACTCGTGCTTTTTACGCCGGTTTTCTCGATGGCGGCGCGGATCTCCTTGGTTGAAAAGTCTTCGGCGTTAATTTTACACACTGGTCGGAGAACAACAGTCTACATGAGCGGCTTCTTGGTCTTTGCACCAGAAGACTCACGTTGCTGCGTTGAAGTCAGTTCATATTTACATTTCCCTCGTACCGCCTGTCGGCCGTCCTCATTACTTTCCATCATGACAGGGCCGTGTTGTTTGTCAAGTTTAGGTTTTTTTTTTGTTTTTTTTTGTAAGCTCTGGGCGGCCTGCTTGCGAGCATGGGAAAGTTTTCGTGCACAGCAGAAACTTGACTGCAGGGTGGTGATCTTGCGACGAGATTTTCTTTAGAACCGTCGTCGCATTGCAGAGCTGCGAGAAAGGGTTGAAGTCTTTCCCGCTGGTCTATGCATTGCCGAATAAATGCTTGATTCGCCATGCAGGTGCTTACCCATTTTTTGTTCGTGGTGCACGTTCGCAAGTAGTCAAAGTCAATAGGACCGTTAGCAAACCGTTGCCATGCTCCGCGTGCCTCACTACCGGAGCCTTTGAAGCATGCTTTTAAAGGGGCACTGAAGTCGATTCTGAGATCGTCCTTTTCTGGTGACAACTCGATCTAAACGCTCTAAGCATAAAAAAAACGAAATCATAATTGTGTGTAGCTTATTCCCTTGTTAAAAGCGTGTTCAAAGATCGCGACACGCCCTTTTTGGGAAGAATGTTCTTCCGAGTCAAGTGGTCGATGAAGTTTGCTTGTTGGCGAGTTGCAAGCGCTGTTCAGGCAGCACACCAATGTTGGTCCGACATCGGCCTAACATTGGCAAACGCCGGCCTCGATATTCGACAATATTGGAAGCGCTACCCTATTCAACGTTGCCCCAGTCATTGGTGCCAATGTGGGGCCACTGTTCAGCCATCGTTCCAGCCAATGTCGGCCCCATCATTGGTGCCAATGTTGGGCCAATGCTAAACGATGGTTTCCGCCAATGGTGGTCCCACATTGCCAAAGACCGGCGTAATATTGGAAAATACAGAAAGCGCGATTTGATCCAATGTTGGCCGTCATTGGTGCTGATTTTTGGACATCGTTGCACTCACTCAGCTGTTTGCAAGTGCACTCGCCAAGTTGTTTGCAATAAGGAAGGTACACGAACACAAGGGAATGTTTTGAAATCTCCTAAAAGTTTATTACACACAGCCTATTCTGTAGACAAGTACAAACTAAGCAAGTTGTAATATGCGAAAAGATACTACTCAGCTGTTATACAACTGAGAAAATTAAAAAGCAAACAGCAACCGGGGTAATTCTTAGGTAGTGTCCAGGGGAAACGGAACAAATGGTCCCGGAGTAAATGGTCCTGGAATAAATGGTCCCAGAACAAATGCTCCCGGAACTAATGGTGCCAAGTACAAACTAGGAAAAAATGGTCACAGATTAATATTGCCAATATGGGTTTGGCGTTTTCGAATAAATCCGACAAAATCCAATAACACTCGCCTGTAAAACATTTTACGGTTTCCAATTTATACGAAAAGCTTCGAATTTCGATGCTGCCGGTTGCACAAACTTGTCCGGTTTTTATATTTTTCTGGGAAGCTCAGAAATGTTTTGCGCCGATTTTCTTTTTGTTTTTATTTAAACTTTTGTGCTACAAGCGTCATATATTAATATATTTTCAGCCCATAAAAAAAACAAAAAACGTTAGGTAGTCTCTTTACGACAGTAATCGAATGGGGCTCGCTTATAGAAATATACTGCTCAAAAACACTGCTATATAAAAATGATGCTCAAAAACAACTGCGAGACATGTTACCGGGGATTCAGCAGCATAGTCGGGCATAGCCATCTAACTGTATGGAAGGCGATCGACGCTCTGCGGGCGGAAGCTTTATTTGTCTGCGTAAAAACTGCTCAGGAGTTTTTACGGAGAAGAAAACAAAAACAGCGCTGGTCCAGATGCAGCGCCGAGTGCAGACTCTCTCCACCCAGTACGACTAAGGAGCAAAGACGATGGAGGTATTCCTTCGAAGAGTCAGTCGCACTGTTCAGTCGCACTGTTCGGCACGTCCATATATGTGCTATCAATAAATTGTCTAATTTCTGAGCATCTTGTCGTAAAATATAGATTAACCTAGCTAGTGCAGTTGCTGATCTGGTTAAAGAGACATGGAGGAACACCAAATGTGCATGGAAACCTAATGCACCTATAAAGGCATCGAGCTCCGCTCGTTCTGTGTGTTACCGAGATGGAAGTAATTCGAGTTTCCTGGCTTCAACAGAATGACTAAAGGTACTCGTTTTTTGTTTGAAAAAAGCCTACGGATACTATACATATCCTAAAGCCCTTTATATGAAAATAGTAGTAACTCCTATAATATCGTATAAGGTCACTAAATTAACAGTTAGGAGATAACTGTTGGACAGTATTCATTTTGAAAAAAAAGTGAAAGCTGTTTACAACTCCCTGTAACGCCGAATTAGAGCGCAGCTCTTGAGGAGGACGAGGGGAGGGCACTGGGGGGGGGGGTTAAACTAACCAGGGGGGGGGGGGTCACGTGACCTTGGGGGGTCACGTGACCTTGGGGGTCACGTGACTCCCAATGCCGATGATGTCATCACTGAGGTCACTGATGACGTCATCATTGACGATCACGATGCGGGTACCGATGACGTCTTTAGTGACGTCACTGATGACTTCACCAGTGAAGATGACGATGACGATGCGAATGTCAGTGACGTCATCAGTGACGTCGCTGATGACGTCATCAGTGATGATGACGATGACGATGCGGATGTCGGTAACGTCATCAGTGATGATGACGATGACGATGCGGATGCCGGTGACGTCATCAGTGATGATGACGATGACGATGCGGATGCCGGTGACGTCATCAGTGACGATGACGATGACGATGTGGATGCCGGTGACGACATCAGTGACGTCACTGATGACGTCATCAGTGATGATGACGATGACGATGCGGATGTCGGTAACGTCATCAGTGATGATGACGATGACGATGCGGATGCCGGTGACGTCATCAGTGATGATGACGATGACGATGTGGATGCCGGTGACGTCATCAGTGATGATGACGATGACGATGTGGATGCCGGTGACATCAGTGATGATGACGTCATCAGTGATGATGACGATGACGATGTGGATGCCGGTGACGTCATCAGTGACTATGACGTCATTGGGGGTCACGCGACATCGGCGGGGTCACGTGACCTCAGGGGAGTCACGTGACTTTGGGGGGTCACGTGACCTCGGGGGGGTCACATGCCTCCCACGAGGTCACGTGACCCCGGTGGGGGGCTCGCGCGGTGCATTATGGGACATTTCCCATGATGCACCGGGGTCACGTGACCTCGGGGGGGGGTCACGTGCCCCCCCCACGAGGTCACGTGACCCCGGTGGGGGGCTCGCGCGGTGCATTATGGGACATTTCCCATGATGCACCGCGCGGTTACGCCGACGCCGACGGCGACGCCAACGGCGACGGCAACACCGACGGCGACGCCGACGCCGCTCAAGCCGGAAACGGGCCCCTAAGAGCTGCGCTCTAATATTCTGACGATTTTGAAGAAAATTAAGTTCGATACCCGACCACTTTCTTCGAAGTAACCGGCCTCAAAATATACACGAGATCCTTCATTCCACAAGGAAATCACTGATTGCATAACGGATGAAGTATATTAAATGGTGTATCTTAGTTTCTAAACGATATTCTTACGGGACCATGTTTTCCTACCTTGGACTTGGGACCATTAGTTCCGGGACCATTTGTTCCGGGACAATTTATACCGGGACCATATGTTCCTATAGACCATTTCATTTAGCGCTCTCTGGGCGGCACCATTTTGTTCGACGGCAGCGCCCTCTCCACACATCCGGGAAGTTCAGCGGGTTCGGCGGGGTAAAACGAGAGAGAGGGCACGCGCCCGACTCCGCTAGCAGACGACCAACCGGGAGGTTGCCGTTCTCCATCTTTGGGCTGTATCGGCGGGCTCTACCGAACATCGAACTCTCGCTCGTGGCTGCCGTTGTGAAGTGGTTCGCGTTCTTAGAATAGTTGTGGCTACTCCAAAATCAGCCCATAGCTCTCTGTTGTTCTATTTTGCTAAATGATCAACTAGCATATCTTTTTTCCGTGACTTAAATAGCAGTTGAGTCAGCCGGCAGTACTACCCTAAACTACTGCTTGTATCGAGGCAGGAGAGCACGTTTTATTTATTATTTCAGACTTCCACTCAAGGTCGCTAAAGGCCTACACCAGTACGAACTTTTGTATAGTAAAAAAGGTACAGCAACCGGATTTACTTTTCGCCAAAGAGACCGGCCAATCTGACCCAGTTTTCCTTATTTTTTTGGAGCGCAGCTCTTAGGGGCAAGTTTCCGGCTTGAGCGGCGTCGGCGTCGCCGTCCGCGTCGGCGTCGCCGTTCGCGGCGCCGTCGGCGTCGGCGTAATCACGAGGTCACGTGACCCCCTGAAGTCACGTGACCCCCTAAGGTCACGTGACCCCCTGAGGTCATGTGACCCCCTGAAGTCACGTGACCCCCTCAGGTCACGTGTCCCCCCTCAGGTCACTTGACCCGCCTCAGATCACGTAACCCCCTGAGGCCACGTGACCCCACTGAGGCCACGTGAGCCCCCGAGGTCACGTGACCCCCTGAGGTCACGTGACCCCCTGAGGTAACGTGACCCCTGAAGTCACGTGACCCCTGAAGTCAGGTGTCCCCCTCAGGTCACTTGACCCGCCTCAGATCACGTAACCCCCTGAGGCCACGTGACCCCACTGAGGTCATGTGACCCCCCTAAGGTCACGTGACCCCCTTGGGGACACGTGACCCGGAGTTCACGTGACCCCCCTGAAGTCACGCGACCCCCGAGGTCACGTGACCCCCCTGACGTCACGCGAGCCCCCTTAGGTCACGTGACCTCAATGAGTCACCTATCCCTCAGTACGCTTCCATCTTCCTCCTCAAGAGCTGCGCTCTAACCGGCGTTACAGGGAATTGTAAACGGCTTCCATTTTTTTTATTTGCACGCAGGTAACAGCGCAATTGGACCGTGTGAGTCTTTTTATCTAGCATAATATTACACGACAACTCGCATACCAAAACCTGCACATCTGCGCTTGAAAGTTCCAAAATGACGCGATTTTAAACAGAATTTGCACGCCAGCCAGACGCTAGCTACAGCTCACTCGGCGGAGCGGACGACGTCCGGGGTGAGAGGGGGAGTGGATTTTTTTTCTCTTTTACCCTCTCTGCTATGACCCTAATGGAACGGTCTATACCCAGCGTCCAGTCTCCCGGCAGCTGGCAGAATTCTTTCCCAGAAATTCTAACGGTAGTCGCCCTCATTGGCGGTGCAATCAGTTCATCGAGCGACATTTCATTGACAGATTGTTTCATTAACACGCGATGTTTCATAAATAAAAAAAAACAACTAATAATAGCATTTTTTTTTTCTTTTGCAATGAATTGTTCCAGACTAGCATGAAGCGGCGTGAAAGGGTGGGCTGGTTCGTTGAGCACGCGCCTCAGGAATACACGCGCTTTGAAATGCCCCTACAACGTTCAATTCGCGTAACGAACGTCGAGGAAACGTTGCGCCTCAGGAATACACGCGCGACGAAATGCCCCTAAAGCGTGCAATTCGCGTAACGAATGTCGATGAAACGTGAATGTCGACGAAACGTGTATTCACGAAAAGGTGGCCACGAAACGTGTTTTCGCGAAACGCAGGGTGAATAAGGAAGTCAGTATTCTACCTGCAGTAGTGACATTATTTCGGACAGATAATGACAGGCGACTGTGGGTAAGATTGCGGGATAATTACTCTCCCGGCTGCCAGGAGATAGGTACTGCCTAATTCTAAAGGTTATCGGGAAGAGTGCCCGTAGGAGAACGGTCAATTGACGCCAAGTAGGTTGCAGCGCACTTACGTTGAATATACCGGCCTTCAAAGATGTACTGCAGACCAACCACTCAAACACAAAAACTAGAAGGAAGTGATGCGGGAAGATTCAACACGAGGTAGCACACGCTGCCATTTGCCGAAGCGAACACTAAACGATTCACAAGAATTTCTTGGGCTTCTTTGAAGAAATCGATATGGGTAGGACTTTTCGAACAAGATACCATTTACCACAGAAGCATAATCCACAGCAGGCCCGCAGGCCGCATCACACGCGAAACTAGGTCCGGTCTTCGCAGGCATTCCGGGTTTGTGAACGGCTAATGCGTCATCCGAGCGATCACGCTTCTGCCGTTACCCGCGCACAGAGAGCGCATTCAAGCGATGCAAAGCATACGGTTCGTTGGTCCGGCCAGTGCGCACCATCTACCACGCCTTCAGCTTAGGGAGAGAGAGAAAACGAGAGAAGGATTAGAAAGGAAGCAGGCCAGAACGGGGAGCGCTTACAAAGGCTAATCTTCTGGAACATCTCAACAATGAACACAACGAGAGGATTTGTCACTTGTACCCAAGGTTGATAGTGCAGTGGATGTTATACGTGGCCTTGGGCTGGCAGGTTCCGTGCTCTGCCTTATCACCAGCTTCGAGACTGTAGTCACGTGACCCTAACCGGAGACACGATTGGCCTAAAACACGCATAGCGTCTACCCTGCTGTCAATATCGATTGAACAGGACAGCTCTTTGAAGGCCAGCTTTTGAACTTCTAAAGAAGCTGTCCAGACCAAAAGTGATTCTAAATGGGGCAAGTTTGAAGGCACTATATTTTACATCGTACAACCCACATTATAATTTAGAATAAAAAAATTAGCACGACTATTTTTTTTGAGCACGATGTCTACAAATAAATAATTAACTATATATACATATATATATCTATATTTTATCAATAAATTTAAAATCATTTGTACACTATTAGGTTAGCGTTTTTAAACTTAAACTTTTTTACGAGCGAGGTACACATAGGAGACACGACGGATACAACATCGTCCGGCTTTCAACACGCGATGAATCGCCGACGCTCGCAGACAGAAGGTTGCGATGCTGCGCGAACGGTTTCTGAAAGATGCTGCAACGGCTTCGCGACCGTTCGAAGGGGAAATGATTCATGACGACAAAGTAGCGTCTTCCAACTTCAGTAAGCTAAAGGGGCTAGAGAGCCCCAGGCTCACATTTGCGCAGAGCGAACGCGGCCGGCCAGATCGAGGCACAGTTTGCTCTCGCGTCACGATTGCTACGTCGTTGCTCTGCCTACACTGATGACATGTGCACTGGCAGTCTAGGCAGCCCTCTCGAGACTTCATTCGAGCCCAATGGACGACTTTATAGCGCTATAGACTCTCATAAAACTAAAAGTAGAAGTCACTTCGGTTGCGGCGTAAGCGGCGGCTTTATGTTTGCTGACACCGGTGTCGACAATGACGAAAGATGCACAAAAACAATAAATATAAAAAATAGAGCAAGCAGAAAGAAATGCAAACACGGCAGGGGCGCAGACAAAGTAGAAGACGTTAACGCTACGTAATGCATATACATACAAAATACACTGAAAAAGACAAAAATAATTTAATCTAAAAAAAAACGGAATTAAGTTGTCAACACCGAGGTAAGGCAATGCGCAGGGAAAGCAGCCGGCAAAAAACAAACTACAATAGTTCTATAGGCAGCTAAGGACGCATTCGTGATCGCGGTTATAAAGCACCGGTGACGTACGCCCCATGAAGTTGGCTAAATAAAATTCTCGCCCCGAGCGGGCGCATGAATGACTCTTTTCCACTTTCCTACCTTTGCAATGCAAAAAAGAGGGTCGCGGGTCTATAGCCTAGGCAACACAAATATCGATAAGCTATTGGCTATGGCAGTACAATATTGACCAGCCTATACCAAGACATCACCAATATTAGAAAACTCTTGGCTTTCCCAGTTTGGTATTAACCAGCTTAAGCCAGCGTATATTCAATATCGGAAAGCCATTGGCTCTGACAGTCCAATATTGCACAGAGTGTGCCGGCGTATATCCAGTACTGGAAAGCTATTGGCTTTGACAGTCCAATGTTGACCAGCCTATGCCAACGTATCACCAATAATGGAAAATCATTGGCTTTGATAGTCCATTATTGCTCAATGTGATTCCAACAATGGAAACATATGGCTCAGTTGGGCCATTGTTGGGTCATTCTTTGCCACATCAAATCCAATGTTGGCCCAATACTGTGTTGCCTGGGTGGCTTCGCCGGCGGTGAAAAAGAGGGGTCTTATCTGAATGTCTACCTATTAGACTCACTCCAAAACCAGTTATAATAAAATCCTTCGGAATCTGCGCATATTGTATGGCTTTATTGGTCCAGACAGTGTAGTCCGCGAGAAAAAATGGTCCCCATGTTTTTCTCTTGTCCTGAGCAAAAACGACCTTTTTTTAAAAAAATGACTTCAGTGCCTCTTTAAGCGCGCGCCCGGGTGGTACCGTGACCGCGGAGCGTGCGCTTCAAATCATGTTTCAAAGGCTCCGGTAGTGCTGTATACGCGGAGCACGGCAGCGGTTTGCTAAAGGTCTCTAATGGCAAGGTTGCGCTGCCGAGCTGCGGCCGACATGACAGGGTTGCCGGTGCTCATTTGGACTGTATGCGCAAGAGCGGCGTTAGGCTTCGCCGCTCCGGTTCCAATGCTCATCTTCAGTCGACCCTTGAAGATCGCTTTTCGAAGAGGTCCAAGGACTCCTTGGCATGTCAGTTGGTTTGGTGAGGTCTACGCGTCGGTCCTCGGTGTCCAGGGCGGCAATGAGGGTGTGCTGGGACCCCCCTCGTATTGGGGCAATAGTTAAGCCCGAAGCGGGAGCTCAGGAACGCGCGTCTGGTCTTCCCGAGAGCTGAGGCTGAGGGAAATCCCTACCAAGCGACAAGGCTTACGGGAAGTGCAGCCCTACAAGGCACTAGGCTCCAACGAGGTGAAAGAAGTCATCTACCCTCACTCACCACATAACGAACCCGAAACTCTCGTAAGGGAACTCAACTGCGAAACGTACAAGATCATCACGGCCACGACTATTCTAATTACATTCGAGAGAAAAACGTTGCCCCGGCACGTTCGCTACGTTTTCGAAGTCTACAGGGTTGCAGAATACAGACCAAGGTCACTGGGTTGTTTCGGGTGTCACCAAATTGGCCACAAAGCCGACGTGTGCCCCAATAACATTCGGAGGTGCGGATCATGCGGACAAGAACACGCAGAGGTCGAGGACTGCTAGGCTGCACCAAAATGCGTCTACTGCAACGGAGCACACGTCGCCACAAGCAACGAGTGCCTCAAAAGGTAAATTTCGCCGAGAAGTGACTCGCACAAGAAGCGACAAAAGAACCCGCCCCCCCCCCCCCCCCCCCCCCAAGTTGACGAAGACCTCCAAGAAATTACGCTCGTTTTGACGCCGTCACCTTCCCTTTCGCTGTCGGCTCCGCCGGACGTTTTATGGGCAGATGAAGTAAGAATGAATCAAGGAGCATCCAACCCCTTCGGCCCACTCCGCCCTATGGCCTTAATGGCAGCCGCGGATAAGCAACAATTGCGAATTGGGCAACAGATTACAACAGGACAATCTGCGAATATCCTACCGAGAGACACCTTCGCTTGGGAAGCAAAGTTTTCTGCAATGTGCCAAAAGTGTTAGAAAGGTCTGGCCTCTGCCCAGTCCAACGCTAGGAGAATCAAAGGATTCGAGTCCCTAGCAATTGAGATTCTCAGCAGAATGAACTCCATCGGAGAGGAAATAGACAGATACCCTGTACCCACCAATGAGCGATAGCGAAAAAGGAAACGTGAAACCGGACGATTCGCAAAGCGAAGACACAAGCCCTCGCCCTCGGGTTCCTCAATGGAATTGTAGAGGATTCGCAAACAAAGCAGCAGAGCTGGAACTACGACTTGAAAGAATAGGCAAGAAAACACCGGCAGTCTTTCTCATCCAGGAGACCAACTCCGAAAGTGTTAAACTTAGTGGCTACAAGACATTCACAGCACCATCCATACCAAGAGCGATCCCGCACAAGAAGGGCACGAATGGAGAAGAAACGGTTATTTTAGGACAGGCACGTGGAGCAAAAGCTCGCGCTGCAGAACCTAAGGATCCTCGGTTCAATCCACACCCCTGCCCGTTTCGATCTAGATGAGCATCGTACCGGCGTGCGGTCGTGTATCACTACCGCGTGGTGCACATTGCAGACCCCAGGCTAGCGGTTGTAGTGCACTGGCTAAATTGCTCATCTACAGCCGGGAGACAAGTCGCCCGTTGAGGCAGATTAAGTTCTAGGCCGTATAAACATACACACAACCCAATTTTAGAGCCTTGTTTTACATGTCCACGTCGAGAAGGTGTAGGCAAGCACCTTCAATGTGAAGCCAATCATCCAGGAGCTAAGGAGCGCGATTCTCACACCAAGACACCACCATTCCTAAAAGTTGCGAATAGTTAAACAAGATCAGCGAAATCTGCTAATGACAATCGCACGTTTGTATTTTGCTATGTTTTTCGTTCCAAATGGCCGATTGCACGGAACGCTCGAGGAGCAGTCATTGGAGAGCGCGATGCGTCTCGAGAGATCCGGCGTCCTCAGCGCGTTTATGACGTCACTTTTCCCTTCACGGGCAAAGCTACCGAGAGGCTGGCGTGGTTGTGAACTTCGCAACTTTGTGATGACAACGCGTTACAACCTGACCGTTCAAGATGCCGGCTCCCCGCTCCCCGCAGCTGAGTTGAATACGGAGGAAAGGGAAATCTGGGGGTTCGGCCAAGTTCGACAGGACTCGCGCGCACGCAGCTTGCCGCCGTACTTCCGCTGAGCGTCACTGATTTGATGGGTAGTCCGGACTCTTGCGTTACGACATTCAGTTTCTCGAGCGAAATGTTGGTGTCGCTGTGATGTGAACAGAACGTTGTTGACATTTAGACAATAAAATACAAACTAAAATTTTTTTGCAGTTTTTATTTTCCTTTTTGCTCGAAAATACATTAAAACATTATTTAAAAGGAACTTAATGTCGTTACGTCACTATGCACTTAAAAGCAGCGCCGCTCCTGCTGCAAACTGCGTGTGCGCGAGCCCTGTCGAACCGGAGTTCCCTTTTTTTCTCGGCCTGTTTAACTGTTGCAGGGAGCGGGGACGGGCAACCCAAAACGGCCAGGTTGTAACGCGATGACGATGCTCGTTCGCAGAGCTCATAACCACGCCAGAGCCATCCTCTTAACTATGCCAGCCCCCAAGCAGCTTTGCCCCTGCTGGACCAAGTGACGTCACGTCGGTGACGTCAATTGGTTTAGTTCCCGGGACACATCGCACTTTCCCATGGCTCATCTTCGAGTGCTCGCTAGAACCGGTCCTTGGGAAGAAAAAAATATAGCCATTCGTTTATAATACAAGCGGGCGTTGTCTTTTGCAGATTGAGTTGATCATGTTTAACTTATTTCTGAGCGTGGGAGGTATATTTTTTTAGTTTGGATTCAGTATCCCTTCAAAAAAGTAATTGTCTCTGAAGGCACACGTAGATAACTGAAGCGTTACTCTCCAGCTTCACTACCTCTACTGAATTTTCGTTTGCTCAAGCACTTGCAGTAATAATTTATCTTAACCCACCTCTTGCCGTCTCGTGGTCGAAGTAGGTGTCCTCGTATTTATAACAGACCTCCATTAAAAAAACAAGACGCACGTAGTATTTCCACGTGCACTTAGAACCCGCTGCAATCTGATCTGGCCATAGCGATGCGCTTCTTATGTACACTGTTAGAAAAAAACCGTAAAATTACAGGGAGCGCCAACGGGACCAGAGCCGCTCGCGAGCCGTCGTTGCCGTTTTGCCGTAAATCCCACTACTGCACCCGCCCGGACTGGCCGAACAGACGCATCCCGGCGCCTGGGCCACTGTATGTAAGCACCCGCGTGAAGGCACCCCTGGCGCATGCGCAGTGAGCAAGGCTACAGATCCCGCGCAATTCGGCGACTATGTGGACTTTCGTTTGTTCGCCGTACGCACACCCCGAGATTTCACGGTAAGTGCATTACATCGCCTTCCTCGAACTGTTTAATGAATACCTGTCGCACCACTGTTTTCTTAGATGAGTCGCGCAGTTGCCTGGACTAACTATTATGCATTGCTCACCACACGCGTGTGCAGACGGTGTGCGCCTCGCGCTTGAGGTGCGTTTCCATAGTCTTTTCCCTGTGCTTTGGAGTTTCCTGTGCCCGGAGGAACTCTAGCATTATCATGAGACGTAGTGCTTCGCTGTTCTACGTTTCTCTGGCTCCATTCTGCTCTTTTGACACCACGTGCTACTCAAGTGCAATTCATTTCGAATACCGTTAAGTTGCATGCAAAGCGACACAGTGAAATGAGGTTAGATCTGCACCAAAGTGTGAGGTACTTGTGCCAAAAGTCCTTTTTCTTTCTTTTTTTTTTGTCCGTGCCGAGCCGACATTTTGCTTCCGTGCGCACTCATATTGTTACGGTAGACTTGTGTGAATTTAGGAAACTTCAAATTCATCGAATCGACCTTCGTGTTTAACACCGCCTCAAAGTCCTCGGTCTTTTTTCCTTGAGCTCCGTTGAGTTCATTTTTCACCGTTCGTTGGAGCACTGCTGTGTTGCGACGGCGCCGGACTCTACGTAATGACTCATGACTGAAACACATTTGCGAAAAGCGGCCGAATTTTATGAAGAAATCGCAAACAAAAATCAAACAACTAACTTCCTTTTTTTGTGTGTGTGTCAAAATTTGGGTTTTCGAATTTCGGAGGGGCGCTTGTTGCGAGATAACCAAGAAAACCCGGAGGCGGACGTCGTCATGTTGCGACGTTATTCGGGCGGTCCGTCCGTTCCGGCCCTCTCCGGGTTTTCTACCAGGGACTCAAACCATAATCGTAACCGAAACTGAAAACCGTTTTGGAACGAAATTTTTTCAGTAACCGTAACCGGAACGAAACCGTCATTTGAATTTTAAAAAACCGTCACCGTAACCGTAAATTATTTACCGGTAACCGGTTTTGACCGATATTAACAGAAAAATAATAATATTAGTTTTTTTCAAGTACGACCTGGAGGAGGGATCTTAAAATGTCGTGGCCATTTGACAGAGTTACTCTCAGCGAGTCGTGCATCTGGTAATACATTTCCGTTCAATCTAACTTTGTAATTAAGAATACTTAGTTGGGGGAATCAGTGGTCAAGCTTATAGTAAAAAAGTTTCTATTTCTAAATGCGCCACACTCCTACATCGCTTCATGAATATAGTACGTGTCGCCTTCAGGGTATTGACTAATAAGTTAGAATTCTCAGATGTCCATCCAGCTCCCTTCTATCAAAACCACCGATGTTCCTTACATGCAATAGCCAGTATTAGAGTATCAGAGTATCAGTATCAGAGTTAACCTCTTTCTTTCTGAAATACAAGTATAGGTTACAGCGTGTTTTTTATTAACTATTTTTGTTGATGTTTTTATTGTGTTCACTCCCTTGTATAATGCCCCCTGGGGCCCTCAAGGAAAATAAATGATGATGATGATGATCATGCAGAGCTAGCGGAAAAGAAAACGTATTTATTTAGTCTGAAACGTTTCGCGAGTGACGATTTTGAAACAACACAGAAAAAAAAAAGTCAGAGGTTTGATACATGCGCTTTGTATGATATATACAGTCATGTCTCGTTGGTATGGACCTTGTTAATATGAATACCTCGCTATATGGGCATCACTTTCGGGGACCAACTTGGAAAATGCATGCATTTGGTCTCGTTGTTACATAGACAAGTCACATTATGGACTATTTGTTACGGGAACGGAGGTGTTGATATGAAGGAGACATCACTGTATATATATATATATATATATGCTCGTGCTGAGAGCGGCGGAAGGAACAAGGAAACGTCCAAAGGGTTTGCGAGTTTTTTTTTTTCTTTTCCTTCCTGTGCCGAGACCCTTCTTCAAACCGAGATGCACCCGCCGCCGGCACTGCCACGCGTCTCAGCATTTCAGCATGACAAGAGAAAAAGTCAAGGAGAAGGATGTCTCGTCGTCGAACGTGCCAACGCACTTGGCCGCCGATGAAGGAGCCGCCCTCGTCAAACAGACAGGTAATGCCATTTCTGCCTACTTCGCCTCAACCTTGGGGGGGGGGGGGGGGGGGTTGTGTGTATGTTTATACAGCCTAGAACTCGGTCTGCCTCACAGGGGCGACGAGTCTCCCAGCTTTAGATGAGCAATTGAGCCAATGCAGCTCAACCTTGGGAGCTGCCCTGCTTCTAATCGTCGATGCCAAGGTCGGTCTCTCCCCCACACGGCCAGTAGTCTCAACAGTCCCCGTCGCAAAACTCTGATCGCGAGCTATTCGAACGTCAGCACGGTGAGCTCGAACGTCCACAGGCGCGCCAAGAGATCGCTTCCAGCACCGCCGGAGCCCTCCCCCTGCTGCCACCGGGGGTATGGCTTCTACGGAAATTATTTGTACCAGAGCCACGAGAGCGAACTGACTACCTCCGGTGCAGCTTCCACCGCCCATTCCCGGAGCGAGGGCCCGTCAGGCCTACGACATTTTGCGCGACCTCGCCCAGAACATCAGAAGTTTGTCCACGAGAGATGTCCACGAGATCCGGCATCTCCACCCCTATCGGTTCTACAGAGATGCCATGCTCCCCGAACACCAGCACCTCCTTTTCGATAGAGTGGAACTCTCCCACGTCGTCGCAAGAGGGAACTGGAAGACGGTTATCCTATCCCAGACGTCCAGGCTCGGGTCCGAGGTTTTCAAAGAGCTCCCTAACCAGCTACCTAACCGGCCTCGACGCAGACGCCGTACGTCTCGTGCTCTTGCGAACACCACCTCCCGCCCAGGCACCAAGTCTAAGATGCCCCTAATCCTAAGTGAGTCTGGCAGCTACCCTGGGTCTTCGAGACCCACCAGTGCCGTCATCAATGGCACGGTCATCTCCTCGACGCTCCTGGGCGTTTCCCGGTCGAGGACATTCTCGCCCATGCATTTTGCGAGGCTGGCGCCTCGGCCGACATTGGCCGTGCTTGATCTTGGATCGAAGAAAACGACCCATTAGATCCGAGGACTCAACGGCGACCGCCACCGAGCGAATCGTGGAGTGGCTCTGCAGGACCGACAGTGTCATCGAGCCCCACGCCGATGACGACTCCTTCGACACGTACGATGACGAGGAGGAAAACGACACCAACTCAAAGGAACACACTACAGACAAACAAAGCAACGTCGAAGACTCAGAGTCGGACCTGGGTAGCACTGCCTACAAGTCAAAGGCGACGGGACCTCCTCCGCCAGTCTACCCGATCCAGCAGGCACCTCAAGTCGACTGGGCAGTGTTTAGTGAGGCATATAGTTTTCACAGGCCGCCCGACTTCGGCGCACTTTCCATTCGCTGCACGAAGGTTTCTTGCTTCACGGCCCGCTCCCTTCTCCCTGACCAGGTCCCCATGATTGATGCCGCCGTAACCAACATGTTGGCGGCATCATCGAACGCTCCTCACGTGGTCCGTACCTCAACCTCGTCTTCCTCGTATCCAAATCAGCGACCGAGTCCCGCTCAGTTTTAAACTGCGCCGCACTTACTTTTCCCCTCCAGACACCTCCAGGCACCACCCGACTTACGTGCGATTGTCCAAGTGTGCGGTTAGTAGTTGTTTTATAAACACAAGTTCTTGTACTCTTACATTTTTTTATGCTGCAAGCGTAACAAATTAAAATGTCAGAATAAAGTGCCAAATTGCAAATTGGTCACTATATTCAAGCACTGGCCATCCTTTATTGATCTCCAAAAGCATAACTTACAAATATGATTGATCTCTTTTGTTTTTCAAAAAAATTAGGCTTTCTCCAACAAAAATTATTCTGGCGACTGAGCGCAAGGGTTCGCAGCACCTCTCCTAGATGGCGCCCGTCACGGCACTGGATTTTTGCGGTGGTCATTCTTGAGACCTAATATTCAAAGTATTGAAAGTTCACTTTTCATAAAAGAGGAATAAGTTTAAGCTCATATAATTTTAAGAGATCGTAGAAAGTATGGTTCGAGCTTCTGACTACGTGTGCAGCACCAAAAACACTTACATTAGCGCTAAACACTTTTATTACAATGGTGGGTCACAGCCACTGATCTTTATGACAATTACTGGATCGCGTTTGCCCGCTCCGCAAATGCGGCCACTGGCGGCCATCTTTTTGGTAGCGTTATATTACCTCTAGCCAAGGTACAGCTGCTGCAGCCACTATCATCCATCCATGGCAGACAGCGTTGCGGCGATTGTGGTGGCAGCATGCCATCAAAATAGCGTGGGTGATATTTCGTGATTGATTGAAATTGTTTGACGAAACATATTTTTGAAACCAGGCGTGAACGGTAGCTCGATCTTTGAGGACCCGGTTAAAGTTTCACGAAATCGCAGCACAGCACGCATCAAAAGTCGCATTGAAAAAGGCATCGAAAGCAGACGCCGGTACGTAGTCTGCTTTCGAAGAAAATTGCGCTGCTTTCCCCCGGTGCTGTGCGTTCGTAGAACTTTCGCGGGGTCCTCAAAAAGGAGGCTACTGTTCACGCCGGGTTTCAAGAATCTGCTTCGTCGAACAACGTCAATCAAGCGCGAAATATCACCCACGGTACACTGTACTAGATCCACGGCTATTTTTATGGCAGCCTGCCGCCATTGTGCTGTCCGCCATATTGCTATGATGGCGAGAGGTATTATAACTCTACCAAAAAGATGGCCGACCGTGGCCGCCTTCCCGTCCATAGGCGGAGCTGGTCAAACGCGATCCAGCAAATAGACATAGAGATCAGTGGTCACAGCATACCTTGCGTGGCTGTCTAGAGTGGGTTCGAAATTCGATCACACGAAATGGCGGAGGCAAGGTGCCACCTCTTGATTTCCTTGCTTCCAGCTATGGTTGCTGGACTGTCGGTATCTTCAAAAGGTTACCAAGCTCTCCCAATATAACGGGCTCTGAAATAAACTATAGCGACGAGAAGGTGCGAATGGTTCTTCCAGCACCCAGTGGGAACTTTCTTAGGGTTGTTTACAAACACTGCCGAACAACGAAGTAGGGGTGTTTATTTTCATTTTTATTATATACAATGCGATGATCCCTGGGTAGCTGAAGTAACATGTATGCTCGGGCATCAAACTATATAATGTAAGTAGATGTAGTGAACAAGCGTTGGAGATTGAAACGAGTGCGACTTTTGACCAATTAGAACTATGAAGACGTTTCTAAGTTCCTTGAATTTCACGTTGTTGAATTTCTGGACTACTTCAAACAGCTTATTATAAAACGGCTGTCTAGCATTTCATTTGAAGAAATTACTGGAAAAACCGAAATAAACAGGTTTTTAGGACCGTGTAACCGGTAACCGAAACCGTACAAATTTAAACCGTAAAAAAACCGAAGCGAAACCGTTATCAACAAGAAGCGGTAACCGTAACCGAAACGTTATATTTTTCGGTTTGAGTCCCTGTTTTCTACACTATGGCGCAGCCGCTGGGGTTGGCTGGGTGGTACCGGTGCGCTGTTCTTAATCGGCTTTGCACGAAGACTGCGATTATTGCCGATCTTTGTCGTGCATGTGGTGAACGGAGCACTGCGGAGACTGAAAACTATGAGCTGGTCGCTGTGTTGTGACACTCGGGCAATGCAAGATTGCGGTGAGTTTGCTCGTGTACGTCGTCCGATGCTCGTGTCGTTGCACATCCCAACTAAACATCGAGTGCCGACTGCGGCTGACTTCATGCATGTAACAACGACTTAATCTAATAGGAACTTCGTGAGTAAAAACGAGACAAGCGTGTGGCTGTATAAAGATATCGTAACCGGTGGCATACGTACACTGGGTTCCGCAGTTTGCTCATGTTGACGACTTTATTTGTCGTAACCGCAGTCTTTGTACCTGTGCGCGAAGGCCTCGGTTACTTCGAAAGCCAACGCTGATACAGCCAGTCTCTTGTTCTCCGATGATTCTGTCAAGTCCTAAACACGGCGTTATATATATATATAAAAAAAGAAATGCGCGTTTGGTGTTGTCTGCGTTCATTTTACTGCGGAGGACGTGGCCTTTTTCGCGGGATCAGTTTCCTCGTGTGATTTGTCTTCCAAAATTTGCGTGCAACAATTTTTACACTCTCCAATTTCCGTTCTATATTCGGTCTGGTTTCTCGCAAATGTGTTCCAGCCTTAATGATCCGCCGCGGCGAAGCTGTGTGCTCAGAGAAGAATCAGTCTCAGCGCAGCAGGGTGCACGTAAGCGCATTGTGTGTTAAAAAAAAAAAAAAGAAAATGAAATCGGGCAGTTAATGATTTGATAACTGCACCGTAATGAGATGCTGCCAGTAGAGGAAAAATAAGAAAAGCGTTGCTTCATAGTTGAAGTTAAGTCATCTGTCTTATTGCAGTAGAAAGGAGAACAAACTACAGGTTTTCCCACTCATTTTAATCCAAGCGACGGGCAATTTAATCCAAGTGCCACCCAATTTAATCCAAGCGCCACATAATTTAATCCTTGCGCTACCCAATTTAATCCCGGGGTCAGTCCAATTTAATCCACAATATATATATATATATATATATATATGCACTTATTGTCTTCGGTGGTCGTGTTTTGCTTAAACATTTGGTAGCTTTGAATAATTCTTTATACAATTAGACTTTTTAGGAGACAACTGATCATTTGGTCACTAGTGTTATTACTTAGAGTTACTAGTCCCACTATTTACGAGGTTTAATAGATATGTTGATTACTCTTTTTGTAATCTCGAGTTATTGTGGCACGCTCGAATTTATTTTAGCTGAATGGACGTTTTATTCAACCTTTCTTATTACTCGACTTAACATTGCTACAGTTCAAATGATATAAGTACAACTGCAATTTATGATTACTCTATTGGTTACTTCGTGTTATTATTGCTCCAATTGATCTATAATGAACTCAGTTGACATTGTTATTCCTCTTTTGATTACTTCGAGTTACTTTTGACCCCATTGGCCACAAATTCGAATTAAATGTCATTGTCATGACTCTTCATTACTTTTAGCTAATCTTCGACAAAATACATTTTGATTATTATCGACATTATGATTACTTTTTGATTACTTTGAGTTACTCTCTATTCAATTGATTTTAATTCAGCCTAAGTGACATTTGGTGACTCTTGTTTACTTTGTGTAATTATAGTGCCAATTTATCGGTTGTGAACTCAATCATGCATTATTATTAGTCTTGATTACTTCCCGTTAATTTTGTTCCAAAGGACTTTAATTAGGCCTCATTGATATCGCGATGACTGCTTTGATTTTTTGGGCTAATATTTAACAAAATTATTTATTATTAGCTCAATCGACATCACAATTACTGCTTTGATTACTTTGAGTAACTACTGACCGAATGGACTTTAATTCGGCCTAATTGACATTTTGGCTACTCTTTTGATTACTTCGGGTTATTATACCTCCAAATAATCTATAATGAGCTCAGTTGACATTATTATTACTCTTTCGATTATTTCGAGTTACTTTTAACCCAGTGGACTTGAATTCGACCGAAATGACACTGAGATGACTCTTTGGATTACTTTGAGCTTATCTTCATACAAAATTATTTATTATGATTACTCTTTTGATTACTTTGAGTTACCATGGCCCAATGGATTCGTCCTATTTCACAATTCGGTAAATCTTCTGATTACTTTGAGGTCACAATTGGTGTTCTAAGTGCTCGATTCACATTTTTATTACTCTTTTGACCCAATTAATTTTAATTCAGCTTAATTGAAATTATAATGACGCTTGATTATTTTCTGCTAATTCTTGGACGGCCTCAACAACTTCCTGGACGACCTCAACGATGACGCCTAGAGGACGACCTCAAGGACGACTTCTTGAATGACCTCAAGGAGGACACCTAGAGCACGACGTCTAGGACAACGTCTAGGACGACCAAGCACCATTTGGTGTGTTTGTTTAGGTTCAAGCGGTGTTGCTTTCGATGTCAGTGCAGATGACTCCTAGTAAATCGATTGTAGCTCCGAGTGTGTAACTACAGAGGCTGGAATACTGTAATTGTGTGACCATAGTATGATCTGTCGATTTTGACGAGAGCTAGATGGACGAGCACATCGTTTTGTTTCTGCAGCCTTGTCAACCATCAATGCAAAGCACATGTCCTGGTATTATACCATACTTCGGCAGTCAATGGTTGGTGAGCCAGCAAGAAAAACAAAAGATTTTATTTCGGTTTGTTAGCGCAGGTGCCGCAGAATGGCATACAGCCCAAACAGCAGGTACCTGTGTGCAGGGGCGGACGCAGGTATTTCTAGAGGGGGGGGGGGGGGGGGGGGTCAGGTGTTGGTCAGCGTATCATATGTTTAAAACCTCCCCCCCCCCCCCCACACACACACACTTCCCCTTTCCACGCCCTAAATTTTTACATATGTGGAATTCAAGAGGAGGGTCAGAACATTCGGACCCCCCCCCCCCCCCCCCTCTAAATCCGCCCCTGCCTGTGAGGCATTTGATTGTTCGGGCCTGCATCCTGTGTCTTGCCAAACCACAACAGCCCCGTTTTCTTCTTGTAGAATGCGTGGCCACATGCAGTCTTCGGTCATTTCATCTCTGACAAAAGTAATTTAAACAAAACTGACGACTTGCATCGCACGTGGGCATCACACTTCCATGCTACTGATTCTGTTCACAAACTATACAAAAAGTGTTATATTCTCCACACTCATATACAAATTTTTTGTTGCGTTCAAGCCTTCAGAAGTGCTTTGCATAACTCAACGCCATAACTGGATATGGTTGCTCAACACTATTTAGTGCAACTGCAAAGGTGACCGTTATTTGGCTTGGCAGATAAGGGTCACCTTATATGCGATTGTGATGCATATCGGTCTCAGTTGTGCGTCACAGTCCTATATCAGTGTGCCTACCTATTCACTGTTTCCGCTGGTAATGACTCTATAGAAGTTTTCAGATATAAATATCACGATGGTATTTTTCCTTCATTTTAATGCGTAAGCATTAAAACCTCTATTTTGAGAAAAAAACCGGTGTAGTGGTGTCGGTTCAGTGACCTCTCTGGTCACTTGACCAGGTGGGTTGATACATCCAATACGAAGGCATTTTCTCCGCATTGATTACATTAATCCTTTCAAATTTTTGTTTCCTAGGTCGCTCACTTTTCGAATGCAGTTGCCAGCTGTTCGTGGACCATGAGCTGATGGTGGAAGATCTGGCCTTTCTGCAAGCTGTGGAGCTCCTTTATGCCTTTTAGTATTGCTTAAACATCCAGTATGCCAAAGGTGTTGGAACTACACTTGAGTTCGTTCTGTAGTATGGTTTATTTCCTTCATAATTTTAAGCCTCATGAAAGGTATTAAAGGGCAACTCTGCTGAATTTTCGCTGGGAAAACAATGGAGTTCTCTTTATAATCATCTAGAAAGGCTACAACTAAAATATTTCTGTATGTTAAATTTGGCCTTCAAAGTATGACAAGCGCTAATCTGCTAATTTTAGCGAGCAATGTGCAGGCTAGCCAACAGTGCACTTCTTTCGGATGTGACGTCACGTTGATGTCTGTTGCATACACCGGGTTTTTCCTTTTTCAACGCCAACACATGTCCAGTCGGTTCAGACAACACTACCTAGAGTTGGCCCAGTGAGTGGCGTAAATCACGTAACCCCTTGCATCCGCCATGGACATGAGTGTGCCTGCAACTGACGTCGCTGCTCGCCCTTTGCCGAAATTTCGGTTTCAGCTTGCTACTTGAGTTAAAAGCTAGGTTGCATGAACAATATTTTCCTTTTCGCGAAACAAACGATGCAGAGTTCTTTGTGAGTGCTTTTCAAAGTAAGATAATCCACTATCTCAAAAGTTTCTAAATTGAGTGGAGTTGCACTTTAATTTGTAACTGACTACCCACATTTCCGAGTTTATTTTCAGAAGTCCAATCATTACACCGCAATAGGATGTTATATTCAAAGACTACAGAAAGAGTAAAACATACTGGGAACGAAGGACGGCAAACATTTCTTTCAACTGATAACAACATGGATGAGCTTAAAAGCACTCCCTGCAATTCAGACCGCCAGGGAATTGAGAGAAAGGGAGGCAGAAAGAGAGAAAGGAAAGTGTAAAGATAAAATTGTAACTCATGGTGTTATTTCACTTTTTATCTTATTTCCTTTAACTCATGATGTTACCTGACTTTCTATCTTATTTTCTTCGTTGCAATTTTATTTTACACTTTCCTTAATTTCTCTTCCTGTCTCCCTTTTTCTCAATTTTCTTGACAATCTGAATTGTAGTGAGTGCTTTTAAGCTCATTCATGTTTTTAGTTGAAAGAAATGTTCGTCGTCCTTTGTCCCGAGGGTGTTTTATTCTTTCAGTGGTCTGAATTTTACCAACACACTCTTCAGTTAATTTGAAGGGTGCTATATGTAGCATAATAATTCAGTTTAAAATATTTCACCTAATGTTACAATGTGATTATATTTGACCCTGTTCCAGATATCACAATAAATATGTCAATATATCTATTCCTCCAATTTTATCATTACTATATGTGTCATTCACGTATTACCTCTATTTGACCTTCAGTTGTTGCACGGCAGAGTCATAAGCAGTATAAATAAAAATTAAATTATTTTTGGCTGGGAGCAAGTTGGAGCCTCAAATTATGTTTAATATATTCAGCTAATTGGTTATTTAAGACAGCTTATTTATTGCCCCACACTATCGAGTATCACTCTAAAAGTGTCTAGAAGCAATAGGTGCAGATATTCTCTAATTAATGACTAAGTTTGACTGATATACAACCTTTTCGCAACTTTTTGAACTTAAAAAAATTGAAGTTTGTATAAAGCTTTATTTGTGAATTTTTTAGTAGCATGTGGTTTACATTTGATTTTATACCTGAATACCTTTTACTCATCTTTATAAGTATTATCAATCGAACATTGTTTTGACAGTGGCGTCCTAGACAAAGAATGATTCTATTACAACATTCCTTTTGTCATGTCTGGTGCTTTCAAGCAAACTTTAACACCTAGTCAAGTATTTTAGGTCATTCAACTGTCTGCAATACTAAGTTTGCAAATGAGTGGTTACTTAAAAGTTGAAATGCAGTAGAGGAATTGATTTGTGGCTGTATAGGACAACAGACAAATTTTAATCCTGTGTTTGTAATGAAAGAAATAAGTGTGAAGTACGTAGTTTTACTTTTTATATCGCTGCTACAAAATTGACTTTTGTTTGCTTCCAAAGGTTCTCCCGAATGACTCAGATCAATTACATTGCTGTCTGTTCAATATCTCCGTAAATCAGACTTGTACGTAACTTAAATACTGTACTCAAGTTATTGCATCTTAAATACTTTTGTGAGTAACTTCGTATCTTGAAAATACTTTCAAACATCAGTATTTAGTACTCTAACTTAAATACTTTTTCAAGTAACTTCTACTCATTTTAAAGTTACTTTTAAGTTACTTTCTATTTTTTAATTTCCTTTAGAGGCGGGAAGCTTGGAAAATATTGAACTCCAGTTATTTTGGCTAGGCGCTCTGCCATTGCAGATACATTTCGTGCCAGGTAATACAGTGCACTTCCGTGCTCCTGCTGAAAGAGGTGACACGGAGAAGCAGGTGTCGCAGCCTCAAGCCGAGCGGACGCGTGTCGTGTCTTCTAACTGGGCAAAACGTCAAAGCACATTTTCTTACAATTTGTTTGCGGCCAAGCGCAAGAGCAACAGAGCTCCCGAAGCAGAAGGGCATGCGGGTGAAAGCATAAGATGTGTACAAGGCTACAAGCCAGAGGGAGGGCACTTGCGTCGGAGAGAGGGTGGGTTCTGCAAGTGTTTGGTAAGAGTCGACAGTAAACCTGAGTTAATTTTTCTATGTTATGGAGTGAAAGCATATAAAAGAAAGCCTTCCAGCTTCAGAAATGCCTTTGCATCCGCACGCAGTCGCACACACCGCTCATTCGTTTCACTAGGCTCTCTCCGCACACGACTCGTCCATCGCTCGCGGCGTACGCAGCATTGTCTTCGGTAGCACGAATGACCGCCGGCGCCCACCACGGCAGTGTTGTCAGATGGCCGAACCGGACAGTCCTCACGTTTGCGCCAAAAAGTGCCTGTTTGACCCTACCCGGGTGTGCAAATGTCCCTACGGTTGTCCCCACAGGGGAAAGTAGTTGTATTTTATTTATTTGCTTATTTGAGTGAGCCTGGACTTCTGTACCTCTCCGTGACCACGTTACAACTGATTAATTAGCTATTTCTTGTTTTACAAACACGAGATTGAATATGTAAAAGGAAAAATACAAGTTAATCCAGGTATTTAGTATAAGATACAACAGTTACTAAAACTTGAACAGCATTTTTAAGGACACCCTGATTATTATGACCTTACGTTAACGAACATTTGCAACAATCGCCTGCGCGCTGCCACCTTTGGCTGCGCACGCGTCCACAACTCAGTGACTCTGCATTTTTTAACCTGGTGATAAGCGATGAAAAGGTCTGTAGACCCACTTTTTTCAGGGACGGTACGCTCCATAATTGGTTGGTTGGCGCAATCTGATGGCACAGGTATTCCCCAAGCCTAGCTCAATAGCACATCACACGAGGCAGATATCATCAAGGCGACAGGCTCGAACGAAGACGATAATCAAGACGATAGGTGACCTCATGAGCCGAGCGCCGCGCCTCCAATGAACGCTTCCACTGAGGCAAACATTTGGATTACCGTAACTCGAGCGAGCGTAGCAAGCACAACTCGATTCTCCGGGGCCGGGGCCCCCCTTCAAACTCAAGTGCATCTGCGCTCAACACCCCCCATCCCCCCCCCCCCCCCCCCCCCCCCAAAAAAAAAAAATCCTTAGCAATGAGCGACGTTGTTAGCGCGAATGTTGCGAGCGTAGCAGCCTTTCGAGTTTTCCATTCTGAAAGTTCTTAGAAACTCTTCGAAAGTCAAAATCCGTCCCTACGACCCTGCAGCGTAAAAAGAGGAGCGCGTGGCTCGCGGTACAGGCTGCGCCGCCTGGAAGTGAGCCCAGGAGCGAGGGTGCGCGGCCTACTCTGACGTGTTCACGCCCCTCCCTCTGCGCTCTCCTAGCTTTGGCAGTTCGCCTCTCAGTACGCTGCAAGCGTCACCGCTATCTTTGCTGGCTCAGCGCGTGCGGTGCAAAGAAGCTCGCCGCACTCGCCGAGCAGGCAAAGATAGCGGTGACAGCTTTCAGCGCACTGAGAGGCGCACTGCCGAAGCTGGGGGAGCGCCAATCGAGGGGCGTGAACACATCGAAGTAGGCCACGCACCCTCGCCCCTAGGTTCACTTCCAGGCGGCGCAGCCTGTACCGCGAGCCACGCGCTCCTCTGTTCGCATTTCATTTTTCCCCGATAGTACATGTGTGATTTGGGTGGTAAAGCTTAACATTTGACACTAGTTGTGCATGTAAAAATATTGGCACGTACTGATCCCAACTCCTGACTGCAATGGTTTTTTCAGTTGTCTGGTTTCTGACCAAATACTTTATGAGCCAATCTGATATTTATTTTAGATACCAAGTTGGTATCAAACAACATGATGGGTCACGACAGGAGGCCGGGAAATCGAAAGGAGCTCGGGCAATAGGAATCAAAGCCGTCACAGATATTGCTGCTTTTGAGAAAAAAGGGAAGTGTGAGTAAATATCTGATTTGGCATGTGTACGATGTGGTATCAAAAAGTTCTCAAACTGGTCTTGTAGCAAAAAAAAAAACAAAAAACAAATAGGGGCACGACAATGTATTCACAGGGGTCAGGGACAGCAACCTTGATTTGTCATGGTGCTGAGTGGCTCAATGTGGCGATGCACAGGCGAGTTGGTTCATGATTACAACTGGTAGCAGCATGCAAAAACTCAAGGACAAAGGGAGGAATGCACAAGACTTCGGTGTTTCCTTTTCATTAAACATTTAGTTCAAGTTCAGCGCTCGTCTTGTGAGTTCTTGCCTTTGTCCTTGTGCTTTTGCTCGCAGCTACTAGTAGCTTAGTGGCATCGCTCAGTGACCGGGTTTTTGTGACCTCGTATGCGTGAACCTCTGCCATTGATGCAAGTGATTGTGCTCCTCCTATAGGCTCTTCAATCATCTAAATATGAATCCTTTTTATTTCCAGCTCATCTGATGATCGGATGCCACGAAGGTTTTTTTTGTAGTTATGTTCCTTTACAATCTACAACATAGTTTGATTTCAAAATTGCCTCCGTTTTGTCTTGTCTTTTTTTTTTCAGACACACTACACTTATTACTAGCGATGTGTCGTTATATTACGGAACCGTACTGCGCTAGCTCATGATGCCGGACACTATCTGTGACCTTCCGTAATACCACCAAAGTCGTAGCCGAGAGTTCACGTTATTGTTATCGTACAGCGAGCGCACAGCGATAGAAGCGCAGCACGCTAGAACGGGAATAGAGCCGCAAACTAGACTTGAGGTATCCAAGCCGTCAAGCGCTCAGACGGTATCGAAGGCGTGAGGGAACGATACGGTAACTGAACTGTTACCGTTACCATACAGCAATGGAAGTGCAGTATGAAAATACGGGACTGAAACCATACCCTTCCCTTACGTCTTCAATACCGTCTGAACGCTCGACGGCTTGCATACCTCAAGCCTAGTTTGCGGCTGTGGGGAGGGAGTCGAAACTCCAGAGCATGTCACTATGGAATGTGGGAGGCTCGGCCATCCAAGGACATCACGCGGAAAGGCTGACTTCCTTACGGCTCTGGGATTCGATGAGAACGGTGCAACAAACCGTTTTCAAGAAGTAGAAATCGGTAAAATAAGATTAGAGGAATGGTGGCAAAACTCATGGGACGGGTGGATTAAATTTGATTAAATTGACTTAGTCAAAAGTCGATGTTGAACTAAAAACACTATACTCGTACTTGGCTAGGTAGCCAAACTCACAGCGCGATTCAAAGGGAATAATCGACGTCCATTCATTTAGACAGACCCGCTTATTTAGTGGCACTAGGTGACACTTTGCCACTGTTGTGAAACCCCACCGTTGGCTAGCGTGGTTCTTAACCAACAGATGGCGATGAGGTCGCTTCCATGCCTGTACATGAAAGCAATAAATTGTGTCTGGTGCGCTTCGATACAGTGTGGCATAGAGTGCCTTAATACACACGCGCGCATTTGCTTGAGTGGCGAGTGACATCTCAGCCATTTTTCTGCCCAATCGTGTTTTTTTAAGCATTTCGAAGTGCGCGCAATCCGGTGTCACTCAGCTGGAGCGCGTAGCTTTGGCTAATGCATAGACGCCATTTTACCGCCCAATTCACGCACCGAGTGCGCCAGAGCGTCACGCGCTGGCACATTCAGGGCAACAATGGATGTATTCACCCCGATACAGTGCTCTAGAGGATGTAGTGGCAAGAGTGGCGCCCGCTTACAATGGGCCACGTGAAGACGGCCAACGTAGATGCCGCGAGTGGCGCTAGAGTTCCGAGCCCTAGGACAATTTGTGGCAGATGGCAGATGTGCAATGAGCGAAGACGAAGACGAAGCTGAGGCGGTACGCTTTTTCCGAACGTAGCACCGTAGCACTTTTTTTTGTGTTGTAGTGGTGGGGAGTCTTCCCCGTTCCGTTGCCGTCTCAGTCATAGATGCAAGGAAAAAGACGAACACACACACTGCTTCGCGCCGTTCCCAAACGCGCTCGGCCTTGCACCTTAAACAACGCTGGTCCCCGCATCATGCAACACAATGACAAAAACAATACACCACTTTATTGTTCCTCTCGCCATTAAACAAGTGAGAGATTTATTAAGATTTATTTGTCTATTTTTTCTTGTTATATCAGTATCGCGTGGTTTCTTTCGCAGCTATTAAGCGTGCAGCCCAAGTGATACCGTTGCTGAACGACCTGTCAGTCAGCGAGAAGGGGGGGGGGGGGGGTCAATATTAATCAAATGATCTCCATCAAAACACGCGAATAATAAAATTAGAGGATAGCACACACTCTAGAGGCCTTAGTGCAAAGGAAAACCTACAATTTTTCACATTAAAAATTGTTCCCCGTCGCGAAAAGCTCCAGTCGAAACACAGTAGTACACGCCGAGCAGCGCCGACGACGAGGCTGACGGGGGCACGTTCCTACACTCTTAGAAAAAAGGGTCAGTATAGTCCTCCCTAAAGGGAGGAACGCTCTTGACACATATGTTCCTTCAGAAAGGGAGAAACTTTCGTCCCTTAAGCAGGAGAGGAAAAGTTCCTCCGTCGACTGCATCTCATTATGGCGGCCACGAATCGAGCAAATTGAGCTCGGTAAGGCTTAACGAGAACACTAAGTCTATTGCACGAAGCAAGAGGAGCAGGAAATAAAAACGTAACACGAGCTTTCCGCGAACTGTATTTATTTCCGAAGTTTCTTTACCCCTGCAGGTAAAGAAACTTACGTTTCGAAAGCATGCAGTCACTCAGTCTTCTCATCGTCAGCACTGCGATGTTCAACGGAGACAACCGGCACTCAGTTCGCGCACTTTATGTCCTACCTTTGCTATTCCTCGAGCCACAATTCCTTCGTCAACCGTTGCGTCAACCGCACATCACGGAGGAGTGAAAAACATTCGCCCGCAAAACCAAAAGCCGCTCTCAAAAAAAAGCAAATCCGAAGCAACCTCTTGGCTTATCTCAGCACGGTAACACGAAATTATGGCGTAGCCGCGTAGCGTAAAAGGATGTTAAATCGCTTGCCACCAGATGGCAGGGTCAAGCAGAGTAATCGCACGTAGCTAGGCTAGGTGGCGCTAGGTACCGCCCAATTCATGTTTTACAAAAAAAATATTTTTATTTCCTTACACCACAATTGCGTTTCCTTTCCCACGGAATCTCCAACACATGTAGACACGCTGCGCACACTACAAACATCAGGTCAACATATATTGAACGCATACACAGGCATCGCACATACAAACATCAATACAACAGCACACTATCCCGATCACTACTACCGAGCCCTGCGTTTCCGTCTTTTATAGTGGTCGTTTTGAACGTACGGAATTTTTCGGTGACTCCCTAAGCAAAAAAAAAATATTCCGAACATGTTCATTTTTTTCCAGCAATGTCATACATCTGGGGCTATTTTTAATGGCTCAAGGGATGAATCTCTTATTAAAAAGGAGACTCTCGATCATGCCATAATTATTTGAAAGCCAATAAATCGAGCCGCTCCAATGTGGTTCCAAGCCATGAGTTTGTTTTCCCGCACGGCCCTTCGTAGCCAGTATTTATATTGTGGTGTTCGTTTTCCTATTTGTGCTGTTCGCGCAAAGCTGCAACTGCCGTCTTGAATTAATCTCTCTAGAGCGGATATCCACTCAGCTGGAAGTGATGCTTCACGGGCACAGAAATCGCTTTTCGATCAACTTGAATACAGTCAAAGCCGCGACTTGCGACAACTGTTAAGTGTACGGAGCTGCGCCGTTGCGAGCTCGAAAACTTCTAGCGCTCATCCCAGCGCGCCACTTAGAGGGCAGTTTCTACAGGAACCGTAATATATTTAAACAGTAAATTAAAGGATAGCGTTTTTTGTTTGTTTTTTCGATTTTGCCTGTCTTTTTTTTTATACTAAACTTCCATTATAAATATACGTACTTTCCGTCATACTTTCGTAGTGTTGTCTTTTCCCCAGAGCGCAATCGCTCTCGGGGACCGAGTCACATTGGCCACTGTACGATAGGAGCTTACCGTTCAGACCAGCGTTCCAACATGACTATCCACACGTCGATCGACTGCACCTAATCCCTCAAGTGGTTTTAAACTCTTTAATGTAAAGCGGAATGTCATCCTGCGACATCCCGGCCCCTCCGATAACGGCCCGACCAGCGGCATCAATGCCCGACAGTTTACGTCATCTCATCTTGTTGTTACAGCACTGATACGCGAACACACGGTCACATCGGCGATAATTCCAGTCTTCTGTTCACAACCCACAACACTGCCATCACAATGTCGCTGACACGAAGAAATACAGAACCACGTTGACGATGTTGCTGACACGCAGAAGAATCACGTTGAACGCCGGTTGACACTCGGCACGGGACGACGGAACCGAACTCAGCGCGGAAGGCACCCAGGCAGCCGGCAGGAAAACCTGCCTTCCTTGGACGCAGTTCCCGCGATTTCCATAACGTCGAAAACGTCGACACAGTTCCTCGTGGTTTCGCTGCTGCAGCAGGCTGTAGTTCCGCATGTGTCCCGCAAATTGGAGACGGCCGTCTTACCCAGTGTATGTAGCGCTGCTGGCACTGCTCCGGAACTTCGCTGTTTCTAGCGGCTTCGTTAGGTCGTTTGATAAAATTAGTGGTAAAAACGTCAATGCAACTGAAATGTTCTGCACGTTTGGACTAGAAGACGGAATTACAGGCGGCCTTCGCTGCCGCTGAAGCTCAATCAACTCAACATTAATTTATTAAACAACGTGCGCGATGTGCTCGAATAACGAAACCGAAAGAAGATGGGTCGGGAGGGCGAAAGCTTTCTCCGGTCTGCCTGGAGGAGGAAAACGTCTCGGAGAATAATAAGGACTTTAATTTTCCTTTCATCGGTCTGGGTTTGTTTATATGTGTTTTGGTAAACAAAAAAAAAAAAAAAAAAACTTTACAAAAAAAAAAAAAAAAAAAAAAGAACCACTTTTCTGGGGATCGAACCGTTGACCACTTGGTCAGTAGCGCGATGTTCTACCCCTGCGCCAACTGAACAAGGAGGAACTCGCCCTCCTCCTTTCATCTAAACTGCCGTTCCTCCCTTCTCTGGGCAACTTGTCCGCAACAAGGAGGAACAGTCGCTTTTGCTACCTTTCTCCTCCCTTTTTTCTTAGAGTGTAGGGCTCAGAACAGTAGCGCTATGGTGTCGTCTACACGCAAAATCTTCACCGGTGTTGCCACTACAACTCTCTAGAAAACTGTAGCCCTGAGACAGACATGTAAGCACCCTAGTGTGGGGCCCAAGAAAAAAAGCTGCCTACTGCAGCTTTTTTTTTTTTGGGCCCACTATCATAAAGGATGGAAATAAAAATTATTATTATTATTATTATTATTATTATTATTATTATTATTGTATATTAAGCCCGTATTTGGTACTTTAATTCCAATTTGTGTGAAAATAAAAAAAATATATATTATTATTATTATTATTTATTCTATCAAAACGTCCGCGGCTTACGAACAAAAGCCGATTACTTTTTTCTAACGTTACAGCGTCTAATTACTCAATCTTTTGTCTAACGGAAACTTGGTTACATCCTAACATCGGGTCGTCTGATTACTTTCCGCCTGGTTTTGTTGTGTACCGGCGCGACCGTGACTTGTCTCAAGGAGCTGGAGCGGGAGGCGGTGTGTTGATCGCGGTCGACAGGCGTTACAGCTCAAGGAGGCGTCAAGATTTAGAAAACTTTCCTGAGAGTTTGTTCGTCGAAATTGAAAATGCAAAGAAAGAACGTATTCTTATTGGCCTGTTCTATCTCCCCCCACAAACGCCGCCTGATGATTTTCAGCGTTGCGTCGTTGGCTTAGAACAACTCAACGAGTTGGAAGGGTGCAAACTTAATATTTTGGGGGACTTTAAAGGGACAATGAAGACGATTTTATTTAATTTTTTTAAATGGTGTTTTTATGCTTCTTGGGAACATAGCATGCCGCCCAATTTTTTGTAGCCATTTGTGACGCGTATTTCTGTGCCTACGAAAGAAGTAAAGAAACCGAAACTGAACAATCTCTATTCTCGTTTCTGGGCCTCCGAAAACGGAGGTGACGTAGGGAGTGACGTCAAGTGTGAATAGTCGGTATCGGTAGTATTTAGGAGATCGAGACTCTGGTTACCGCGGTGCGTTATAGCAGCGCGGTGGCGCGGTCGTTTCGTCGAATCTGTCAACATGGACGGCAATGCCGCTCTCGCGAGCGAGTTCGAGCTTTCGTTCAGTAACCCAACGCAAAAGGAACGGGAGTACGTGTGTGGCGGCCTCCGCCATCACCCGAGGCAGACCGCCCAGCCGGTAACGAGCGGCCCCACTGATCTCTATTTTAGTAGGCTGCATCGCGGATCGGGAGCCCGTCGGTGTCGCCACCGGCGCCCATTGCTTGACACCAGGCAATACACGCAAGTCTATGGGAGAAACGCACAAAAGTAAGCTTATTGAAGCGTGTACGCTGCGCTCAGAGGCGAGTATTTTATGGTGCGCTGCGATCCTTATGCGGGGTGTTTGGAGATCGAATCGGTATTTGTCAAACGTCCGGTCGCCGAATAAAAAAATCAAACGTACCGGAGCACCTACGGCTGAGCTGGCAAGCTTGCTCTCGTAGTGGAGTTAACAAAGGAACTTGCCGTCAATAAGACCGTCTTTACGGAAGCACAGAAGTTGATGAATGTAAAAGAAGTTCCATCTCGAGAGCGGCTTTCCGGGTGTGATCGAATTCCGCGTAGCAAAGCCATCGAGCTTGTCGTCTGCTAAACCAGACTCAACGAAACCGCCACCGACTCCGCGGTAACACTAGGTAACTCTCTCCTCATTGAGCTGCACTACAGCGGAGTCACTCTCGACCACAAAATATTTATTTATAAGAACTGCGAGGGCTGTCAGTTTGAATGTTTGTAGGCAAGCTATTTGCCGGGCTTACTGAAAAGCATCCAAAGAGTTTCAGTGCCGACAACAGCTTAGAAACAGGGTAAAACGGCACTTTTTCTCGTTCTTCCCATAGAGTCCCATGCATTGGCTGGTGTCAATCAATGGCCGCCGGTGGCGACACTCGGCCCCAGCGGCCGAGGCCGCGGTCCGCGATCCAGCCTACTACAATAGAGATCAGTGAGCGGCCCGCATGCCGAAGTGCCCAAAGTTGCTCGTTGGCCGTTTCGCGTCCAGCGTAGCAAAGAAAAAAAACAATTATGCTGCTTTATTTACGGTTTAGTAATCCTTTCCGGTCCGATTTATACTTTTCATGGTTATTCAAGCGGAAATTAGAACAGTATTCCTAAAAACCGAGAACCAAAACGTGACTGAGGGCGCGTCTCTCGTTTCGACCAATCGCTGAGGCGTCTCTTCTGACGTCGCGCTCCTTGGCCTCGCATCGGTCACGTGAGCTCCGCTTCTCCTGGCTTCTCCCGCAACTCTCGGAGCGTCGCCCCAGTCGATCCCGGTACCATTATTACCGCGACTGTTTAATCGATTTGCGCGGCACACAAGCGCCGGTTTCGGCTGAAATTTGAGCAACGTGGCTTGGGACGTGTCTGGGACCCAGTTCAATCGCCAAAAAGATGTCCGAAATTGCCTTCATTGTCCCTTTAACGCCCCAGGCATCAACTGGACTGATCTAAACGTTTCGACTGACAACTTTTATTGTAAGCAAAAATGCAACCATCTTTTAGACTTCTCTTCTTTTTTGGATCTAAAGCAGCTCAACAATGCTATTAATAAGCAAAGTAATGCTTTAGATTTATGTTTTTCAAATACAGACAGTGTACGTGTGACTCGGAGTGATATGTCAATGGTTCCTGAAGATATTTACCACCCCGCGCTTGATGTAGTGATCTTTAGTTTTAATTATCCATCTCAAAGTAACTCTGATGCCTCTCTGCCGCAAGCGTCGTATAACCTCTCGGCAGGGGACTACGTCGGAATGTACCACCACCTCTCGGCTGTTGAGTGGTCATGTGTTTTTGAATCCACTGATGTCAGTGAGCAAGTTTTTCTGTTCACGAGGATTGTACAGGAGGCTATGGATACCTACATCCCGCTGAGAGCTCAGAATAGATCTTCTTTTCCTAGCTGGTTTTCTCGTGAATTAAGGATGCTGCTGAAAAAGAAAAACTTATTTCATAAAAAGTTGAAGAAAAGCGGTCTTCCTGAATGGGAAGCAGAATTCAAGAGTTGTCGAAAACAGTGTAAGACGCTTTTAAAGAGTGATCGCAAAACCTACCGTGCTCAAGTAGAATCGGATTTGGTTAAAAATCCGAAGAAATTCTGGAGATACGCTAGATCGCGATGTGGAAAGAATATTAGGTCCGACACTCCTTTGGACATCGGGCGAGATAGGAGGGGCGTGGCCGAGTTGTTTGCTGATTATTTTAGCTCAGTTTACAAGGATAGTACGGACTCGACATGCACCGCGGCGCTCAACCCGTCTGAGTTAGCGAAATGATGAATAGCATTCATGTCGACGAAGAATGTGTCGAGCTTTGTATTAAGAAAATGAAAGGCACATTATCTTTTGGTTATGACGGAATACCAACAGCAATTGTCAAATCTTTTCATGAACTGTTCACATCATTACTAACCACAATATTTAATAACTCTTTAAAGTCTGGAATATTCTCCATAATGTTAAAAATCGCCGTTGTGGTTCCGGTCTTGAAGTCGGGAAATAATGGTGATGTTCTTAACTACCGGCCTATTTCCCTTCTTTCTTCATTTTCTAAGCTTTTTGAAATGGTAGTTTTTCACGTTAGGCATATTTATAGATTTTAGCAAAGCCTTCGATTGTATTAATCACAAAATACTTGTTGACAAATTACACCAGAACGTCCTTCGTGGTCCCTCACTTTCACTTTTGTGTTCATATCTAGAACATCGTATGCAGTGTGTGTGCATTGATGGACATTTGTCATCTTTTATGCCGATCAAATATGGTGTCCCACAGGGTAGCATATTGGGGCCCTTACTGTTTAATATTTATATAAATGATATTATGAATACTGATGAAGACACTTATTTCATAATGTATGCGGACGACACCAGTCTGTTCCTCTCTGACGTGGATGCGGATAATTTAATAATCAAAGGAAATGTCGTGCTCTCCAAATTTGCGATGTGGTCAAATTCAAATGGGCTTAATGTTAATGAAACCAAAACTAAAGCAATATTATTTAGATCAATCAATAAACATGTAACTCTAAACAAAACTCTCCGGTTTAATTTTAAGCGAGTTGAACTAGTGAAAAATCATAAAACATTGGGTGTTATATTCTCAGAAAACTTGTCTTGGGATGAACAAATAAATCATATTACCGGTAAATTATGCAAAATCGTCGGTATTATTGCTCGATGTCGTTTCATTCTCCCTGAAAATATAAAATTACAAATATATCGTGCGTTATTTAAATCGCAAATACCGTATTGTCATCTCATTTGGGGTACGACAACAAAATCAAATCTAAACAAAACACTATTGCTTCAAAAGAGAGTGTTACGCTTTATTGCAAACGTTAATTATTCATTCCATACCGAATCATTATTTAAAAAATACAAAATTATCAATATATATCGATTATATGAATACCTTCTGACTAGGTCATTTTGTTTTTCATCACCAGAAGTGATTGGTTTTTCGAGACATACATGAAATTTAACCAGAAATATAACCACCATCCGCACCCGTTGCTCAGAGGAATGGAGGGTGTCCCGTTATCGTACAAATCATGGCATGCAGTCCCTTCATTATAACCTACCCACATTACTCAATAAATATCCTTTAGATCATCTTGACATTTATAGTTTAAATTGCAAATCAATGTACCTACTTTTTGTATAATATGTATTAGGTTATGTTAACCTTTTAGTTAACGTGTTTTTGTGCATATTTATTACCCTGATTATTTTTTCTGCATCTCTGTCACCATCTGCCAAGCTCTCGGGGCCCGGACCTCGTCAAGCCAACAAAGTTTGGCTTTTTTGTTCGTGGCTCCGGCATCTGTACTTGCAGATGCAAATAAATGATTTGGTTTGATTTGATTTGAAATTCCTGTCTTTTAAGTTTCACAACATAATAATTCATGATCAACACGGCTTCATCTCTGGCAGATCAACAACCACTAATCTTGTAACTTTTATGTCGACCGCAGCTCGGGTGGTCTGTAACAGGGGTCAGCTAGACGTTATTTAGTTTGACCTGAGTAAGGCTTTTGATGTTGTTAATCATATGATGCTATTGTCCAAGCTTTCCACCTACGGTGTGTGTGGCTCATTATTTGAGTGGCTGAAGAGTTATTTGTGCAACAGAAACGCATACGTACGTGTCAACATTTCGTCATCTTCTTGTACAAGACATGCTCTGGTGTTCCTCAGGGATCGGTCCTAGGTCCCCTTTTGTTTTCAATTTTTGTAAATGATGTTTCCCGTGTAATTTCAAATTCTATCTTTCTTCAATACGCGGATGATATAGAAATCTACAAGGAAATAGAGACGCCACAGGATTGTACTAAGCTTCAGGAAGACACATGTTCCTTTTTCCAGTAGTGCTTAGATAATGACCTTTGTTTAAACCGTTCTAAAACAAAGGTCATGACTTTTTCTCGTAAGACGGATAATACCTCTTGTTTATATAATATCCTCGGCGAAATTCTGTCTCGTGTCGATGAGATGAAAGATCTCGGTGTCACGTTTGACTCAAGTTTGAGGTTCGATGGCCATGTAACCAGGGTGGTCATCTCGTCTCTCCGCACTTTGGGTGCCGCATGTCGTGTTACGAAAGAGTTTGAAAACGCGCCTGCATTTCTCACATTGTACTGTTCATTAGTAAGGTCACAGCTGGAGTACGCCTCAGTTGTGTGGAATGGAATTTCCCAAACCAATTCTGTGAGGACTGAGCGAGTTCTAAAGAAGTTTATTTCTATCATGAAGCATCGCTATCTTAAAGAGGATGTACCTGGTAAGAATTATGAAGATGCGTTCAAACTTTTTAAATTTCTCAGCCTGCACCGGCGTCGGGAGAAAGGCGATTTGTTGTTTCTGTTTAGGGTCACGCACGGCCTAATTGATTCACCATACCTCTTGTCTCAAGTAAGTCTTAGAGTTCCACGCGTACGTACACGTCTTCAATCATCTTTTCATACCTCTGAAGCTTTTAATCAGCCAGTCCCAATCCTCAGGTTGGCTGAATGTTATAATCGTCACTCGGAAGTACTTGATATATTTGACTCGTGCTATTCGGCTTTCAATCAATTTATTGTTAACGTGTTCATGCTTGAGCAGGAGTGAAAAGTGCTGAATATTCGACTGTGTGAAATTTATCGTTTTTCCAATATGTGTGCGTTGCAGATGTCTCACTGCTTCGCGTTAACTTTTCCCGCTTTAACTTTCCTTCGAACAGATGATTCTCACCAGCAGAATTCCTATCTTTGTTACCTTCTGCATTTGTTGGGTCTTGTATAAAATTGTGTTTCTTGTGTTCTTATTAATTTGTAGTTATAAGTGTGCCAGCACCAAAACCGCGAGGTTGTTCCTGGACACTCTAATAAACATTGATTGACTGATTGATTGATTGGTTGATTATCAGTCTTTCTCGTGAAATTGACATCCTTGGCCGTTCACTTGTTTCTCGATGCGCAAGCTTTCTGTAGAACGCGGGCCGTCTGCACCAGTTATCGTGCAATGGGAGCAGTTGTCTACGTTGAGCTCGCGTTTCCAGCAAATATAGACGCTTTCAGCGCGCGCCAGATTGAGCCGCCATAGCCGACCTTCTCTTGTCTTACCGAGATGCCGAGCCACTGAAGCGGGCGTTGACGAGCCTCCACAAGGGCCTATGCTGGGGAGAAGGACGCAGTAGCACCTAAAGTGGCAATAACCTGTCCTGCTGAGGTAATCCCTACTGAAAAAACCCGTATAAAAATTCATACTGGATGACCCGTATATCTCATACGGTGTTATGGGATACGGGTCTCCCGTATGATACTGGGAACCCGTACCTGTACAGGTTGACCCATTCAGATACAGGAACCCGTTCAGATACGAAGCCCGTACCTGTACGGGTTGACCCGTTTAGGTAAGGGAAACCGTGCCTGTACGGGTCGACCCGTTTAGATATAGGAACCCGTACCTTACAGATTGACCCATTTAGATATAGGAACCAATATTTATGCATGTTCATCTGTTCAGATAGAGAAACCTATATCTTTAAAGGTTTATCCCTTCTGACGCAGTAATAGGAATCAACATGGTGTCCAACGTTTGCAAACGGATGGATGGATCTTTGCAGGTTTAACAATTCGCATGCATTTGTCATGCAAAGAATGAGCATGAGCCAGGTCATTTCAGGTTATACGTGTATTTAGAGAACGCAAATTGGCATCTGCAGAACACCAACAAGAAGCTTAACCTCTAAGCAAGCTTAGAAGTCAAACTTCTAGTTAATATCCTGCAGTAGGATATTAACAAATTTGCATACTGCAGTAGATTCACCCGAGCTGTCCTCTTCCCTGGAGAGGCCTCTCGAGGATGCCTCCATAGGTTCTCGTTGAAGGCATCTGCAGGGGAAAAGAATACAACAATAAGTCATGTATATCTACAGTTCCCTGAAAAATTTAATATTTTACTTCCTGCAATTATAAGTAAGCAATTTCCGCTACAATTTATGCTTTGTTAATATCTTGTGATACCATGTAGACCCCAAGAGTAACTTCTTACGATTACGCAGTCTGCTTAAAACAGCAGGCATGCATGATTCGGCCCGAAAGTTTTGAACCAGTTCAGACCGAGTTCAGAGGAGTGCAGAAGCAGTGCGCAAGTCGGGCTGCGGCTGCGTGAACTTAAGCTGCAGCGTTACAAACGACCCTGTAATTGGTTTCCGAAAGACCGAAGAGTTGCCATCTGTTACTGCATGAACGCTGAACTGACTTCGGCCAGCGCAAGATTCTGTGGAACTGAGGCTGAGCTCGTGCAGCACTGGAATAAATCTAACAGGCCAGTTCAGCGTCCATGCAACTTCGGGTTGAATCTAATGAGTCAGTTCTTACACTATTTGAACTAGATCGGCCAGTTCAAGCAAATCGAAAAGACCTAGTGTGACTTTCCACAACTATGCACTTAAAGTTTGCTTGCAACAGTGTGTTCCTTGCATTTCAGTGTTTATGAAAATTATAGACCTTGGAGCAGGGGACAAAAAGGAACGGAAAGACACGAAGCTCCAGAGCTTTGTGTCTGTCTGTCCCTTTTTTTCCCCATGTTCCCGGGTAACCACGTCTATCCTTAACCAGCTCGCCTGCCTGTTAACTTAAGTAAAAGTATGTTCTATAAATCTAAATATGTATATTCAATTATGAACATGGGCCTCTGATTGCCTACAACCTCTAATAGCATCTTCGATCAACTCGCACCAGGATCGCCCTGAAACCAGCACAGTGCACAGCGCTCCTCGGTCGTGCAGCGCGATGTCGGTGCAACATCGAGGACAAACTGCGCCGCGCCGGTGCACCGCGGCGAGCTCCACCTTGCGTCACTTCGCGTTTTGTTCGTTTTTTCTTGCATAGGTCAGCGCACGGTGCCCGTCTGCTGTCAATTTTTTCTATTGTTTTACTCGCGGATGTGACGGTCCCACAGAAATAAACATCGTGGACGTGACTGTCGATGGGGTCACGAAGGGGGTGACAATTCCATATGTATATGTTGGCCATCATTATTGGTTCAAGAAAACGAAACACCAGATAATAGCCGTACCTCGCTGTCATCGAAACGCCTCGCGCCGCTTTCCACGAAGTTCGTGCTTCTCGGGCGCTCCTTGCCACCGCACCAATCGCCAGTAATCGCGGCGATGGTGAGAAGCTCGTCGTCTCGACGTCAGAAGACCCGAGGAGTTATCTAGTGCAGCTGCGAGGCGTGTTCGTTTTTGCAAGATCGCCATCTCGACAGTCTGCGCGTCTGCTACTCCCGCCATCTTCTCGATTCCCGCTCCTGGCCGCAATGCCTGATGGGACTGCCCCCCGGCGCACCGCCGATTTTCTTGGTGCGCGTTGGGGCAACGAAAAGCCGCACCGGGAGGGTGCGCTTCGTTGATCGAGGACGTCCGGTGCGCACCGGTGCACTTGATCGAAGATGAAGGGGCGCACCTCAGTGCCCCGGTGCGCACCGGTGCGGATGATCAAGGATGCTATAACTTATTTCATGCCCAACAATGTCACCATGGGAACAAGTAAAATGAACACTGAACACACAATTCTCGACCGGCAGTCTTAGTGCGAAAGAAAGATTTTGACCTGCAATTGTTGTTCTGGGCATGTATATAAATTGACAACACAGATTTGATATCAAGAACCATTTAACTAATCTAATATCCGTGTTACGACCCTTCAATGGTCTATTCATACGAGATAGTTCCCTGGTAAGAAAACTGAGCACTAGAAAGGAGGAACACCCACGGTGAGAAGGCGGTTCAGAAAAAATGGGCAGTACTCAAAGGACAGAGCCAAACATAGTTCGGTTGTAGCAGTTCTAGTGAACAAACAGACTCACTTTCACAACTTTGCTAGTGCCAGCTTTTCGTTCAAAAGAAAAAATAAATGCCTCAGCAGAAGGTCCTGCAAGCAGGCCACTGATATCATGGACCTCCCCCAAAACTTGCAGGGATTAGCAGATATTTGCAATGCGGAGCATGTTACTGTAAAAAAAAAAAAAACATCAGAAAGCACCAAGGCACCTAGATGACCGTGACAAGGTCACTTTACTTTTCTTCATATATTAAAAACAAAGAGGGAGATAGGGCTTCTTCATTTCGGTTTTGCGCTCAGAGCTTCACGTTCCTAAAGCTCGAACTAGTCGAACCGTGACCTTTCAACAGCCTATAACACTGAAAGTTCTGAAAGCCTTGGAATATTTTATCACATTAATTTTGTCGTAGCAGGTTGCAACTTCAGAAGCCATAAGGTTTGAGTGACTCACCAAGTATGAGACATCTGTGAGAAGTGGGCACTTACTGCTGCCAACTTGACTGGAGTCAGGGCCCTCTCGGCGACAGCGCCCTTGAAGCGCCGGCATAGCACCCCAGTCACACTCCGCCCACGCAGGTTCTCCCTGCCGAAGATCCACTTCGTGGCCTCTTTAACGAACATGGAGTCTCCCCGGGCTCCCCTCACGTAGAACAGTTTGTCCTTTTCCACCAAGACACCATGTCAAAGGTGAACCTAGAAATAGATAGAAATGCTCTACAGGAAATGCAGCCAGCCATTGGTCCCGATCTCATTGATCTTTCGGAAACTTGTGCAGACGTCTGCCGCACAATGCCACTTTTTTCGGACGCAGGACATGCAAGGCAGCTCTTCACGCAACATCTTGGGGGTATTCTTTTCAAAGCCAATCACAGAAATTCACCACGGGCACTCACTACTCGTCTCCAACTTCTCAATGTAAAGAACACCTCATCTTGAAGTACAGAACAGAGAGTGGAACAAACATAACTGCAAAAGAATCGCATAGCAAACAGTTCCAGCCACGCATGTCGTCTGCTATGCACACAAAAAAAACACGGAGGGGAAAACAAAAAAGCTCACGGTCGGGTGTAGCCACGTGACTTCCGCCCACTCACTCTCTCCTCTCCACTTCTCCGACCTCCGTGCGCGGGTTTCAGTTTCAGTTCTGAGCAGTTGCGTTTTTTGGCTTTAATAAAAATATATGTGACTGTTGCAAAATATTAATTTGGTAGTCTTTCGACACTATTAAAAATCGGCTGGCCAAAAATGAAAACTTTTATTGGGGGGTTAAGTGTCCGTTTAAGTGAGTTCAGAGTAAAGAGAGAAAGCGAAAGGAGGGTACCAATTATAACACAATTTTAATTGGGCTCCTTGGTACATGATTTATGAAAAAGCTCGAAATAAAACAAGGACACTAGATAGAAAACGTTTCAGAAAAGTGCCAATTAATTGGGAAAGAAATATCTTATCAGTGCCCGGCCCTACTCTTTACATTCAACAGCATTCTGAAGCAGCCCGATGGTTCAATTTAAGGAAGCATATAAATAACCTCATTCAAGGAGCTGTGGAAACAATAAAATTTAGTCACTCGCCCAATATCTGGAATGCATATTCCATGAAATTCTGAACTTACCTCGTCATCAGCCTCTGCAAGCACTGGCACACACTCGGGAAATGCCTCCGGCGGGCCTGCTACAAGATCCGCTGCTGGAACAGCAGCATCAGCGGCCGGTACAGGTCGAGCGTGATCCACACCAGCTCGCACTACGTGAACTGAAGCAGGAGCGCCAGCTGCAGGAACCACTGCTGGGCAAGCTGGAGGAGCTGACCAAACACCGCCAGACGGGACATTGTCCACTGCAACATAATAAAACACTCTTTAGAAACAAGACACAGTTCAGGAGTCAACCGACTTTTCGGACGCCAAAAATTCAGACAAGCTTGATTATTCGGACTTCAGCACTTTCCTGGTTCGTTGATGGCATGAGGGCTTCATAGTACTTCATGCCACAGAAGACTACCGGCAGTGTGCTTATTTGTTTTTACGTAACACACCGGGACTGGAAAAGTAGCGCAAGCAGGACACAAAACAAAAGGATGAGAAACAAAACCAAAGAAGAAAAAGAGGAAGAAAAGAAATGCGCTCAAGTTCGCCGGCAGTGGGCGGCAGAGAGGTTGTTTAGTTTACAAAAAAAATACCGGTGAATAGCTAATGAATATTCATGCCAAGCATTTCCAACGGTTTGCGAGATATAAGCTCAATCTTTCTGACGAAATCCAATGCTGTAGCAGATCGTCTGCTCACCTTTTAACCAGTTGCACAGTTGCGTCGCTAGGCACAATCTGCCGCCCGATTAAAGTTAAGCCTTGTTGGTGCTGTGGTCATGCCTACGACCAGCTTCCTCACTCCCTCCTCCTCAACAAAAAGAACTCCTTTCTCCCCAATGACGAAAGGATGTGTGCTGGCCAGGCTCATCAGAAAGCGCATATTTAAAATGTTTTGACTGACAGAACAAACTTTCACTTCAAGCCTCATCTATGCGCACAGATCATGGTGTCTTGGTATGACATAATTGTTTGACATACTGCAGAACCAGAAAAATATTTCTTCAATCAAAGCAAAAGTGCTGCCGAGCAAAACGGGCTCATCGCCATCAGCAACAAGAAACAAACTCTCAAAGCTCCATTTGCACCCTAAGAGAAGAAAAGAGAATTATAGACACCTCTTAAACTCATTGATACATTGAGGCACCCCTGTAGTATATGCTTACTTCTGTTTGCGACCAAAAACAAAAAAATTAAAATTACTTTTGATCCCTCAGATAAAGTGTGAGCACATAATGTGTAGTGTGTGAGGTAAGCAACTGAAAGTGCCTCCACGCTTACCTAGTAGTGCCAGCAGCTGCTTCTTGATAGCGTCCTCTCTATCTGGGGCTCCTGCTCCAGGTTCAGCACCCTCTGCTTTGCCGACCTCAGCTTTTCAACCAGTCGGGCATGCTCCCCAAGCGACACAGCGGACGTCCTGTCCTCTGTCTTTTTTTTTTTCTTGTACTTGCCACCCACTGCAGGGGATGGCGACATCAAAATCTGGAAAAGAAAAAGGTCCAGGTGTTGTAATATTTATTTAATATAAACTCCAACACATAATTGGGACACACATAGTTCACACTAAATTGCTCCCCCCCTTTATTTTTTGGGTGCAGGTTTCAGCCCTATACCTGTGATTGCCCCCTCCCTGAAGAAATGCTTCCAGACGCCCCTGACAAGATATCCGGTATTCACTGTCAGTACAGGAAATAATTGGTATATCGTCCTTTACATACTCTAGTGTGTAAAGGACGATACCTGTTGTCAGAAAACACTGTGTAGGTAAACGAAATAGTATGATAAAATATTGTGTTAAAAGGTACTTCTAAGTTAGAAAGTAAAATATGATAATACTACTTTGCTCCCAGTGTACTTTCTATGAGGAACGTAAACTCTCAGTTGCTTTGTACTTGCAATTCAGTGCTTTTAAATACGATAGCATCTATAAACAAAGCATATGCACTTTAGGCGTCTGTTGGTCCGAGGATTTGTAACTGCTTTTGAAAACAGCATGTGCCGGCACATTATAATTCAGAAAAAAAAAAACATGCCGCCGGCACTGCGCCTCAAACCCACAACCGTTGAAGTCTAAGCCGGGCATCGTATCCGCTTCACTACGAGCATACATGGGTAAGCATTTGCGAAAGAGCTACTGGTTGCAGGCAAGAGCTGCGTTGATGCACGTGCCAGTGTCTCAACGCCGTTGTTGCCATAGCAATGTGCGCCGCATCTGGTCGCAGTCGCACATAGCCACATCTGAGGAGAGCTCTGTGAACCAGACTTGAGTATCATCTTTCGTTGTCGGTATGCGAAAGCAGGTCTCACCAGAGGAACATTACGCAAGCGTGCTGAGGCACAGTGAAAGCAAAGTGCCTAGGGTACTTCGGAACAACATAAAACATGTTTGTTGAAAGCTGGAGAGGCAAGTAGCAACAAGAGGACCATTGAAGCGGATGAAAAGATTAAAGAGAGGAAACTTCGGCTGCAACACAAGCAGGACGCCAAACAAATGAGGACGTCTTGCGATAGTGGAGAAGAGATGTAACTTCGTGTACAGCGAGATTTTGACTTGACTTAGAGCAGGTGAGCACATCTCGTAAGACTGAAGAGTGTCGAATTCAGATTTAATGCGGTCGAGAAACGAGCAGGAGAGTGTCTCTTGAAATTGAAGAGGGACAACTGCAGCTACAGCACAGTCGAGACCAGGAGTGGCCAAGCTGCGGCACTTTGTGTGTTAAAGTGCGGCTTGTGGTCCACTTTCATAGAGCGTTCTACCCACCGGATCTGTGTACCAGAATAGCAAGCAATTTAAAAAAAGTGTCTGTACAAATAGTCCTGACCAGCCATAATGAATGGACACAATTACTCATAAAGCGAACAAAATGCAAGATATTCTTTAGCCTAACCGTTCAATTTTACCCACAATTACTGCCCACTGGTAATGGAAGTGAAGTATGCTGCTGATTTGAAAAAGGGAAACAAAAGACGAACCCCCTCCTTCTGAACAGAGTCGAAGATGAGGTAAGAAAAACAGCCTAAAGGCACACATAAACCTCGAACCTTGAGTTCAATACCATAGGGATGGCCACGTGCTTCTTTTTCAAAGCAGCAGCCAGCTCAGCTCGTGTCTCTGTAAAACAAAACATGCACACTGAATTACATCTCAAAGTCGTCGTGTTCGTCTCCCTTTCCCTTCTTGTATCGGGGTTTATAAATATGACCGTTCACCAGCCAGCCTGCGCTATAACCCTTGTTTCAAAAATTATTTTTTTCGATATTTTTACACATTAAATGCACCACCTAGTCGAACTTATGTGGCAAATTTGTCGAGCTTACAAAGCCGATTTGTTGCGATTTATTTTGAGTGTCGTGGCTACCGTCTGGAGCGCCCTGTAGTTAAACAACGTAAAACCCTTTGCTCTTGCCGCCCAGTTCTTCACAAATCGGGCGCAAGGACCGAATCGGGCGCAAGGACATATTCGTGCCCACCACATTTCGCGAATTTTAGACGCCGGAACGGGGGACGTCGGAACGGGGGACGCCGGAACGGGAGCCCACGAAATTTCCGCTTTCCACGTGTCCTTAAATTTCGCTAATTTTTGGACGCGTGGAATTTGCAAAAAGTCGGGGGCTGGCGAACATTAGGGAGTGTTCGTAGACCGCGTTTCCCCCTCTGCAACGAAGATGTGCCTGCCCGCCGATAGTCTTGACTGTAGAGTTCCGGGTATATAGCGAGTTGCGGAGGGCGTTGCGGGACAGCGAAAACGATCTACGAAAACTCCCTATTAACGGTTTGCAGTATACGTTGCGCTTCGAGCCCCTGATGCGTAGAGAACAACTTACCATTCCCCGGCGCACGCTCCAACAGCCTCCCAGTAGACGCTTTTCGGCACGTCGGGGTCGAAGTCGCCAACGCTCGCCGGTTTGAACTTCTTGATACGGTTCACCACGCTGACTATTGCCTTCGCGCCATCAATATAAATCACGTACGCTTAGTACATATCGACACCGATACACACCGATCGAGATAGCCCTAATATGGTGGCTAGAAGGGGAAGTGTGGCGGCTGGGAGCGGAGGGCTGCACAGAGTTGCGATGAAAATAATAGAGGGCGCTGCGCGCAGCAGGCGAGTTAGCGCTGGCGTGCGGAGCATAGGAACGGAGCGCTGCGCGATATTTTCCCCTTGTTACGAATACTTTAACATAATTGATTCGCAAATAAAAGGCAACTAGACGTTTTCTTCAAGAGCTGAATCTACTGACACCTTGTTACACAATAAAAAGGAAAGAAAAAAAATATAATTTTTTATTTACATTCAGAACAAATGCGCTGCAGCAGGTGAACGTCCACCCGGTAGCATATAGTTCTGTGAAGTGGAAATTACTTTTTTTACTTGATAACTTTATGAATCGTGGATACTTCATTTGCTTCAGAGTGCAGCAGAAGAAAAATGTGACGAACAAGGCATAGAATGTAGGACTTTGTTTTATTTACCCGTACAGATATTTCATCAAGAATACAAGCCAAAGAAACTACTTGCTTCTGAAGCAGCCTTTGTTTTGACTGTCTTTTTCTTTTTCGGAAAAGTCCATGGACAGGAGTTAGTAAGCGCGCCAAGTATTTTATTTTAACAAGTCAGCAAAAAATGTCAACAAAAAGTGCGCATAGACAAATGTCCGACTGCCGCTTGATGTGGAGACGTCACACACTGAACTAGTTGAAAGGTGTACAAAATTACAGAAAAGCAGCACGTAGACCACACTTGGTGGGAGAGCTCTATTTGCACCTCCTTACCTTCAAAAGTTTTTGTCGCTCTCTTCGGTCAGCTCTCTCCTTATTCAGAGACTTTGTGAAGAAGTGCAGTCGTGTTAGCACGAAGAACTGAACAATTTTCGCCGTCAGTTCTTTCTGGTGCACCTTGCAGCCAACTTTCTGAAGTTTTAAGCTGCTTACAAACTGCATAAAATCAAATACGCTGAAGGCATGAAGTTTACCACTCGAGAAAAAGAATGTGAAAGCTTCCTCCAGCAGTGAAACAAGTTTGGCCAATTCAGCACAAGGGTACAGAAGGCCGCCTTTGTCAAAGCACCGAGTGAATTCACTGTTTACATTGCACCCAGCTTCTTCCCTGCTGACTGTGAGAGCTGAACCACACTGTTCACAGCAATGTTTTCGTGTGAACTTTCTGGCCACGTAACCGGCCATGTAAAAGACAAGGCGGCTGTCACTTGACTCTACAGCATAGCTGCTGTGATCAGGGTTCAAGGATGACTGAAGCGCGAAACCAGCCTCGTCAATGTTTCCAACTTCCAGCATGTCCTCAACAATGTCGCGTATGCCAAAGATGGTATTACCTTGGGCTGCTGATGAAGAATTGAGTAAAGCATTCACAAGCTCACCTGGAGAGTTCCCAGACTTAGGCGGTCTAGCCAGGTTATAAAAAGTTAAACAGTTCACTGTTACAAGAAACTGGGCAGGGCTTGGGTGGTCATTAGTGCCTGAATATTGCCTGACAATGCCAAACAAGTTCTCCAACTTGTCTTGGCTCAGTCTTGAAGTCATCAAGTACTTGAAGCCGAGAGACGTCACATACTTAAGAAGAGACAGTGTACTGCATATGGTCACACGCAGCCCTTCAGCAGTACTTTTGCTAATAAATCCACCTCCAGCCTCTTTTGCTGATTGTTCCCAGTCGTCTAGGAACATAAGAAAGGCCTCAAGCTCTGCAACACTCTTTGATGATGGCCTAAGCCCGTTCCGGGAGTGCCTTGATGTCATCACGGATATTAGCTGACTGACGCGCTTTACAAGATCTTCTGTGGGTGCGACTACGTCAGGATTCCAAGGCAAACGTTCCTCGTATATGAACAAGCCCTTCAGTACCTCATCACTGAAAAGGGTGAAAGCTAAATTGACTTTCATTTTTTCAAAAGAGTTGGGTCGGACGTGCGCACTAGTTACATGTGGCATTGCCTTCAGTGTTACGGAATTGTTGTCTACCTTCCATGCTGCTTCTATGTGTTCCACACACGCGCGGCCCAGTGGGGTTGTAAAACCAGTGCTTACAAATGAATTTCGCAAACATTTCACTAGATGTGGGAAGTCTGAGCAGAAATGCAGCTCTCTTGTAACGTCGACGGGATGCTTAGTCTTGCATGTGACGTGGCTCGAAGATGCTGAAAAATAAATGTAAAGTGATTACCACCTAGCACCATGCAGCCCACTATCGCTCTTAGCTTCAGAGGTGGTACAAGTGCTCGTCACATGTTTTCCTACAAGCAGAACCTCAGATGTTATAATTTAAGATGATCAGAATAAGTTACATTCACTGATTAGAGGTACTGTATGTATTCCTTGTACCTCCCTTTACCTGTGCACATCTAGGGGTTTGCAATACACCTTTTATGTGTCAGTTTAGAAAAACTAAACAAAAAGGGAAGTTTCATACCACTGATTCCGAATGACCTCCACATACTTCTGTTCCACGTTGCACCGTCACACGACACAAAGTCGACGAAAAGCCCAGCCTGTTCCGCCAGGAGGATTGCCTCAAGCAATAGTTTTGAAAGCATGTCTGCTTTGATGTTGCCCTTGGAGGAGAATACACCAAGTATTTGGGTCCAAGCACCTGCAGAATATTCAATATTGAATGCAGAAAATTATATGAGTGCAATAAAGATTATAGATTTGTTTTATATTTTCTGTAATTACAACTAAGACTGCCAGTTAGGCAGCACATACCACAAAGAAGAAATCGTCAATGAAACTTTTAAGTTCTTTTTTCATGGATTTTCAAAAAGAAAACATTCTATCATTCTGTTTTTAGAAAGAAAACACTCAATCATGGAAGGCCCATCAATACACAGGAGGCGCATAACATAGTATTTTTCACCTTGAAATGGCTGGAAAAGCATCACCATCCCATGATCTGCGGTGGTTGCCTTGTCCTCCTCACGTGTGAATTTTCCCAGGTCGACAAATCCTTCCACTTTCCCTAAAATAAAATTAGTAATGCAACATTCATGACCCTTTCCAACTGCTTATTATGGCTCGCACTATGATAGCGAAATTGTGGTTGCATGAACTTAAAGCACGCAAAACTGATGTTATCCTATTTGGGCTATTAAAAAGAGGAAAGAAAAAGCTACTACATACCTGATGTGTTGACACTGAAGTGCTCAGACAACTTCAACTCGTCAAAGACAATGCCGCCGTGCCGAGTGCAGACGTCCATCTTTGCAGTTTTCAGAGCAAGCGCTTTGAAGACACTGTCGTTGAAGCCGAAACCACTTTTGAAGTTGCGCACATAACGCTGCAGGCAAGTCCGGCTGGGCAAGACGAGTATTTTCTGCCTGCGCAGGTGTTCATACAGTTTGGGACTTCTCATGCGTAGAAGCACACATTCCAGTATCCACTCCTTTTCATAGTTCATACCAGATGTCGACTTTCGTGTTGCTGCCTTGAAGCATGTCCTCACAGCCATTTGTTGTTTTGGAGGCAGCCCTTTAATGCAATCGTTGAGCACTTCATCAGCAATTTGCTCATTGGCCACTCGCATTGCCTCTAGCTCTCTCTCTGTGTTGAGCAGCTTCTTTTGTGCGCTTCGCAAACGACGACGTGTGTTTGCGTGCATTCTTAGGCGGGCAACTGTTGCCTTGGGGCGTTTCTTTCGTGACATTTGGTTTTGGACCAGCTTTCTTAGGTATTTGCAGTGGATGCATGGCCCCTTCAGGTCGCATGTGAGTTCGCACTTGACAGAAAAAGCAGAGCCAGAAAATGACACATACCGGCTTCCATTGCAAGATTCAAATCCACAGCCTGTGCATATCACAAGCGAATGTGTGGTGTCAAGTACTGCTTGCGCCTCATCTGGCGACATCACAGCACACTCCTTGTAAAATTTGCCTCTCAGAAACACAGAGCAGATCACTGGCCCCGTCTGGTCACTTGCTTGCTTGAATTTGACCAACTTTGGCAGCAGCATGTGGTCCACGCATTCTCCCTTCTGTTCGCAAAGGCCAAAGAAAACAGTGCCTGGTTCCACAGAAAAGCATAGCCTGTTCCAGCAGGTGTCAGGTAGGCGGAGATTTCCGGAGATATAGTCCACTTTTGCTTCGTCTGGAAGCTCACCTTGTGCTGTTGTTTCGCCGGCGTCTTGCTGGTTTGATGGTCCAGCGTCGTTTACGGCAGTCCTCTTCTTTTTCTTTGCAGGAGGCGGGCCTTGCTCGCATAAGTTCCGTTCCTTCCTTTTAATAGGGGCTTTCTTCGTGAAATATTTTGGCGCATCCGGAAACACCGTTGGAATGGCGTCGCTCTTCAGCTGTGGCCGATCCCGCGGCATCTCGACAATTTCACCGCCGATTATATGCCGAAACGTCCTATCAATGAAACGTTCCTCGAAGTGCCGCTCACAAACAGCGCAGTCGCTTGTCAGGTCCTTGTCCGCCCGTTTTATGTTTTGTGCCCATTGCACTCGTCGGAAAGCGTCTTTCGGCGGTCGAAAAAGCGAAGCCTTCACCGTGCATGACTTGTACCCACTTTTGCAGCCCGGCACATAACAGGTTCGTCCTTTCAACGGCATAGCGTGCTTGCACAGAAGTCATACGAGAAAGCGCAAACAACACACCTGGAAAACGTGGAAAACAGCCAAAACCGCAGAACTCGCAGCAGCCTCGAAAGAGCGCCGGCGACCGCGAACCAACAGATCACCCGAGACCGCTGACTCCCCTGCAGACTGCAGCGCCCCTCGCGGTGGCGAAAATTTTCATCGCAACTCGCGCCCCTCTCCGACATGGCGCGCATACGGCGCCCGTCACACTTCCCCTTCCAGCCACCATAGCCCTAACGTCAATGCGGCTTTGGTTCACAGCACTGGCTGGCACTGGCCGGCTAGCCAGCGGCGCTGGTATGTAAGGATTGGATTGGATTAAATAAATAATCTGCCTTAGTTTATATTAATACTATTATTACTCAAAATAGTTTTAGAACATTTAAAAGCATAGAAACTTACCATGTTAAGTTTATTTATTGTTAAGAAAAACATTGTCCGTCGTTGGTTGTTTTTCTCCACTCTGGCTTGCAGCTACGAAATCCAACCCAATCCGACGTCAATAAACCGAAACCGAAACTACCGCGGTACAGGGCTCAAAGCTATGAAGCAAACTCTCGTTTATCTCGGCCTCGCTTCCCATGGATTTGGTTTTCTCATTTTATGACTTTAAATATGCATGTCATAAAATGGTTGAGTTTGATAGCTGAAACTGTTAAACTGAAATGACCTAATATGTGATTTTCTGATTAAAATTCTTCATTGAAAAAAATATCACAGTTTAGTTTCGCGGTGAGCGCGTTCCCGTCGAGGTCTGATAATTTCTGGTCGCGTTAAATAGACCGATCTCACCGGCCAGTTTGACTACGCCACCGCTGCCGCAATGCAGCGAGGGAACTTTAGTCTTTGGGCACGTGCGACAACCTCGCTGGAGCTCTTCGCGTGCAGAGCACGAGAAGGCACGAGCCCTCGCGTGCACGGCCGTCTGCCTCCTGTGAACTAAAGTTATGGCGGCTTTACGCATGCGCCCAACGCTTAGTGAGATCGGTCTATTGTGTATACCGCTAGAGCCTGTACAAGGTTACCGACCGCCGGTTTAAGTGCCGGCGCCGGTAAGGCGTTACCGGTCGCTCCGATACGTGGTTGCTGTTAGCCGCGCATCGATTACTGGCCACTGGTACGTTATTACGGCCCACCAGTGTGGCGTACCGGCTTCGCCTGTACGTGTTCACTCGCCGCCTGTACATGATATGGGCAACCGATACGGCGTATCGGCTTCGCCGGTACGTGGTTACCGGTTACCGGTGTGGCCTACCGGCTGTTCCCGTACGCGTTTACCGGCCGCCTGTACATGGTATGGGCAGCCGGTACGGCGTATCGGCTTCGCCAGTACGTGGTTACAGGTCTCCGGTACAGAGCTACCGGTTACCGATATGAGAATACAGGACTCCGGTGTGAACCGGTATAGGCCGGTATACATTTGTACAGGTTTTTTCAGTAGGATGATGAAGTGGAGCGAACGGAATAACAGGAAAGAAAAACAGAAGGTCGGTTATGGCGGCGCCCATGCACAGCTGCCTGAAAGCGACGCGAAAATCGTTCCGAGATGATGGCGAGGCACATGCAGGGATGATAGATTGTCGTACATGCCTCGCCATAGTGTTATGTATCGTAATATTACTAATCTAAGTGACCAGGTAGCACTTCAAATTATCTTAATAGTATTCAAACCTGGTGCAATATTTGTGGAAAATGTCATTAAACATTGATAAGTGTACATTAGTTTCCTAAACAGGACAGGTATATTTCAAATTTCGTTGAAGTATCACTTTACTGACACCCCCAAATAATAAGTATAGTTTTATTATTTAATAATAAAAATATTATTTAAAAATAGTTTTAATAAATTAAAAAAAAAACGCACCTGCTGTAAACCAAGGGTCTAGGAGAACTCGTCACAAGCCAACTCGTCGCAGCCAACTCGTCACAGGTAAACTCGTCAAATAGGGCAAGTCGTCATAGGGCATCTCGTTCACGGGGAAGTAGTAACAGAGGGCAACTGGGCACTAGTCCATTTCGTCACAATTTAACTTTTTCTCGGATCTTGCGTTTGCAATTCGGCTTTGATAACTGATGACAAATAGTAAATTACAACTAAAAAATAAAAGCACGACATCGTTTTATATAGATTTTTCTCAAAAAGAGCTTCTGCTGCCATCTCGAAGCGTTTGTGCGTATGGCGCCTGCTTTGCTCGCTTTCCGAAGCGGCAAACACGCACGTGCTGGGCTGTAAATATCGCACGCTTGGCCGTACCTGAGTATGGTGTATCGTCGGGGACAAGTAAAGAACGCGCACGTTAGCTTCCGCCGTGCTTTGGTTGGGCGTGCGCGCTCGTGCTAGCAAGGGAAGCAAACTCATTGACCCATGACCGACTGTAACAACCACTCTGAAACGGGAAAATATTGGGTCTAGGAGAACTGATCACAAGCCAACTCATCATAAGCAAACTCATCAAGTAGGGTAAGTTGTCATAGTGCATCTGAGGGCAAAGCTTCCGAAAGGTTTTAATAACAAAGGGACGTCGTAAGTAAAGATAACACCGAAAAGCCGACCACAACCGACCCCTGCAAACAAGCAAAAGGAGAGGCCAAGCTTGAAACTGCGACAAGTTCGATGCGACCACTTTCCAAAATAAAGCCCCCCCCCCCCCTTCCCCTCGCCCCTCTAAAAAAAAGTCTGTGACGAACTTTCCAAGAACGAGAAGGGCACTGCGACCACTTTCCCTACTACGAGTTCACCTAGAACGAGATGCCCTCTTTGACCAGTTCACCTATGACCGGTTTCCCTATGACGACTTGGCTGTGACGAGTGGGCCTGTTCCCGTAAACCAAAACCGACACTGTACTGGGGAGGAAAGAGAAATGTAGAGGAGGAGAGAGTTGCCGGAAATCACGTAACTACACGCGACCGCATTTTTTTTTCTTTTTTTTTTTTTCTTTTGTTGTTTTGGCGGTGCAAAGCAGAGGGGGGGGGGGGGGGGGGGGGGTCCAAAGGAGAGGAAAAACGCGCTCGTCGCAGATTGCATAAAAAACGCAAAGATCAAGCACTTTGTGTTCGGCGTTTGCGCATTTTCCAAACTACCACCACTTATAAGGCGAGCGATATTTTCAGCCAGGAGAAGGGGCGACGACTGGGCGACGTCTTCGTGCGAATCAGGTTGGTGGTCGGAATAAATCCTAATACTTTTTAATGGTAAAAGATTTGTCTTTCGAGGCTTGACAGATTCGCCAGTACCGCGAAGAACAGCTCTAAGGCAGAGGTCCCACACCCGTCTTCCTCCACCACTGCTTGGTCCGCTTTGTTCAACCGTCCAGCACGCGAGAGTTCTTCCAATTCTATGTGCAACTTTTTTTTTCGATCAACGTATTTGAAACCTTTTAGAAGCCACAAAAAAGGAGTATCATATCTTTTTTTTTTTTCTATTTTTAATATTGAGTGAGCGCCTTCAATGACCCGCGACTTTGATTATATTTGATGCGTGTGTCTTAAGTTCTAAACCTTACAGAAGGTCTTGTGACCACGAAAAAGAGTGAGCGCACCTCGAACCGGCCAGTTCTCGATCGGCGGTTTTCGGGCGGAAAAAAAAACGAATTTCTTGTGTTCCGGGTAGTAGGGCTCACAATAAAAACGTTGGCGAGCGTAAATACACTGTCAATGTCCCTTTAATTATCACCAGATTGGACGTATTCGAGTCGATAAATAATAACGCTTAGAGTATCCGCACTTTATTTCACGAATTTTGTCCGCTTAGTTATTTTCTGCGCTTAATGCAGAGCGGGCTCAATGACGATCGTTACGATTTGAAAATGCGTCTTTATGTGCATTCGATAGGGTGTCACGAAGCTCAGACGATATTATTGCGTGATGTCGCGGACTGTCTTAGACGTAAAGCCCTTTCCTGCAATTGCAGATAAAGCTTCAGATAAATGGCAACACTGATTTGAAGCACCAAGGTGGATGAAGTGTCGTTTCTTTGAAACGTGGCTTACTTAGTGAGCTCCACCAGATATGAACATGGGTATACCAATCTCGAATGCTTAGTTTACAGGCACCTGAAATGAGGCTGAATTGACAGACATATTCACTCACCAAGGATGAGGAGCACGTTCTTCTGCTTTTGAGGCACTACGAACTTCACAAGGCAGAGGGCGATTAGCAAAGCGTAAAAGAGACGCGGCAGCATGACTTCTTTCCAAGGTTCACCGACAATCTTCCGGCCCAGATAAGGAAGTTATCGGGTTCTATTTCAGACGCGCTTCACACAGTCCGTGCCTCTGGATTGCCGTGTACCGCGCGTGTCAACCGATGTTTGAAGCACCGTGTCGCTAGGGCAGACAACTGTGGTGAACAACCGTGAGCGTACAGCACGTTTGAACACGGGCGCAATGCTCCGAAGGTCGAAAGCACGGGGGGCGGATACATGAGCTATCCGAACCTGGCGCTAGCCGGTGCGGTAAAAGTTCCGCATGGGGTGCCTCCGACCAACACCACTTAGAAGATAATGCCTGCACATGACGTCATCGTGAGCGGATCCCCGACCGACCCGCCCCATGCGGCAAACGCACTGAAGTTTGACAAGAGGCGCCGCAAGGCGGCAGACACGTCCGTCTTGGCCGCCGCGTGCCATATCAGTTGCGGAACTGGCCATAAACGCTGCTTCCACAAGCAGTCCCCCTTCTCCAACCCCCCCGCCCGCCTCCCGTAACGTTCGACGCGCCACCGCTGTGGGGGCGGCTACTACGGTAAGTGCAGTGTATTCTATGGAACATTTGTGCTTGGAAACACAACGTCTTCACGGCATTTCACCGTACTCTATGGGCACACAGCCTTGTGACGAAAGACCAGACGGCACTTTAAACGACGGGACGCGAACTCAGCTCTGCGGGAGATCCGCAACTGAGCTAACCTATCGCTGGTGTTGCAGCCTGCTAGACGCAATGGCGGCGATGCTGTCGCGAGCTAGGCGGCGCTGCGTGTACCCACCAGTGATGACGTTCGGGGTGGGGATGTCCTTTTTCCTTTATGTGGTGTTGCCAGCATAGGCGGAGGTCAGCGCTGGATATCCTGACTTAACCAAGTACCGCCATCGTTCTATCGTGCCGCGGACGCTCCTATTGGAAGCCGACCACACGTCGCCATTTTTGGCTCATAGCGCATCCAATATCTAGACGCGCACGCTCCTAGTAGTCCGTTGTGACTGCCGGTGACGCTCCGCCGTTGGAGAGCGCGCTCCCATTGGTCTACTGGAGGTGCCGACGCCGCGACGAACTTGATTGAGGGCGACGCTCCGCCATTTTTGGCACAAATACGTCCGAGTGTGCGCCAGCTTGGCGGTACTTGTTCATAAAATTCAAATTCATCCAGCGATTTAAGACGGAGGCTACTGGGGGAACATGCCCCCCCCCCCCCCCCCCCCACCCCTCGCGAAGCATGGGCGTTTCTACTGCGGGGGCGCTTGGGGCTCTCTTCGAAGTTTTCCGGGGAGGGGGGGGGGGGGGGGGGGGGGCGGTGGCAGGTTGCATATCTCCCGTCTCAAAATTCTGCCGACTCTCGGACATCGAGCGAGCCTTTCCACGGCGCCGTGTTAGAGCGCAGTTAAGGGCTGTTTATACTCCAACGTAACGTCGACGGGCGCGCGCGCCCAACCGCGTTGCGTGACGTTGCTACGAAAGGAGAGTTTATACTCTGACGACAGGTGGAACGCCTCGCAACGTAACGCGCCCCGGCGCGCGCCGGCGAAGCTCACGTCGAGGCGGGCTGTTTATACTCCAACGTAACGTCGACGGGCGCGCGTTCCCGAGCGCGTTGCGTGACGTAGCTGCGGAAGGAGAGTTTATACTCCGAACACAAGTGGAACGCCTAGCAACGTAACACGCCTCGGCGCGCGCCGGCGAAGCTCACGTCGAGGCGGGCTGTTTATACTCCAACGTAACGTCGACGGGCGCGCGTCCGAGCGCGTTGCGTGACGTAGCTGCGGAAGGAGAGTTCATACTCCGAACACAAGTGGAACGCCTCGCAACGTAACGCGCCCCGGCGCGCGCCGGCGAAGCTCACGTCGAGGCGGGCTGTTTATACTCCAACGTAACGTCGACGGGCGCGCGTTCCCGAGCGCGTTGCGTGACGTAGCTGCGGAAGGAGAGTTTATACTCCGAACACAAGTGGAACGCCTCGCAACGTAACGCGCCCTGGCGCGCGCCGGCGAAGCTCACGTCGAGGCGGGCTGTTTATACTCCAACGTAACGTCGACGGGCGCGCGTTCCCGAGCGCGTTGCGTGACGTAGCTGCGGAAGGAGAGTTTATACTCCGAACACAAGTGGAACGCCTCGCAACGTAACACGCCTCGGCGCGCGCCGGCGAAGCTCACGTCGAGGCGGGCTGTTTATACTCCAACGTAACGTCGACGGGCGCGCGTTCCCGAGCGCGTTGCGTGACGTAGCTGCGGAAGGAGAGTTTATACTCCGAACACAAGTGGAACGCCTCGCAACGTAACACGCCTCGGCGCGCGCCGGCGAAGCTCACGTCGAGGCGGGCTGTTTATACTCCAACGTAACGTCGACGGGCGCGCGTTCCCGAGCGCGTTGCGTGACGTAGCTGCGGAAGGAGAGTTTATACTCCGAACACAAGTGGAACGCCTCGCAACGTAACGCGCCCCGGCGCGCGCCGGCGAAGCTCACGTCGAGGCGGGCTGTTTATACTCCAACGTAACGTCGACGGGCGCGCGTTCCCGAGCGCGTTGCGTGACGTAGCTGCGGAAGGAGAGTTTATACTCCGAACACAAGTGGAACGCCTCGCAACGTAACGCGCCCTGGCGCGCGCCGGCGAAGCTCACGTCGAGGCGGGCTGTTTATACTCCAACGTAACGTCGACGGGCGCGCGTTCCCGGGCGCGTTGCGTGACGTAGCTGCGGAAGGAGAGTTTATACTCCGAACACAAGTGGAACGCCTCGCAACGTAACACGCCTCGGCGCGCGCCGGCGAAGCTCACGTCGAGGCGGGCTGTTTATACTCCAACGTAACGTCGACGGGCGCGCGTTCCCGAGCGCGTTGCGTGACGTAGCTGCGGAAGGAGAGTTTATACTCCGAACACAAGTGGAACGCCTCGCAACGTAACGCGCCCCGGCGCGCGCCGGCGAAGCTCACGTCGAGGCGGGCTGTTTATACTCCAACGTAACGTCGACGGGCGCGCGTTCCCGAGCGCGTTGCGTGACGTAGCTGCGGAAGGAGAGTTTATACTCCGAACACAAGTGGAACGCCTCGCAACGTAACACGCCTCGGCGCGCGCCGGCGAAGCTCACGTCGAGGCGGGCTGTTTATACTCCAACGTAACGTCGACGGGCGCGCGTTCCCGAGCGCGTTGCGTGACGTAGCTGCGGAAGGAGAGTTTATACTCCGAACACAAGTGGAACGCCTCGCAACGTAACGCGCCCCGGCGCGCGCCGGCGAAGCTCACGTCGAGGCGAGCTGTTTATACTCCAACGTAACGTCGACGGGCGCGCGTTCCCGAGCGCGTTGCGTGACGTAGCTGCGGAAGGAGAGTTTATACTCCGAACACAAGTGGAACGCCTCGCAACGTAACGCGCCCTGGCGCGCGCCGGCGAAGCTCACGTCGAGGCGGGCTGTTTATACTCCAACGTAACGTCGACGGGTGCGCGTTCCCGAGCGCGTTGCGTGACGTAGCTGCGGAAGGAGAGTTTATACTCCGAACACAAGTGGAACGCCTCGCAACGTAACACGCCTCGGCGCGCGCCGGCGAAGCTCACGTCGAGGCGGGCTGTTTATACTCCAACGTAACGTCGACGGGCGCGCGTTCCCGAGCGCGTTGCGTGACGTAGCTGCGGAAGGAGAGTTTATACTCCGAACACAAGTGGAACGCCTCGCAACGTAACGCGCCCCGGCGCGCGCCGGCGAAGCTCACGTCGAGGCGGGCTGTTTATACTCCAACGTAACGTCGACGGGCGCGCGTTCCCGAGCGCGTTGCGTGACGTAGCTGCGGAAGGAGAGTTTATACTCCGAACACAAGTGGAACGCCTCGCAACGTAACACGCCTCGGCGCGCGCCGGCGAAGCTCACGTCGAGGTAGGCGCTGCTCGAATCTCGGCGTCGGCCGACGACGGTCGTCACCCAGAATTCCTCGCGCGAGCGTCAGTTGGAAAGAAAAATGGCGAACGGAGGTGCCGCGGAGTGCGAACCGAGTGATCTGACGACGGACGAGGTTGAGCGGCTCATTGAAGCGGTGAGAGAGCGCGAGTGTCTTTACGACATCGGTTCTCTAGAGTACAGGGATTCCAAGGGAAAAAAGAATGCCTGGGAGTCCGTGCGCATTGCCTGCGGCATGAAGCCCGGTAAGTTGACTAGGGTGCTTTCATGTGCGATTTGATTGGGGTGACTACATTTGGCCATTTTGTTTCGAACGCTTATTTATATATATATATATATATATATATATATATATATATATATATATATATATATATATATATATATATATATATATATCTTTTGTGTGTGCTGAAGCGCGTGAAAGAGCGTGTCCCTGCGCGCGCTCGTGGCGCTGACTGTGCTACGGCCACGGTGTAGCTACGGCGACATTTTGTTTCCTGCGATTTCTTTGTATTTTTCCTGTGAGCGCGTGCTGTCGCCATCGGGCACTACAAACGATGGCATCATCCAAACAGAAAGACATTGAGGCGCTCTAGTTATTTAGGACTTCAAACAGAAGAGCAGTGCAAGCGGCTTAACTGATATGGCAACTTGTTCGGCATTTTATTTTTGTATCACGTCTGCATTTGGGAGAACTGAATTTGACATATTTATTTAAGGTGAGGACGCACGAAAAGCGTGGAGGTGTGTACGCGACAGGTATGTTCGGGAGGTCCGCGCCGTTGAAGCTGCCACAAGGAGTGGCAGTGGCTTCGTCCGGAAAAAACAATGGGCCTTCCTGGAAATGATGTCGTTTTACGAGAAACATATCCGACCCAGAAAGTATGTAAACAAAACTTGCAGTCCTCATTTGCTGTCTAACTAAATTTCTCTCCCATATGTTAATCCACTTGCAGGGCAACCACCAACGTAAAGGCACCGCCTGTGGGCGACACAGCACAGTGTCTATTAATTAAAATGATGGAATCTTCTCCTGACGACTCGACCATTCCCACTGACTTCGAACCTGCCCAAGAAGAGCTGCTGTGCAGCCCGGAGGCTCCTGTCCCAGCCACGCCGTCCACCTCGGGTGAATCAACATCAAGCACCTCGAGGAGGTCATCAGGCCAGTCACAAAGGTGCCCAGGACCCTCCCATTCTGCACGCAGAAGGGAGGCTGACACAATGGAGAGAGAACTTTTAAATAATTTAAGGAGTAAAATGACACAGAACGAGGCGCTTGCCTACTTTGTAGCACAATCTCTGGATCGTTGGGACGAGGTCACCAGTGCCCAATTTAGGGCTTGTGTAATGCAGATCCTGTATGAATATGAATGTAAATTTCAGCAGAAATAAAACGCCCCCGACCTTTGTGCATGTGAAGGCACACGTATCCGCTCATGTCTTGATAATATACACATTCTGTTAATATGAACTACATTTTCGAAGAGCAATCTCTGCTTATGCAATTCTACTACATCGTTAGAAGAACACATAATCTGTGAAGCAGTCCATGTTCATCTGAATATTATTAATTCTGTAGTGCTATACTTCAGAATTAGTTCTTGGAGGCAAGCTGCAGGATGCCTATCGCATAAAATAGCTTGAAAGAACACCTACAGACATTTTGCAAATTTACCCAAAGCGTCATGGAAGCGGCTTGGAATGTAGGTACACACGACTGTGGACGATAGCTTGCGCAGCGAGTGTACCTGCAAACCCGGCATTACCTTTGGTGCTTGTGTAAATTAGCAAAGTGTCTAGTGCACTTAATATCTTCCTACTCAGACACACAGCCTGCACTAATACCGTTAATCAAACATGTTTTCTACCCACTACATTCGCTTCGTGGGTGGCACGCATTGCTCGAAACCTGTTTATATTTCCGAGAGAAATGCGAGTAGAAAAGCAGGCTCATCAAAAGTACATCTAGAATGTTATTTTACTCCTTTGTGGTGTAAATGAAAAGATTAAACCCGAATTTTGTAATTAATACGCAAGCTGTCCTATTTTCCAAGTGAGCCACTACTACATTCCTGCGGGTTCACTTAATGAGAAGCCAATCATTTCGCATGCGTGCCTGTGTCTCAGTGGCAAGCGAAAAACATGGATGGCCAATATTCCTCGCTAGTGAAATTACCTCGCTCTCCCCTGTACAACGAAATTCACCAAGGTAGGCAGGTAAGCTCTTTGAAGGTGAAAACAATGAGGGATTGCAAAATATATTTCGCATGTCAACCCTGTCAAGCAAGCAGAGCAGAGAAAATATATACAATTTATTTGCAAGGAAAGAAAAATTTTAAACAGCATTGATAACAACCTTGTGTCGTCGTCTACTCCCTCGTCACTATGTCGTGTTGCCACGGGATGGCTCCCCTAGGGGAGATGAAGTGGTCTGCCAGCTGGTCCCTGATGCTGATTGCTGCTGGGCTGCTGTTGCCACCTAGGCTCCTGTTGACACCAACATTCAAAATGTCAGCTCGCCACTGACCATCCACACTGGCACCCCTCCTTTCACTGTCAGCATATCCAGGAGGGCAGTAGGCTTCATCCCGAGTCAGGAAGTTGTGGAGGCAAACTCCCGCTTTTATCATGTTTTAACAGTGCTCAACAGTGCCATGCATTGGAGCCAGAAACGCCAGCCAGCGAGACAAGTATATATTCCGAAGGCGTTTTCTACTGTACGCCTGCCCCGGGAGAGCCTGTAGTTGAAGATCTTTTTTCGGTAGTCCAAACCTCTTCCGGGGAAAGGGCGCATGAGGTACGTTTTCAACGGGAAGGCTTCATCCCCCAGGAAGCACAGCGGTGGTGCAGGCTGTGAGATTACAGGGATCTGGAGGCTGTTGGCAGCTAACGCCTTTCTGAGGTTAGACTCTCTCAACACACCGCCATCGGTCTGGTGCCCGGCAGCCCCAATGTCCACCAGTCGAAACCTGTAGTGGGCGTCAACAATAGCCAGCAGCACCATCGAGTAGAATTTCTTGTAGTTGCGAGATATTGAGCCAGAGTTTGATGGGCACCTGATCGCCAAGTGCTTGCCATCTATTGATCCAATGGCGTTAGGAACGCTCCACTTTACGCATAACTCCCTCCGGATCTCTTCCCACTGTTGTGATGTGGGTGGCTGCAGCACTAACGGGGAGAGGCAGTCCAAGATGGCTGGCAGCGTTTTCTGGAGGATCCCGATAATGTTGCTCTATGCATCTGGTAACTTATAGCCACATGGCCCAGAGATCCTGGTGATGCAAGAAACCTAGAAATGTGGAAAAAAAAGTTGTGAGACTTAGTACCTAACTCAGAGCAACTGTTTGGTCAGTCATTTCCACTGTTTGTGACCGCGCGTTAAGAACGACCTACGAGAGTGCTCCGTCAGACTTATATTGCTACACACGCAATATGTAAATATGTACTAAATGTGTTTGACTGACGCTCTACGGTGCTTTGAAATAGTTTATACTCTAAAACCGCCCGCAAAAATCAAGGAATCGGCGCATGAAGTGGAAATTGACCTCGAATATGAGTTTTACTGACCTGATTTACCCATTAAAAATCCCTTCTGCTTCATTCTGCAGATTTTGGCCTTCCTTGGGACAGGGCTACCTCCTCCTCGACAGCCAGCCACCATCTCTGCACCGTCATCATGCACTGTATTCCTGGCGGCTATCGGTGACGACATCGCGCCCGTGTTCGATGCCACAGTTTCGTCCCTCCCCTTCGCCAAGCCAGCATCATCGTCAACGACAGCAGGATTCTCTGCGAATTTAAGCGCCTGGTCACCGCAGGACGCTTTCAGTGGGCACAGAGGAGCGGCGGCTATGCGGTCGCTTCAAAATCCCTTCTGCTTCATTCTGCAGATTTTGGCCTTCCTTGGGACAGGGCTACCTCCTCCTCGACAGCCAGCCACCATCTCTGCACCGTCATCATGCACTGTATTCCTGGCGGCTATCGGTGACGACATTGCGCCCGTGTTCGATGCCACAGTTTCGTCCCTCCCCTTCACCAAGCCGGCATCATCGTCAACGACAGCAGGATTCTCTGCGAATTTAAGCGCCTGGTCACCGCAGGACGCTTTCAGTGGGCACAGAGGAGCGGCGGCTATGCGGTCGCTTCAAAATCCCTTCTGCTTCATTCTGCAGGTTCGTAAATACCCATCTTTTCACGTTAAACGATCCTGTAATGGCTTTCTGCTGCTCCTCCAGTGCCCGCTGGTTTTTCTTAGAATTGCTTATATGTGTGTTCACGTTTTTAAGTTACTTTTGTTGTCTGGGGACGTTGAATTAAACCCCGGCCCTATCACTAACGCTGATATTCTGGCTGCCATTGCTGAACAGTCTTGTAAAAACGATGCTCGTCATACCGAAATGGTTGACATGCTAAATCAGGTCAAAGTTAACCAGCATCAGCTAGAATTAAAAGTGTTAGACATCAATTCAAGACTTGCAGCAGTCGAATCACTTGTAGAATTACTAGATGTGCCAAAGCATCCTACTGAACTGTCTAATGTTGTTAGTGAGGCCGTCCGAGGCGAAACTACCGTTCTGAATTCAAGACTTAATGAGCTTGAAGATAGATCCCGTTGTGACAATTTACTTTTCTACGGTATCGCCGACACCCTTTCCGAAGACTTGTCGCAGTCAGAATCTCATATCCGCGATAATCTTTCCACAATATTAGGACTAGATCTACCTGGCGAGGCAATATCCCGTGCTCATAGATTAGGCTCATACTCAACTAATAAATGCCGGCCAATAATTGTTAAATTATCTTCCTCTAAATTCAAGGCGAATGTGTTTTCTCAGCGTTTTAAGTTGAAAGGAACAGGAATTTCAGTCAGTGAGGATTTCTGTCCGGCTACGCGGCAGTTACGTAAAAAGTTAATCGATTTCGGTAAAGGCACCGGTCAGAGGTTCTCGCTCAAACAAAACAGGCTGCACGTTAATCAAAAGGTGTATACTTACTGCCCTGTAACAGATTGTGTTTGCGAAGTGACTCCTAGTCACGCTCGTGAAGCTAACAACGCCGCGTCTCTCCCTCCGGGTGCCAATAATACAGTTTCCGCGCCGCAACCGGGCACCGATAACGCAGTTTCCGCACCTGGTCCAAGCAATTATAATTCACACGCGTCATCAACATAACTATGTAAAGGCCCGGTGACTAACGCTATCTCAATATTGTATTCTAACGTGCGAAGCGTATGCAACAAACGCGACGCTTTGTCATCTCTTATCGACACGTGTACAGCTGATATTGTTATCCTGACCGAAACGTGGCTTTCTAGTAAAATTGCTGACAGTGAAGTTTTTGAGTGTGAAGGTATGTACAAATTTTATCGTTTCAATCGTGACTCGCGCTCAGGTGGCGGTGTTCTTATCGCTGTTCGTGATTCTATAATATCGAGCGTTATACCACTTAACCTATCATTAGAGTTCGTGTGTGCCCGTGTACATGTCAGAAACAAGGATTTTATTTTTTGCGCCTGCTATCGACCCCCCGCTTCGTCTAGTACATTTTGCTCTGAGATTCACGATGTCTTAAATAGATTGGTAGTACGGTTTCCTTCTTCGTCTTTGCTTCTTCTGGGGGATTTTAATTTTCCCACAATTAACTGGAAAAGTGACACCCCCACAGTAAGTGATCACTCATTACAGGCTCTTTCGTTTCTAAGCCTTTGTCTTGATTTTAATTTAAAGCAACTTGTACAAGAGCCTACACGATGTTCATCTCATTCTTCCAATGTATTAGACCTCATTCTCACTACAACCCCTGAGCTTGTGTCTCCCTTAACATACTTACCAGGTTTAAGCGACCATTGTGTTATTCAGTTCGACCTGCAGGCATCTGCTTCCTCATATAAAGCATTTAAGATTATTCGTGACTACAGAAATGCCGATTTTGTTTTAATTAATAATGAATTAGACGCGTTTCTAACTGATTACATCTCACGTTTTCATACGCGAACGGTTGAAGAAAATTGGTCTCTCTTCAAGCAAAAAGTGAGTGACCTAACTGACCAGTACATCCCTCTGAAGCGCATCCGCTCTAATTCGCAGGCACCTTGGTTTAACGCACGCCTTAAGCGTCTGCGAAATAAAAAGAAACGGTTATTTCGGCGCGCAAAATTAACAAAAAGTGCTGAGCGCTGGGACGCTTACGAAGCTGCTGATACGAAATATAAACAAGCTGTCGCACAATCAAAGCAGGTGTTTTATCAGTGTACACTGTTTTCTCTTTTAAAAGATAACCCACGAAAGTTTTGGAGCGTGGTCAGCGGTAGTCCAGTGCGGTTGAGCTTTGTGATGCGAATAATGTTCCTGTAGATCTAAACGATTGTTGCAATGTCCTGAATGATGTGTTTGCTTCTTATTTTTTCCACACGACTCCTACCTGTTACCCCATTGTTTTCAGCCCTAATTATAGTCCTATGTTTCCTGTTAGTATTGATTCATTTGGTGTCAACTGTTTAATCCAGAAGCTTAAAATTTCTGCGTGTGCTGGGATTGACGGAATCAACTCAAAATTCCTGAAGAGCACCGCCACCTATTCATCTTTGATTCTTTCCGAAATTTTTTCACAGTCTTTGCAGTGTTGCACGTTACCCAACGATTGGAAGGTAGGGAAGGTGGTTCCTTTGCATAAATCAGGTACTGCTCACTCCCCACTTAACTACAGGCCCATATCATTGACTAGTGTGCCATGTAAATTACTTGAACATATCATTTACTCTCACCTTGTTGCCTTTCTCGAGTCCAATTCTTTTTTTACTAATTGTCAACACGGGTTCCGAAAATTTTTTTCTTGTGAAACACAGCTCGTATCGTTTACTAATGACCTGATGGTTGCCATTGATGCTGGGCTAATAGTTGACTGCATTTTCTTAGATTTTGCTAAGGCTTTCGATTCTGTCTCGCACGACCTACTTCTCTTGAAACTGAGTAAACTTAATATCGATCCTAACATCTTGGGCTGGATTAAATGTTTTTTATCTAACCACTCACAATATGTTTCTGTCAATGGGCATAATTCTTCTACTACTCCTGTAACGTCCGGGGTACCACAGGGATCTGTCCTCAGGCCTCTCTTGTTTTTAGTCTACATTAACGACCTCCCATCGCAAATTGTCTCCTCTATTAAATTGTTCGCGGATGACTGTGTACTTTATCGCGTAATTACTAATGCCCAAGAGTGTGCTATACTACAGTCAGACCTCGACGTAGTTTCTTCTTGGTGCGCTGAATCCCTAATGAAGCTTAACGCTACTAAATGTAAAAGCATGCGTGTTTCGCGACTCTCTAAAAACACTGACCCTGCCATATACATCCTTGATGATATACCATTAGATGCTGTTGCTTCATACAAGTATCTTGGTATTCACATAACTCAGAACCTTTCCTGGAACATTCACGTCGACTATGTCTCTAATAATGCTAATCGTATGCTTGGGTTTTTGCGGCGCCATTTTCGTTCCGCTAATCTTCCCGTCAAACTGCAATTATATAAAGCCTTAGTCAGGCCAAAACTCGAATACGCCTGTTCCGTTTGGGATCCGGGTCATGTAACATTATCACACATTCTCGAATCAGTCCAGAACCGAGCAGCCCGTTTTATCCTTTCTAATTATTCTCGTACTGCTAGTGTTTCATCAATGAAGACAACTTTGGACTTACCTGACCTTGCTTTACGTCGTAAATACTTTCGTCTTTGTCTTTTCCATAAAGTCTATTATTCTAATCCAATTCTAAAAGATCAACTACTTTTTCATCCGTCATATGTGTCACCTCGCCACGATCACCAGTGTAAGGTTGGCACGCCGACATGTCATACGAACATCTATTTTGACTCTTTTATTCCAAGAACATCTAGCGAATGGAACCACCTCCCTGCCTCCATCGTGTCCATCCAGGACGTCACATACTTCAAGAAGCTTGCCAACGATTTCATCTGTACCACCCACTCCTCTCTGTAGAGCCTCCGGGCATTGAGAGTATGAAAATAAATAAATAAATAAATAAAATGTCAATTTCAAGTGCAAAAAAAAAAAAAAAAAAAATTAATGCCCGATGTTGTCAAATGGGTCAGCCTTTCTATTTAGTAAAATATGCGTTTTATGTAGTAAGTGTTACATTGCTGCGTTGATCCGCTTATTTATGAGTGTCTCAAAATAGAGTTACAAGCTAGAACTAACGGCCCGTCAAACATCAGCAACTGAACCTATCAAGTTGAAACTTACCTTGAATATACTTCACTAGTCCCCTTTACACATTACAAAATCAAGTCTCTATTTAAAGTACAAAAAAAAAAAAAAACTGCCCCATTTCAGGCTTTGTTTTTTGTTCTAGGAGTTCAGACTTAAAATTTGAATGCGTGCGGTACATCCAACCAGTAAAGGAAGCATTGGAGGTATGTTTCTACTTGAAACGTTACGTCCCTGATTTTTGCTGGCGATTTAAGAGCCCAAACTTTATTTTGAAACACATTGTCGAGATCGGGCCTCTCAAAATATTGGAGTAGATGAGAGCGCGTAAGTTCCCGGTTTGAGGTATTTTAATACAAGTCGGGCATGTGTACGGCGGTAGTACACCGTCTAGAAGCATAACCTAATCAGTCAAGCATCCGCGAAAAGGAAGTGTATATCAAATATATAGTACATAGAGTGCCTCAATGTCCTTCTGTTTTGGGGATGCCACCGTTTGTAGTACCCGATGCTGACAGCACGCGCTCACAGGGAAAACACAAAGAAATCGCAAGAAACAAAATGTCTCCTTAGCATAGTCACGCCAGGAGCTCGTGCAGGTACACGCTCTTTAACGCTTTCAGAACACAAAATAAAGATAAGCGTTCGAAACAAAATGGTTAAATGTCATCACCCCAAGCAAAGCGCACATGAAGGCACCCTAGTAGTACATACCTTAGTGTGATGGCCAGCCGCTCAGCGGGCGAGATGGGAGAGCGATGTGTGGGCGAGTGAACAAGACGGTTGTGGACGAGTCCGAGAAGCTCGTCGAATGAAGCCTTCGTCATCCTGCAGAAAAGAAAACGACAGAATTGATTCAGTCTGATAAGCGACATGACTATCGACCGTCGTCTTACCTGAAATATTATAAGTGGTAGTCTGGTCGGACTCGCGCAGCTCCTGTACTAGATGCTAAAATTCTCCAAACACTGTGCGCTTATCAAATATGTCTCGTACGTACATCGTGCGTGTTCTCTGGCGCCGCAGTCGGCGCCATAAAAGCACCGCTGCAATTTGTTTCCTTTTTTTGCTGATCTAAATAGATCGCGAATCGGGTCTCTATGGTTCCTCCCGTCTGAACAAGTCTGGACAGAATGCAAACGGAAACGTAAATAAACCATCAGCTTATGTCGCGGTTGTCATGGCGACGCGCATGCGCAACGCGAAGTGCACGTCGGAGCGCGCTGGAGCGCGCTGGACCGCGTTAGAGTATAAATGCCGTTGACCGCAACCTTTTCAGCGCGGCGCGTCCTGTCGTTGTTGACGACGAACGCCGGCGCACGTCACGTTCGTCGACGTCGGAGTATAAACAGCCCTTTAAAGGAGCTGTGCAACAATTTTAGGGCTTTGCTTAAATAATTGTGGAAGTTGATGCCTGACACTTCTGAAGTGAACTACAGAGAACAGATTTTGCCTGGATACCCTAGCTTTTATTTTAAAAAAAAATGAAAAAGATCCAGGTTTTTGCCGCTTCTCAACTCGTACGTCGTCTTCCGGGTCACGTGCGCAGTAACGTTGATGGGGTAGGCGCGGGGTTTCGGAAAAGTCCTCTCTTTAGGGCCATCAGTGAGCAGCGAGAACTCATCCACTCGCGACCGCGTGACCACGTGCTGGCGGCACCGCGCGAACAATATGGTGAAAGGAGGAAAATCTCATCCGGGTTCGGCCATACCCGTCCGGCCCTGTCCCCCTCCCCCTCCGGCTTCTGGCGGCTGTTCGCGGTAGCACATAGAGCTGACGGTTTTGTAGACCTAGGATAGATGGTGCCACTAAAACTCCGTATAATAAAAGTTTTGTCGATGATACCAGGTTTTTGACGCATTTATATTTATGTTGGAACGACAAGATTTATAGAAAAGTTACCGTTTATCGAGCAGGTGTTCGCACAACTTGCTATCTTTCTACAAGATTCCCCATTGACGTCATGCCGCGTGTTTCTCATGGCCGCCGCTCGCGGCTGCTGGTCGGGGAATATTCTTAGTTTTGCCTCGCTATTACGCGGCAGAATCGCAACATTTCGATGAAAGGAGGTGTGTTTTCTCTCATTTGTGACAGGGTGAACAATATCAAAAGCAGAAGATACCAATTCTTTCAACGTTAAAATCGTTGCACAGCGAACACGTGAGCGACAAAAACGGGCGCCGCGCAGCAGTTTCCATGGCAACTTGAGCGCACGCTGTGACGTGGCGTCTTGGCATAGGTCTATGTCACAGCGTATGGGCTGTTGCTATGGGAACCAGCGCGCGGTGCCCGTTTTTGCCGCTCATGCGTTCCCTGCTTTAGGCGCCCGTTTCCGGGTTGAGCGGCGTCGGCGTAACCGCGCGCGTTGCATTAGGGGACGTTTCCCCACTCAAGTTAGCGGGGAAATTTTCCCGCTAAAATTCTCCACTAACTTTAGTGGGAAAATTTCCCCGCTAACTTAAGCGGGTTAAGTTTCCCCACTAAATTTAGCGGGGAAATTGACGTCGCGTGACCTCAACACAAATTCAGTTTCCCCGATAAATTCAGCGGGGACAGGGACGTCACGAGTTCGTGTCACGTCACTCATGAACAAATTCAGCGGCAGGAGGAAAGGAAGAGAAAAGGAGGGGAGAAGAGGAGGACGTGGAGGGAATACCCTTCCCGTCCTCCTCAAGAGCTGCCCTCTAGTTTCGCATTACAAAAATTTGTAAACGTCCTTAATATTTTTTTTTTTTTCGTTCCTGCAACCGTTGTCCGAGCATAGCACTGCGACCTTCTCGCGTAAAACGTTCTTGACGTGCTTTCTCGAGAAAACATGATAGTTCGAAATCGGAGGGCGGAGGGCACGAAAACCGAAGGTAGGAGAAGGGAAAGCAGACGTATTGCCAGAGAGGAGAGGAGGGTGTGGTTTTTTAATCTGTTTTTCGCCTCCTCGAAAGAAAGAGACGCGATGATGCTTCTTCCTTTCCTCAAACTCTTTCTCTCTCAATAGTGACAGATGGGCCAGTTGGTACATGACTACTTTTTCACTCTCCCTTGGTTACCTAATTTTTTTCCTCTCTCAAGCCAACTAAAGGATTAAAGGACTACAGCTCTCTCTCTCTCTTCCTCTTGGCGAGGAGTGGGTCAGTTGCCCGTTGAAGTTGAGTGCGTAATGCCGTCTGACTAAACAAGAATCAGCTTGCCGTCTGGCTCCCGGCGTGGACTTACGACGCGGAGTCGACGGCTGCGTGCACGCTGGCCACACCGTGTTGTGACAGGCCTTCGTGGAGGGTGGAGGCCGCGTTCACCCCTCCGGGTAGCGGGGGTGTCTTACCATTGTTTGGTCCTGATTGATGATGCCTGGATGGAGAACTCCTGCAAGTGTTGAGGACCGCGCCCATCGTCAACGGATTGACCGGATTTCCGGTGAATATTTAACATTGTCTGCTTACTGTTGTAGCTAGAAGTTACAACATTGTCTCTTTAACAATAGCTATGTTTATTTTTTAATTTGTTTTGCGGGTTTTTCCGCCCAGGGGGCAGAGATAAAGGCGCGAAGCCTGACAGAGTATCTGCCCCGCAACAGTTCAACAGTGAACGGTGCAATGAATACATTCAGCCAAACATGGCCTACTCAGTAAAAATAAAAATAAAAAAAGAAGGCACAATGAAACAGCTAGCTAGTTCAACGTTGAACAGTGTGAAATGTAAAAGTAAATAAAAGGGCACAATAAAACAACTAGCAAAATCCCATGTTACACAACAAGCATGATTCGTACCGTTGAAACAAATGTAACGTCGTATGACACAGAAGCATCATATCACTGATATACACTTAAAACAAACAGCCTTACACAAAAGAAGAAAACAAGATGGAGAGAGAGGGAAGAAGGTTACAGCATAAAATAGGTCTGATGACCGCCATTTAGTTTAGCAATGAAGAATGATCGAATATATGTCAAGAGCCACATTTGTAGTTAAGTATAAGTAAATTATAAAAATAATAACTTAGCCTACATATTACACAACTGAGAAGCTGATACCACTGCCCACGAGAAAGCTTCGGCACTGTTTCATGAAGGCATAAAATGTTTTGGTATAATCTATAGTCACATCTGTTCTGTTTAGCATCTTGGTTATCTGAAATGACAAAGTTTGGCGGCCGTAATTGGTTCTTATTGAAGGCATCCTTCGCTTTGGGTCTCGTAGTTGGTAAGAACCTAAACTCGATTTTGGTGTGGAGTATATTTTATGTTTGTGAATCCATTGTAAGAGCTTAAAATAGCATATTTGTTCTGCCTGAAGCATATTATATTTGATGAATAGTGGTTGGGTTCTTATGTTTCTAATATCTCCTTTATAATTTTCACTCATGCGAAGATTCCTCTTCTGCAAGGTGATAAGTTTGACATAGTTCGAATTGATCGTCGTCTTCCAAACTAAGATGCCGCAACTGATTTTACAGTAGAACAAAGAATAGCACAACCCCTGTTTGAGCCAGGTGGGCAGCAAGTTTCGAAATTTATATATACTTCCCGTAGCACGACATAATTCACCTTTGAGTTTATTCAGTTAAGTGTCCCATGAAAGGTCCTCGGCAAACCATAGGACGAGAAATTTTTGTTCTGACACTTGCTCAAGCACAGTGTCTTCAAATTTTAAGCTTATAGGGCTGCAGTCAAGTTTATTTATCGGCTTAAAAATAATATACTTAGTTTTGCTTGTATTTAGTTTTAAACAATTTGTTTGTAACCAATTGGATAGCTTCAATAGGTAGACACTTGCAGCATTTTCTAGGCATTGTTTTGTCATTCCAGAAAAGAAGACGCTGGTATCTTCTGCATACACTATTAGATCGGGGGAACAGAATATAGTCGTTATATTACTAACATATATAAGAAAAAGAAGTGGACCTAAAACTGACCTCTGAGGAACATCATGCTGTATTTTAAGTCGATTCGACGATTCGCTGTTTATTAGTACATATTGGTAACGATCTGCAAGATACGTTTCAATTAATTTTAGAGCTACTCCGCGCACACCGTAAATTTCAAGCTTTCTACGTAAAATATTTTGCTGCACAGTATCAAAAGCTTTACTTAAATCTAATAGGAGACCAAGAGTAAATAATTTTTTCTCACTATTTTCAACTATTTTATCTTTTATATCAAGAAGCGCTATAGCTCCGCCGATTTTTGCTTTTGAAAGCCGTATTGGGAATGCGTTATTGCATTATGCTTCTCTAGAAAACCTGTTAATCTATCATCAATCACACGCTCAAATATATTTAAAAAAAACTGGAACAAGTGAAATATAGGTCTGTAGTTATTAATGTTTGTCTCACCAACGCCTTTATATACTGGAGTAACCCTGGCTATTTTTAGCTCGTCAGGGAAATCACCACACTGAAGCATCTTATTTACTGTATTCGATAGAACTGGACTAACTATGTTCACAAAGGGGCCCTGCAATCATATTTAACCGTCTACCTTTTTTGTGGTTTCCACGTCTCTTGGGGTTCGGGCAAGCTAGCGGGCACGGAGAGAGTACTAAATATCAGTGCGTCATATTTTAACTGGACGACGCGGAAACCTCCTCCACCGACGGGGGCGACCCGCGGCACCGAAAGCGCGCGATATGTGACGTCTTTGGTCTTGGGCTTCTTACTGGGCAGCGCCGCTAAAAGCTTCTTTTTAGTCGAAATACAAAATATAAGTGTCGCGAACCGCTTCAGTTATTTATGAAAGTAGTTTTTGTTCCGTATTTTAAATCAGAAAAGAAACAAATACAGTTTATAAAGTCCGGAAACCAGAAATGAGCCGTCGACATACCCGCCATCGAGCGGTAAACAAGGCGGCGCAAACTAGAAAAGAATAGAGGGATCCGGCTCCGACCAGCCGCGAGCGTAGAAAGGTCCCGCATGTACGCGGCGGTGCTGTGGTCGTTTACGGACTTGAGAATCCGACCGGTTCCGAGCGTTCCGAAGGCCTTCTGCGCAGGTTTGGCTTGCGTTTGGCCGTTTCGGGGTATGGCAGCGCGAAGTGGCTCCCGTTCTGAACTGACCTTTACCCCGAGTTTGCTGTCGTTTGTGGCGAATGAAGTGTCATGCCGAATTAGTGTTTAATCGCGCAGCAAATGAAATGCGAGCCGCCCTGGCTGCCCGCCTCATACAGCCTATCCAGAACATGCTTTAGTGGCGCCCTCTCGAGCCGTTGACACGCAGTGCGGCAGCCGTGAGCGCTCGCTGAGTTCACTACCCCTCCTCTAGTTCACGACCACTCTAGCAACCAAGGACGTCATGAGGGAGGTTATTTTTTGCTTGTTTTTGTAATTTTAATTTGCCTATAACTTTTAAACTAAAGCGAAATTCGTGAAAAGAAAGGTTTCATTAATTAACTACGTTCAATGCGCTCATTTTCGGTGCGAATTAAAAACCAGTAAAAAAGTCCTTGCAGGGTCCCACCAGCGACGACGTCGTTTTTAAGGTTTCTTATTATTTTATCGATTTCAAATAATGTCATTGGGGTAAGCATAATCGACCCAATTTGGTTTTCTGCGTCAATGCAGTCATCCATGTTGGAAGCCCTCCCAGTGTACGCACCCATGCTAATAAAACGTCTATTCATTTCATCGCCAAGTTCTTTTCCAGTGACACGTTTATTATCTATTAGTATTTCTTTCAGACTGCGTCGCGCCTGCTCTCTGTTCGTGAATTAGTTTACCGTGTCCCACACTTTTCTTTGGTCATTGTGTATATGTAGAAGTTCTTGATAGTATTCGCATTTCGCTTTTTTTAGGTTGGCATTCAGTTTGTTTCTGCATTTATTAAACTCGATAAGCAGCCGCGGATCACGATACCAAATGAAAGCGTGATACTTGGCATTTTTCTGCTTTATTCTTTCATACAGGTCTTTAATCATCCAAGGCTTTCTCATTTTTTTTTACATTTCACTCTACGTTCCTGAAGAGAAAAAGCTGCATCATAGTACTGTCTGACTTTCATCAGGCATATTTTATAGGCATTTCTAGGGTTGCACTAAGCGTAAACGTTTTCCCACATTTCTTCTTCCATAAGGCAGCCGAAAGTTCTTTGCGTTTCCTCATTAATAGTACGATGCCAAAACATCTCTATGTCTTTGTTATTTTCTCTAGCAGAGGAGGACTCGAGGCTGAAGATTGGAAGATGGTCACTAATATGATCCAGTGTTGGATAAAATACTCGATAAAAGTATTTAAGTTAAGTTTCTAACTATTTGCTTCATAAAGTATTTAAAATACTACTCAAGTTACTTTCACTGTAAATTATCTTGAGTAGAGTACCAAATACCTAGAAAAGTAATTAAAGTACTTTTGAAGATACTTCCGCATCACGTAATTTGAATCGACGTCAGTGAGAATGACAATTATACAGTTGCGCAAATCTGGGTTATCAGAATGGTTTATTAGCGCGCAACAACACAAAACGGCAAAAAAAATTGTTGGGCTATCAAATGCAGTTTGACTATAAGGAGCAGAATATTTTCACGAATGACAAATGATGAGGCGGCGAATGACTGAAGAAACTAAACGTTTAATGGGACCAACTTGTGCCCAAAACAAAAAAGAGAAAGGCTAGCGTCGCAGGCGTCGATGTCGGCGAAACAGCAAGATCGAGCTCTAAAACAAAACTGACTCCGGACCGAAAAAAAAAAAAAAAATTGGCTTGCTTTTGTATGTTTATACAGCCTTGATATTGGTACGCCTGAACGGGTGACCGGTCGCTTAGCTGTAGATGAGAAGTTTAGCCAGTGCAGTACAACAGCTAACTTTGGGTTTTTAACGTGCATCACGCTGTAGTGATTACACGAACGCCTGCCGGTACGAAACTCATCCAGATCGAAACGGGCGGGGGCTGTGGGGATGGAACCAAGGAGGTTGCCAGCGCTAGCTTTTGCTACCACCACGCCGAGCACGTTTTCTACACGCGTGGGTTTCTGAAACATTCGGCGTAGAACGTTCCGCGCGTAGAACATTCGTAACTTGATCACACGACAAGGTTCTCGAACTTGTGAGAATGCCAAGTTGAAATAATAAATATAAGAGGAGTCCGCTCTCTGGAATCAAACCTCGAGGCTCTGCGCGAGAGCCAAGCGCGGTCACCATTCGGCCACGCGCTCGCTCGGCGACGCGCGTGGCAATGTCACTGATACATGTTTCAAAACATTTCTGGGATAGAAATAAAGAGGTGGCTTTAGCTATAGTGACATCGCTGAATATCACATCCTACGGCGCACATTATACGCATCGTTTAACTGCAATCCACGGCAGTGGTCGCAACTTGTTCAAGTAGGTTGCGTTCAGAATGGCACTCAGCGTTGGGGGACGCTTTGTTGGGATTTTGAGAGGTCATCCAGCTTTTAGTTAGTTTCCTTCGCCCAGTGGCGGTCCTAAGGGGGGGGGGGGGGCGAAGGGGGCGACCGTCCACCCCCCCCCCCCCCCCCCAAATCGATCGCTTTTTATAATTTTTTATTTTTATTTTACAGCCAAGCAAAAAGAGAGCATAGTCGGTCTTGATTGGAGGATCTGTGACCTCGGACGATGTCTTCACATAGGGACGTAGGGAAGGAGACCCCTTTAAAAAGAGCAGACTCACTGGAGCGTATGTGCTCTCTGAAATCTAATTCCGCCAAAATGAATATGGTGTAAATAGACCCTTGGCCGTTAGCTGCCAACTGTAGTATTTAAAATTTTCGCTAGTTCTGTACACAGTACCTAGATGGCGCCACTGTTACGTGTCCCTCCCTTCTTCTGGGGCTCCCGCGCATCCGCTCGGTTCTTCTCATGACGTGTACAGTTTGCCAAGTGTGAATGAGGTTCTCAAAATTACTTCATTACTTCAATTATTGCTCATTTTCATTAGAAACCTTTCACTGCACTTTTTATATTTGTTATATAAAGCCCCAGTCCTACGACACCTTTCAATGGAAGGTAGTAACATTTGTGAATAAATAAGAAAAAGTATATGTAATGTTGTACGATTGTGCACGTGCCGAATGTATTTAGCGCTAAAGCTATATTGCGAGCAAAGGTTTACATGTTGCGCATTTCCGACTTGCAAACAGTGGGACTAATAAAAAAAATATCGTTATTCACAAAAAAGTGTGATTTCTCTTTTTTTGTTATTTAAGCAGCAATTTCGCCCCCCCCCCCCCCCCCCCCCCTAAAACCAATGTCTGGGACCGCCACTGCCTTCGCCTGTACTCTGCTTACCGATGTTCGCTTACAGATAGTGTTCACGAAAGCGATAAGTGACGGACTGACCACAAAAAGAAAATAAACAAAAGAAAGCCTAGACGTTTTGCAGTAGCGGGGCTAAATATACAACAAGTAAAACAAAACTGTCTTCTTTTTTTTCTCCACTTCTCATTTTATTTTATTTGTTATTTTCTTGACACTCAAGCCTGCATTGTTGTCGTAGGTTGTTTCCCAGTCTGTTTTGCGCCTCAGAGGGGCAATCCTAACTTCCGTAAAACCACCTCTTTTGTATGAGGATTTTTCGGGGAAACTTTAAGAAACAGAAGGCACCTTTGGGAAGACGAGGGGAAAACCTTCATTGTACGAACTTTGGGCTGAAATATGAGTCAGAATCGGCAAAAAAGCAATGTTTTTTTTCACGAGCTCAACCAGTCACCGTAGCTAATCGGAGCTAGCTACATGATTTGGTTGTTCGAAAGAATGTTCACATTTGCTCGTGCCACGCCCACGCCACTTCATACCGAAAAACTCGGAAAATGGCGGAAAGTCAAAAATGTATTTGAAATAATGAGTACAAAATACTCAGAAATGTAATTAAAATAGAGTATCAAGTACTCTCGATCAAAAGTATTTTCAATATACAAAGATACCTCAAAAAGTATTTAAAATACAGCATCTTGAGTACAGTATTTGAGATAGGCACTAGTCTGCGTAATATCACAGATGATGGCACGTGCTGTAATATGATTGTGACTTTATTGTGAACCTTGATTTAGGATACGTTGCGACTTAAGCACGTGCTTTGTTGTAACGATATCTGTGCCTCACCTAGACTTATTTAAACCTTGTTAATTGTCTGTTCAATTTTGACTCTGTCTGAGTCATTCTTCACGCTGCGCCGTTGGGGCATCAAAACAAGGGCCACGCATAGCTGTTTCTTTTTTTTTTCATTGTAGTACTGCTTACTGACTAAGAATTGGGTGTAACAGCGCAGATATACAGTCACACTCACAGGCACACAAGAATCGGACTCGCAGCTGAACTACCAACTAGCCCAAGCCTCCACATGAGTAAGACTTTCTACGTGAATCATCAATGTCAGTCTTATTCTGCTGCTTTCTCATTTTTAGGGTATTGAAAAAATAACAATGCGGATATACGTCTCGAGGAAGCGGAAGGCTCCGAACAAAAACGATGCGAGGCCGAGCTGCTCCTCATCGGGCGCGAGGGCTCCACCCTGTGGAGTCATCACTTGCAAAGCCTCATCTATTGATGATATCATGAGCACTTCAAGCATGTCGGCAGCCGCCGTAACTACTGCATTCGCACACTTGAAAACGATTAGCAATGCCTCGGTTCTTTGCCCTCAAGGAGGGCATGGACGACGTTACAAACCAACGTGGAAGCTTGCGACCAATGGCTTCGTTATGATGCTTCATTGTGAGACCTGTAACGCTGCTTACTAAATGCCCGTACCCCTCCCAAACACATCAGGGGACAAGGTCTCTTACCTTATCTTTGTACAAAATGGCTTTTCGACCTGGAAGAAAGGCTTGTAGAGATTTTAAAGCCATGAGGCTTGCAGTTGTCATCGGGCAGCTAGCCTTAGCCTCTAAACCATCTGTAGATAAGGGTGTAAATGTTGCTCCTTGTTGCTTTAAAGGAAAGCGAAAGGAAATGAAGGATGCTAGAAGGGCACTTCTAACCTTAGTATCTTCGTTGTACTACTTGGCATGTCAACGTCTAACGGTACGTGGCCATGATGATGCAAAAAGCAACGGGAGGCAGCTCCTCGAACTACGAGCAAATGACATACCAGAGCTGCAATCTTGGCTTTGCCGATCTGGGTAAAAATGGCTTTCTCCTAAAATGTTTAACGAACTGTTAGAAAGTATGACTTACGATGTTTTTTGCTCATTGACAAACGAAGTCCACGAAGCAGGGCATTTTGTCGTGATAGTACATGAGACAACGGATATGTCTGTCAAAGAGCAGGTATCAATTTGCTTTAGAAATGTTAAAGATAACTTCGAGTCACATTGTTTATTTTGTGGTTTCTATAACTCAGCAGACACAAAAGTGGCCACACTCTTCTCCATTCTCAGGGACAGGTCGACTCTGCCGTTTTAGTTTGCCGACTGACATGTGCCGGCGGCAATGTTACGATGGCGCCGCAAACATGAGGCAACAGCTCAATGGGCTCCAAGTGCTCATGCAGCTATAAGAGACCCGAGCGCTGTACGTGCACTCTAGAGTGCATTTCCTTAAAGGGACACTGAAACCCCCAAAAATGTTTGTTTTATTTTTGCTAAGCGATTCACTAAGGTGTCACAAGATTACCCAATCAATATTTTGCTACAGCGTTGCGCAAAATTTTAATAAAGTAAAAAAAAAAAAAAAAAAACGCAGCTGCTCGGAACCGAAATTGGACTAGGGAGGAACAAGGAATATAAAGGATGAGAGAGTTAGTGGAAGTCACGTGGCTTTGACACTTTCTTTTCTCTTCACTCAACGTGTTTGGGATTTTTTTTTTAGAAGCCACAAAAATGGGTATCGTATTCCTTTTCTATTTTAACATTGAATGTGTGCGTTCGATGACCCACGACTTTGATTATATTTGGTGGTTGTGTCTAAACCATAGAAAGTGGTTTGTATCCACGGAGAAGAGAGTGAGCTCAACTCGAACCGGCCAGTTCTCGATCGGCAATTTGTGGGCAGAAAGAAACCGAATTTCGAGCTGCAAATTGTGTTCCGGGTAGTTTGGCTCTCATATGTCATGTACAAATAAAAACCTTGGCCAGCATAAATGCCCTGTCAGTGTCCCTTTAATCTTGTGTTACAGGATTTGAATCACAATGTGAACATGTATCGTGACTTCTTAAGCATGATAACTGATCTCCTAAGCATTGTAACGTCCTCCCCAAAGCGTGTCGGTTTGTTTCAAGCGCTGCAACAAAAATATGAAAACATAAATTTGAGAAAATTTTGTCCCACAAGGTGGACCCTCAGGGCGGCTTCTCCGGTCAGTCCTTCTCAATTATAAAAAGCTGATAAAATTTTTCCACCACATAACATCTGACAAGCGAAATGACGCTGGGGCAAAAACAAGCGGATTCCTGAAAGTGTTGTTGAAATTCAGGACGTATTTCAAGCTGAAACCGCACTTACTGATATTTTCGCGGTTGTAAACTGTAAATACCGCATTGCAGAGGCCAACGCTGACATTTGACCGAACAAAGAAAGAATGCTAACAGAAATTAGGGAGATTAAACGAGCTAAGGAAGGGGTGCAGGGGCAGCTGAGCTCGACGTTGATGAACCGTCTCCTCCAACGCAAGAAGAAAGGAAGGCTCCTCGCCGATATGACAATGAATCCGCAGGTCATGTAGACCCGTTCTTTGAGGACATGCATGGACAGCGGTTCTATGAGGCAGTTGACTCGGTACACTCCTCGCTAGACAAAGTGTATGCGCTTTCGACGTGGTATCACATGGCTCACATTGAGCGTTTTATAACAGCTAAAGAAGACGGCAGGTACCTCTGTGAGTTCTACAGAACAGATCTTCAGCTGCACCGTTACATGACCCTTCATATTGTGAATCAACAAAATATGCCATTCAGCAGATTTCAGGATGCTGCAAAGGTATTCTCGGGCGCTAACGGCGAAGAGTTAAGGGCCCTCTTGCCAGAAATGACTAAGCTGGTGAAAGTTGCATTTACCATACGTATCACCTCGTGCACTTCATAAAGATCGTTTTCCTGTCTCCGTCGCATAAAAACGTATGTGAGGTCAACCAGGCCTGCTTAAATTATGTTGCACTTCTGCATGACTACAAAGATCTCACCTGCAGAATAAAGCTTAAAGGCGAAACGAAACGAAAAGAGACGAAACACTTTTTTCATCGAGTGCTGAGGTTCGTGTGAAATTGCAGTGTCCGTCTTTTTCTTTTTTCGTTTATATAACACGGGCGCTTACATGCTCGTCTTTTAGCTCCGTTTCGTTAACTCCGTAAGTCACTTGTTCATCTCTTAATGTTGCCTTTCAAGTAAGAGTTTGGTGGCATTTGTTCGTCTCCGGCCGAGTTCGTAATTTGTCATTGTATAACAGTTGAAAATTAGTTGCTTTTTGTTGATATTGTGTGTACTTGCACATTTTCCCTTGATTCTGTCGATAAGATAAAATTGTGTTTAATTCAGTCACGCTTGCGTCATGCTTATTTGTAGAATGATTATCTGGAAGAAGGTGACCTGCAGTGATATTTTGTTTCTCTTGCATTTTTGTATATGGCATTTGGAGCTACCTTGCCGTATTTATTGAAAAAATAAATAGTTTCTGGACAAAAATGTCCTATGTGAATTAACAGCAATAAGGACGTATTTGCTTGTTTTCATGTGAAGAAAAATAAAGTAACTGACGATGCCCGAGCACCTGCACGTTTGTGAAACTGCTGGGAAGCAGCGTCTCCGCGCGAGATGGGAGAGGGAGAAGAGGAGGTAAAATTGGAGGGAGAGAGGTAAGAGAAGGCAATTGGAAAAGGAGGGCAGCAAATACTTTACGAGGTATTTGGTTAAATGTTGCAATGAACTTCAGAGGCAGATCCTCTTACAGTATAACATAAGTTTCATATCACGAGCACTTTCATCATCCTACGTGGTCTCGAAAGAGGAAATAATCGAAAGTATGCAGGTGAATGAACAGTACTTGATCGAATTGATCGTAGTTTACCAAGTCCCGTAAAGACAAAACTTTTGCCGGATCCGGGATTTGTCTTTCAGCGGCTTTCTATACTTTGATTTATTCGATCATGTACGGTTCATTCATCTGCACATTTCCGATCACATTCCATATGCAACATATGGAATGTGTTAGTGTTTATACAGTCGCAAGTTAGTCGGCCTCAATGGGTGCCTGGTGTCTCAGCTGGAGATGAGAAATTTAGCCGGTGCACTACAACCGCTAGCCTGGGGTCTTTAACGTACATCACGCAGTAGTGATGCACGACCGCACGCCAGTACGATGCTCATTCAGATCGAAATGGGCAGGGGTGGAGATTGATCCCAGGATCTCTGGGTTCTGCAGCGCAAACCTACTCTCCACGTGCCCCGAGCTGGTTTGCGCTAGCCCACTTCGCCACCAATGCCCACTTTACTTATGTATATATATATATGTATATATATATATATATATTTACAGTAAAAAGGAGGTAAATGCTTTAAAACGTATTTATTGGACGACGTTCCGAGCGGGGACCGCTCTTCATCCTGTCCTTATATATATATATATATATAAATAAATAAATATATATGTATATATATATATATATTACTCAGGCACAAATTTCAAGTCGAATTTATAATTTTTTTTGAAAACGATACGTGTTATCGGGCAATTCCTTTAATAAAAGACGCAAACGTCACGTTCTTCGGATCTTTTGTTCTCAAGTTATGGACCGTTGAAGCTGCCAAGGTGGAAACTGATGTTTTTCCAGCTTGTCGGGGGTGCCATATTTCACTCCATCCCTTTTCCTTACTTTTTACGCTACATCAATATAACTTTTTGGGAACACTCTCGACAAATGATTTTTTATGCTAATTAAGCGTCTAGGTCATACATTCTTAATGTATTTTTTTTATTTGTCAAACCGCCTCTCTGCGACGATATTTGACGAAGTTCAGCAAGTTGCGTTGTCTGACCTAATCAACATATTTTTATGATATTTCCATCACTGTTAAGCTTCAATTAATTTCTTTCTTTTGACTATAATTTTAAAATTGTGCAATAAATATATAATGCGCTACATGTGCCTGAAAAACGGATATTTCGAAAACTAGCAAGTTTGGAGTCGATTTTCTAAAAAAAAGCCCACCGTTTATTTCTTTAATTTTTTATTCAGAGTGAGGTAATATAGTAGCCTACTACCAACAGAAATTGTAATGTATTGTTTGTATGGCCACTATTAAGACTCGAATGTCATGCCATGAGCTTTTTGAATGGGATTTCGCACAGGCGCTCTGCTGGGCAGATTTCTGGCCTATGTAAGGTTTTCTCTTATAGTTTCTCTTGTACCTCAATATCCAATCATAAATATGAATAAAATTTAGAGTCGTGTACTTAAAAAAAAAAGTTACTTAGAATTCCGTATCCACGAGTGCGGACACCCAGCCTTCCTCCCCAATACGGGGGAATGCAGATTGTTAGAGAATTCCTCTGGGGCCTTTTGCTTTCGGCTTTGAGTTTGAAATACCGAACTTGATATGTAATTGTCATATTTTCTTATGTCAAAAAGATATCTAATGATATACATATGCACGATTTAGTATCTGACGTTTAGGAAGTACGGTTTATTTTGTGCACATACGGACTCTTTCGTAAAATTACGAGCATTTCGTTGCGTGAACGGTTTCACGTGTGTTAGTCATGTGTTTAGGTTTCATTTCTATTTTCAGTGATTCAATCCGGATTACTTAGACTTTTCCTTCTTGACTTAAGGGGACACACCCCTAGGAGGGTGTGCCCCTTTAATCATTCCTGATTGAAGAAATTTGCATACAGCAAGAACATTTATAAATAGCCTCGATTGAACAGCGGGGTATATCGATAGATTTCATTTTACGACGAATTCGTTGTTTACCTGCTATTCCAATGTCGGCATTGGACTTTGAGGCCGCAGTCGATACATATCGTTAGACTAAAATTACTTTAGCTTAGAAACGGGCGAAGGATGGCTTAGGAGCAATCTTGACGACTTCACTTAGTTCCTTGTTCAAGCATAGTGCAGTGGTGAGAGACTTCGCAATGCTACATCGCTTGCGAGTACGTGAAAACTAGCGTCGCCCGAACGATCACAGGTCTTCAGTCGACCTTCTGAACAGCCTTGTACAACGCACAAATGTGGCATGGCTACCGCTTTGCAGGCTCCTTCGAGTGCCGTGTTCCCCATAATAAACACGACACCGACATCTGGAACCAAAACCAAACGTCTCCCGTGTGTTCCGCGCCGTGTTCTTGTTTTAAAATTTTATTTTGTTTGCCCATAGTTGCTCGTTGCCTGTTTCGCGTCCAGCGTAGCAAAGAGAAATACAATTCTTCTGATTTATTTCCGGTCCGATTAATACTTTTTATGGTTATTGAAGCGGAAATTGGAACAGCTTTCATAAAAATCACGAACCAAAACGTAACCGATGGCACGGCTCTCGTTCCGACCAATCGCTGACGCGTCTCTTGTGACGTCGCGCTTCTTGGCCCCGCATCGGTCACGTGAGCTCCGCTTCTCCTGGCTTCTCCCGCAACTCTCGGGGCGTCGCCCCAGTCGATCCCGGTACGAATTATTACCACGACTGTTTAATTGATTTGCGCGGCACGCAAGCGCCGGTTTCGGCTGAAATTTGGGCAACGTGGCCTGAGACGTGCCTGGAACCCAGTTCAATCGCCGGAAACAAAAATCCGAAATTGCCTTCATTGACCGTTTAAGCGTGAAAAACCTTGGAGTAGATGTTAAATGCAATAGTAAAAAAATAATGAAAGTGTTATTTGCATCAGACAAAGGAGACATAATAATAATTAAATTGGTAATATGTTTTCTCGAGAAGGGCATTGCCTCTCTTATTTCTTCCTCAGCAAAGTGAAGGACATGAATTCGGTATTGGAACTAACGGTGTACGACGAAGACCGGGACAAGAAGTGCGAGTTCCTCGGAAAGCTTGCCGTGCCTCTCATCAAGGTAAATACATTTTGGAAAGATTTAAAAACACTGAAGACAAATTAAAGGCTACCGCTGTGGCATACATATGAATGATTTCTGTTTGAGAGCACTTCAGCAACAGACATAAGGATGTAGATGTCTTGAGCATGAATATATAGGCAGTCAAAGAACTTCTCGCACTCCCAAGCACACACTGGAACGTTCGTCAGAACTCTGTCAAAGGCTCTTACAATTGAGCAGTATCATGATGGAAATCTTCTATTTTCACGTCATTACTTTGACTGTACTTTCTGGCACTCTCTTGTTCACTTCTGATGCCGTAAAAGCTCTTTTTTTGAAAGGTGTCAGTACTCCTGTGAAGGTCTTATGCATAAACGAATGTGTTTCAATGCAAACTGGAAATTAAGCTTAATCACATCTGTGAATAAAGATACACTACCGTAAATTCCCGTAAGCAGGCCCACCCAGAATGAAGAGATAAATCGTGATAAACATTGGGTTGGCTATCTTTAGAGATACAACAGTAAAACTTTATATAAAAAAAATAGTGATAGAACACCGGGATGTGGGGCGACCGCTCAAACCACGTAAAGCAGGAGCTGATACCCCCGCTCTAAACAGGTGGGGATTTGCGACAAACTCCTGTGTCACGGTAAAAAATACGGCGGATTGCGGACGCTGCAGATTCAGTGCGAAGGACACGCGGGAACTGCACAAACTCGCATGTCATGGGAACCGATATCGTAAATCAGGACGCAGCAGACACGCGTTTCACGATGCAAGAAACACGCGGTGTCAACTCGCGTGTCACGGGAACCAATGTCGTGTTCGCCAATTGCGGACAAAAACGCGGAAACCCACTATTAGCTCCCATGTCACACGTACCGGTACTGCATATCACGCAGGTGGTCTGTTTTCCGTCGGACATCTTATGGTGTCCGACGGGAATAGGGGGTGAGCGATGTTTAGTATTTTTAATGTTCTAGATATTTAGCCACAAAAACGGGATGGGTGATCTCTCGGGGTAGGGCCCCCTAATAGGATTTAACATGCTTTATTTCCCTCAGATAAAAAGCGAAGAAAAGAAATGGTACGGTTCGAAGGACCGGAAACTCAAGACTAGAGTCAAGGGTCAGATCCTTCTGGAGATGAACGTTGTCTACAATCCGGTAAGTTTCTGGCTTGTCGCAACCTTTCGCCATCAAACCTTCCTGTGCAATGTTGTGACTGCAGCCCCCAAAACACTGATACATCTGCAGATCAAAGCCTTCGTGAAGACATTCAATCCTAAAGAAACCAAGTTCATGCAACTCGACCAGAAGTTCAAACGCAATGTGAGTAGATCGACTCTTTTCCTTTATAAGGCTACAAAGTTCACACAACCTTCCATCTGAAACCTTAGGCCTGAACATGGTTCCTAAACCTATGAGTAACTTCACAAATTCTCTAAGAAACGACTTTCATTTATGTTCGCGTATCATATATGGTCGTAAAGTCCTCCAAAGCTTGTGTTTGGACTCTCAGAGGAGACTACAATACATACATCATTAAACCATTATATTCAAATATGTTTTTTTTTTTCAGAGTACATGTCCACTACTGTACTACCATGCTGCAGAGAAGTCATAATAGAGACGTATCCTCGACTGTTCCTTTTTCTTCTACTTTGAAACTTCCTCTTTTCCTGCCTCAGTCTCAGGCTAACATCAGAATGGTTAATTTCCACCAGCTCGCCTGCGCACTCACTACAATATCATAGTACAAGGAGCTTTAACGCACTTTTCAATGTTGTTTCGAAGTGCGTGTAGTCTCGAAGCATTGTTTAGTAGAGACAGTGCAGGTTCCCAGATAAAGGGGAACCTTGTCATTGTTTCCGCATTTTATCGTTGTTGTTTTTTTGCCTCAACAGGTGTTCATGCGCAACCTGGCGCGTATCAAGAACATTGTGATGTTTGTCATTGACATGGGCAAGTTTCTCAATAGCTGCTTCCTCTGGGAGTCTGTGCCAAGATCCCTCCTCGCCTTTGCCGTGAGCTACTTTCTTCATCGAGAATTTGCATATTCAATATAAAAGTCAGTCGACAGGAACGATCAGAGACTCAAAAACATTGGCCCTTTTTTTCTAAGTTGTGCTCTGGGTTCAACTCCTAGCGTTCAATGGTGTCTCAACACGCCCTATCAACTCTATCAAACCTTATCTGGGAATCAATGTAGTCTTTTATGAGATTTTCCTCGAGTGGTTCAGTGGAGTGAAGACATAGCGGCCAGCAAACAAACGGATTCCTTCGGATGCTGAAACATGTTACTTTTTTTAAATAGAAGCATTTCCCATTAAATAGATAAGATTGAGCTCAGTCAGGTTCAGGCTATGTAACCATCACGATTTTCAGATAATGTTTTTTTTTTTTTTAATCCAAACTAGAGAACACTGGCTATTTTGCAATCACAGAGCTCGCGAGATGGTCTGGTACAGTTGATGTTTTCCAAGCAGGGAAGTAGCAGAGGAGTGGCGTCACGTTTTCCAGGCCTTCCTCGTGATCACGTACACTGCTGAGCTGTACATGCTGCTCCTGGTGCTTCTGCTGGTCTTCCTCAAGAATCTGCTGGTGCTCACGGTAGTCGGGATTCAGGGGGGCGGCAGGGAGAAGGAAGAGGTGGGCCACGTTGCTCAAAGCTCAAGCAGAAGGCTCATCTATTTCTCTTTCTCCTGCAGCTCAATGAAGACGACGAGAAAGATGAACAGGACGACAAGGATCCCAGACAGTTGAGTTTACCTTCGATGCCAAATTTTTTGTATACGAATGTATCGGTTATAGGTGTTGCACCTTTCCGGTGTCGATTGTACTGGTGGAAGTAAAATTGTGTAGGGTCGTGCGGAAATGTTGAAATGGCGTTCTCTCCTGCCTCCACAAGGAAGAGAAGAAAAGCCTGAAAGAGCGTCTCCAAGCCGTCCAAGAGGTCACCGCTACGGTGCAGAACGTTCTCGGAGAAGTGGCATCGCTCGGCGAAAGGATCAACAAGGACCGTACACGCTTCTCCTTTTGCCGCGATACCAGAGAAAATCACGAAGGCTGGTTTGTTTAGCGAAAAAAAAAAAAACGAGCATTGATGCGAGAGCGAGTCTCTAATGAATCGAAGTGACAAAAGCCAAGAACACAGCACGAGAAATCGGTCTTGCCTAGAAATGTTTTCTAAGAACGTTTCAGAGTCCCAAACATATTTCATTCCTCAGCGACAGGACTTGAGTGAAATATCCCGCAATTAGTTGACCTGAAATGCCATAAACCGTAATAGCTGCGTAATAGTATAATGTGCTTTAGTATCGGGTGAAACGAACGTCGTACAATTTGCATCGGTGTTTGGCAGATGAGCATTGTGCTGAGGTTCGTCTCTCTCCAGCCTGAGGGTATATACCAAATCTGATCTAAGACCACCATTCCGTGTAATACTTCCCTCCGGGGTTGTTCGTTTTTGGGTTTGATATTTTCCGAAAATCAGGGGGTAAAAACTAGGCCCTTTGATTCGAGATGGTAATCGGGGAGAAATCGTTTTTTTTAAATGAATTAATATACAATTCGTATTTTTAGGTGATACTTGGAAATATCCAAGTTTACTTAACTATTGATCGGTTTAAATAGAGATATTATTTTTATCAAAGTACTGTACACAAGATATCATTGAAACAGGGTAAGAGCTCACATGGAGTTTTAAAATTTTCATGAATCCTTGTTGCTTACATAATATTCGGCATGCGCAACATCTGTCTCCATCCGAGACCTGTCCAGTTATCAGACATAGCATCTGAATTGAGAGAACGTTCTCTCAGCATTACAGCCTACGTATACATTTAAAATATATAGTTTCTCACCCTGCTTTTTTCTTTTTATTTTCGCGCTGGTTGAAACGGAAAAAGAAGGGTATTGATACTTCACAATGGACTTAAAGGCAACAGTTAAGGGCTCGATTTATTTCTCTTTTACTGGATTCAGAAAAATCTAGGATTGTTAACGAGGTCTAGCGCTATCGCGTTTGTCCCTACCAACTCTTCGGTTCCCAGAAAAAAAATTTGGAGTAGAGTCGTTTGGAAAATGCCGGTATTCAATTTTTGAATTCAGGGAAACATCGGGCTTAACCCGATTTTTAAGAAACATGTCCGGGGTGTAAATATCGGGAAATATCGTGTTTTACCCAAAAACGAAGGACCCTGCATCCTATCCCCTATGGCATCCGAACCTCCGACTCCTGTACGTGCTGTCACCTTTGACTTCTTGTGAAGACGAATTTAACTGACATCCCAAAGAGCCCCTGTAAGGTTTGACAGACACCAATTAGGTGCACGCTTAAGGGGGCGATGAGGGGCATTAACGTTTTTTGTTGTTTCATCTATAGTGCTGAAATTTGGTGCTCAGTCGCACTTTCAAACATGCAAACAGATTTCATAGAGCTGTACCATATCCTAACTTTTCAATAAATTTGTAATTTTAGTTAGGCCCTCGTTACAGGCCGTTAGGGTAAAATTCTTCACACTTTATAATAACTTTTTATATATTTGCCTTCACCAAGACAAGCCTTGTGCGGTGATGCTATTTTAAGCTTGATTTATTTGTATTATATTGGATTAAACATTTATGACCAAGTTGCACGAAATGCAAAGCTATATCTTTCGAAGACTAATAAATAAAACTATTATATATCATAAAAAGAAACAAGAACAGCATTACCGCACAAAGCATATGTCTTGCTGAATGCAAGTCTAAAAAAAAGTGATGTTTTATGAAGGATTATGCTAAGAGGATTATGTTTCCTGCTATGAAAGGACACCACCAAAATTATTTGTCACGCAGCCGCTGAGTGTAGTGGGCTTGTCCCTCTAATCACCTGCTAAACTTAGCCAAATCAATAAATCGTTATTTTTTTAAATGAATCATTATCATTAATTTATAAATCTGTTATCGTTAGGTAAAAAATCATTATTATTAATCAATACATTTTTTATCGCCACTAATCGCAAAATAATGAATTCTTTATGAAAAACATTACACGTCCTTGCACTGTACACGCTTTAAAGCATGCACTCTTCCTAGCTTTCCAGAGTTATGAGAGATGGGTAAAGGAATGGTGATGGAAATTCTTGTAGCAGGATAATGAAATCTCGCAACAAGTGTGTTTCAGCACGTGTAACTTCAGCATCCCCCAGCTGTCCTGGTTTGCCATCACCATGCTCCTACTTGTCACGTTCATCCTGTGCTACATTCCCATACGCTACGTGCTCATGGCCTCGGGTGAGTTCGCAAGCACACATTGCCCAGAGTCACAAAAAGAACCTTCACTGCTGCATATACTGAAAAGTAGATAGAGGACATTTTTACAATTTTAAAGTAAGCCAGTTTTTTTAAGCCTATCTCAAACTTACAAAGGTTTGAACACTGATTTAATGCTTCAGAAGCCAGCAGTCGAATGGCCACATACAGCAATTAAAGTTTATTTTGCTGGTCACCCGCAGTCAAGCTGTCCTTCAGATTACGCTTAAGTGCGGGCTTTTTCTAATTTACTAATTTCATGAACTTGCTTCGAAGCAGACATCCAGTCGCGATGGAATTCCAGCTTTTATTTTAATGGGATGCAGGAATATCCCTGCCCCTGTGATATATTTTAACTTATCTCTAAGGGTTGATGTTTGGGTAGTTGTGTAAGTAGAATAATGCGGTAGTTGTGTCAGTACTTCAATTGGGTCGAACCGATTTTGTTAATGGCTACAGACCATTCTCTCTGCTCTACTTTTTTGTCAAGGTATTGGAGGGAGTGACATGTAAACACAATTATCTTCATTTCAAGTCGAGCCTTGACCCCAAGCAGCATGCTTTAAATCAGGGAAGGTCAGTGGAAACAAATCGGGTTTCATATAATAAAAATACACTATCTACCTCTGGAGGGCTGGTTGATGCTATTTATTTTGACTTCACGAAAGCTTTTTATCTCGTTGATCATAAACTTAATTGAAAAACCTTCTACCTTGGGTTTGATCGGGTCATTTTCTGGTGGGATCTCCAGTTACATTGGCAGAACGTAAAATTATTATATCAGGGATGTTTTTTTTTTCCTCGTATGTTTTCTTTTAACGCTGTAATGCCTTGGGGATCTAATCTTAGACTCCTGCTATCCAATATTTTTGTTAGTGATTTGGTGCATAATGCACAGCACTCCGAGGTGCTGCAGTTTTTTTATGACATTGTGGCGAGCATGACTGAGAAGGAACGCTTCTTAGTGCTTCCAGAAGATTCGAGTTTACTCTTACCCCGAGTGTAAAAAATAAGGAAGCCAACATGACCTTGCCGAGTCAGTTTCGTCCAAGCTTACTCTCGAACAATCTAGGTTGAATATTCAAGATACTGAGCCTAGTAGATGGGGAGCCGAACGTGGCCTTGCCGATTCACTCTCTCGACGACGAGGCACACTCTCTCGCAGTCTCACTCCAGTCAGCTGTCCCGCCGACGCCGCGAGGTTTGATGCTGCTGTTTCGACGCCCATTCTATCTTTCTCTAGCACAAGTTTTCCGATTAAACCTCTATTTTCGGCTAACGTTCGTCGTGCCTTTTGCTTCCGCGACAATATTAAGATCTATCGCTAAATTAAGCAAGTTACATATTTCCTTATGTTGCATGCTGATGTCAATGCGGTCAAAAAATGGCACTTGAAAATAATCTGACACTTATCCCCTGTGAAACGCAAGTTTTTAGCTGTGCTAATATTCGAATAGTAGTTTCGAATAACACGTTATTCGATATTCGCTTCGAGATGAAGTGGAATATTCGTATTTTTTAAAGTTTTGATCGCAGTGGGTTAGCCTCGTTGGTACTCTTCTACCGAGAATCGGTGCATTGCGAAGAAGCAACGCCCGCCAAGCTCGCTTTTGTGGGTATCGCTTCATCGCAATGCATGGCTGCGCGCTAAAAAGCGCGCTCAACGGGGCTAAGCTGCCGCAATCATCGCGTGAAAAAATACGAACATCGTAGTCGCGTGCTTAGAAGAAATACACACTTTTAAAACGAGATGGTGTAGGCACGCTTCTGATGTATTAAAAAAGACGAAAAATTTGTGAATGTTTATATCTACATTCCAGTAAAATTTCCGTTACTTGCGTTAATCATTGGTGTTTTTTTTTAATTCGAAGTGAAGAAAGAACATTTGCATATAGCCTGGAGATTTATAAATCTTTGATTAAATATAGCTGGAAATCCTTGTAACTTTAATTTTTATTTCGAATGCGTCGTGTACTTGCCATCCCAGAAAAAATCGTGAGGGTGCAGGCGAGCTGGTGAATATTAACCATGTTGAATTAACCTCAGACTGGGGTAGAGAAGAAACATCAAAACGTAGAGAAGAAACGTCAAAACATAATACACGAAGGGAGCAACGATGTAAAGAGAGTAGTAAGGGAGACCGTGCGGATAAAGTCTCTGGGCAACTGCATAAGTCAGGCTTCACTACAGTTTTGAAGCAATTCAAAAAGCTTTCTAAAAATGTATTTTTTTTGTTATTTATCTATTCACTTTTTTATTTGCCATTTAGGTTGTTTGAAGTGCGACCTGCTTGTGAATTCCCAAAAAACCTGTAAAAGAATTTTGCTTTGTGTCGTTCTCTACGGGTATTGGCCCAACTACCGTTTCAGTGTTCTTTTATTATTATTATGTGGAGAGGGCGTGTTATGATTCAGAAGTATGAACGGTGTTTATAATAGTAGGGGAAGAGATCCTTTTGTTCAAGTTTGAAGGTGGATGGATGTTGCCTTATCGCGTCGACCTGTAAAGGTTGTCAACGTTCTGGCATTGTGTGATGAAGACTGTGGCACTTGAACTGTATAGACTTCGTGCTTTTGTGTTGGTGGAAATGACCTTGAGATTGAGACTATATAAGGAGGTTGACTAAATAAACGAGTTATCTGAGTTTGAGAGGTCGTCCTGTCTATTTTCTGTCCCTTCTACGTTTTGATGTTTCTTCTCTACCCCAGTCTCAGGTTAATTCAACATGGTTGCTATCCCAATTTAAGCATTGGACTTTTGAGGCCACAGTCTATAAATATGGCCCGATGAAAATGAACTTATCTTAGAAAATGGCACGTGGAGAAAGAGAGAATAAACATTTTTATTTTGGCAGGTTTGGGTTTTGAGTCAAGCGTGGTGCAGTAAAAGGCCTAAAGAAACTATTCCATATTCGATTAAAAAATATCTGGCGAAAACTACTATAAGCTTTGAATAATATTCGAACTCAAAATCCACTATTTCCAATTGCCCAATTGCATATTTTACAAAAAAGATTCTAATTAATATTTGTATTTATTGCCCAGTTTGACTATTGTGAGGTTTGATAGAATTTGCGACCTTGGAGTGCTGCTTCATTCAGTCCTTTAATTTAGGGCGTCCGTTCTGAATGTTGTTAATGATTTGTTTCAAGTTCTATGTGCTATGCATTATTTCTCGATTGATGCGAAAGTTTTAGTTCGTACGTATATCCATGACGCATCTATTTTGCACTCTTCTCCTATCAAGACTTTGTTCAGCGTCGCCTCGTGCAGATTGTTTAAATTTTTAACGGAACAGCGTGAAGGAGCTCGTGTCGCATAAATGCCGGCGTCGGTGGCGTAAGCTAAAATCCAGGATTGGCCGATAGGTTGATGACGTCAAAGCCACATGACCTCGTGCTGGAATTTGAAACAATTCACAACGCTCATGTAACGTCACGCGTGGAAGAAAAGTGATTAGGAGACGTGGCATGCAATCATTTCACTCTATAAAGTAATTCATTTGCCTTAAAGAAAAAATTTGAAGAATTTTAGCAGGGATTCAAACCCACGACCCTTCGGTTGCGAGCCAAACACGCTACTGCCTAGGTCACGCAAAGCGCGCTTGCACGGCTTGGGGACGAGCGTGAGTTTTTATGTTTATAGGTTTCGTCGTCGCTTAAGCGCCTTCCTGTAATTTTTGTTTGTTAGTTATTTGGTATGAGACCAAACGTGATAGATGGTTTGGGAGGCATATTTATTTTGACTCTGAAAAGCTTTTTAACATGCTAATCGGAGATATTAGTTTTATAAAGTTGAGAATAGCACGACTGATCCACGTTTGTTTGTTAATGACGTTTCGTTTTGAATTCCACAAAAGCGGATTCGTTTTTTTTTTTTACTTCAAGAACGTTGGTTTCGCATCTGCGATGACCCGTTTACAGTTTCTTTACATCCGTGAGAGTGACTTTAGTCTGTCACCTCGTACATTTAAAAGGTTCCTTGGTATCTTAATTACATGTTTTTGGTCAATCCTTTCTTAGTTTATATGAAAATGTTTTAGGTGTTCCTTTTTCTCACATTTTAATTTGTTTTGTTTAATGTGCACACTACAGAGGCCTTCTTCAGACGGGGCGATTTCTCCCAGCAACCTCACGTCGCAACACCAGCAGCACGGGCCACTCGCGTTCACACGCAGCAATCAGTTGCTGCAATTTGCTATTCTCATCATTAAATTTGATGCTTTTTGCACTACTTAGACACGCAGTTAGACGCTATAAACGTGTTCTTGTGCATTTAGATGGCGTTGAGAATACTAAAGCATCTTTCCGACGTGGTTTATTTCCGAAAAAAACGATCCATTTCAAACCAGAACCAAGTTTTTAGTTGTCCTCATCACCGGCACGGGGTATCACGTGAAAAGATCGCGTCCCTGATTGGCTGTTGCCGCTTCAAACGTCGTCGAATCACTCCGAGTTGCTCGCATGTTTCGAGCCGGGATCTCAGCATTTCTTGTGGATCCAGGGAAAGCTAGGGAACAAACCGCCAGCAGCCCCAAAACTGCTGAGAAAGTAGCCCCGTCTAAAACCGGCCAGCGTTTTTTTTTTTTTTTTTTTCAGTAGACGTAATAGAAACAAGCAATAAACGATGACGTTGTTAGTTTTTACAAATACGCGGCTAAGTAGTGTATTTATGTGTCTAAATTGTCCACAGTGTTAGAACGCATAACAGACCATAACAGACCCCCCAAGCGCCCCGGCCCGCGCTAAAAGAATCTTGGGAACGGTGTTCCTTCAGCTCCTTAGTGATCGGTAATTTCGACGCTACTCTTGGTTACACAACTTTGGAGGTTAATTCGGAGTCACCCTGAACAAGCGCCTATGTACCCCAATGACCTGTCATATCGCTTTTAGAATTTCTCCTCAATGTCAGCGTTTTTGATACTGTGCATGCTGTCCACCCTTCAATCTGAATGGGCCGCAGAAATCTCTTACATTATTATCATGCTGGTATTAAGTTAGAAACGCTAAAATGTTATAAACATCCGCGCGGACTCCGAGTTAAACGCTGGTTTTTGTTGTTGCGAATTATCGGCTTTTTAAGCAATTCCTGCTCAAACAACAATCACGAGAATGATAATATTGTAAAAGATTTCTGAAGCTCAGCCAGGTTGAAAGGTGGACCACATGCGCAGTATCAAAAATGCTGACATTGACGAGCAATTTTAAAAGTGATATGACAGGTCCTTGAGGTATATCAGGCGCTTGTTCAGGGTGACTCCGAATTACGCTCAAAAACTGTGTAACCATGGAGTTGGTCGAAAATCAGCGATCACTAGGGAGCTGAAACATCTCGTCGCTGTTCCTGAGTTCCTGGTTTCCTGGCTGCATCTCGTCCGGGACCTGCGTTCTGCGGTCCCTGGCTACGTGTCGTCGAGCGCCCCGGCGAGGGTGCAAACCGCCATGGCGGCCGCGTCGACGGAATCTTCTCCCCCGCCGAAAGCGCACGCTTTCGACGTTGTCGTGCCAGTAGGCACATCGGCGGACGATCTCATTGATGGGATATCCGCCATTGTGGGGCTGCCCGAAATTTTCTCGGCGCAGCACCTAGGAGGTACAAACTTCAAGTCGTCGCAACACCCGTGCAGCCGCCCTCAAGCTTCGTGAGGCCAGCAGCGTCTCCATCGCCAACCAGTCAGTCCCCATCGTGCCGACGGGTCCGCAAGTGACGAATGTGACTTGCCTCTTCCTGCCGACGTTTGTGCGCAACGACCAGCTCGTCCAAGCCCTGGCCCCGTACGGCAAAGTCATCGACGTCTCCTACGCAACCTACCACCGAACGGCGACTGTGAAAACGGGAACCCGCTTCATCCGCATGGAGATGAAGGAGGCTAACCCCCTGCCCAACTTCCTGCGCGTCGCCGGACATCGTGCTACTTTTGACTACCGCGGCCTGAAGCGCGTATGCCGACGCTGCAGGCAGGAGGGCTACGTCCGGGCACAGTGTACGACGGGCTACTGCGACCGCTGCGGTGTCTTCGGGCACCCAACCGAGGGCTGCACTGCCAACTGTGGACGCTGCGGTGGAACCCACGCGACTGTGGACTGCACGGCCAAGAGAAGCAACTCCTCCATGGTCACCGGAAACTACGCCACCGATTTCCCGGCCCTGGACCCAGGAAATGCGACCCGTCCCATCGCCCCCGAAGCTCCGGCCGTACCAACCGTCTCCACCGTCGCCCCTCCGTCACCACCTGACGCCGCAGCCGCGGCCGCACCGCCGCCTCTACCGTCGCCGCCCCCACCCGCCCCACCTGAGCCAAGCCCGACCGGCTCGGGGGTGACTTCAGCCGAAGCGACGGACTCTGCCCGAACCGCGGCGGTTATTGTAGGCGACACCGCCTATGCAGCGTGGAGCCAAGCGTCGGGTGATGGCGAGGTGTCCAGCGACAGCGAACACCTCGTCATCGACGAGAACCCCGCTCCAGGTGGCCCCGCAGCGACACCGACCGACAGTATGGATACGACCACAACTGACACACCGGACTCCGACTCGAGCCGACTACCGCACGAAGACTCCAAGCGTCCCCTCAGGAGCAGCGGTTCCCGCTCACCTGACAGTGGGGGCACACGAGCCACGTGCCCCAAGAAACCGCGAAAGGCCTCCCCCTCGCGTCGGGACCCCTCTCCAGCACCGTCCGACAGCTCCACGTTTTAAGCAACACGCCGGTGTCCCTATTCTTTATTTTTTGTTCTGGCCACCCTTCGCATATCATCCCTGAATATGCGGGGCTATCGAAACCCAGCGAAGCACACTGAAGTGATGCACTTCGCGAGGATGCAGAACGGCGATCTTCTGTGCTTGCAAGACACCAACTTTGCCCGCTTCCGTGACGTTGCGGATTTCGAAGCCCGGTTTTCTGTGACTGCTTTCTTTTCTTACGCGCCGCGCCGCGCGACGGGCGTGGGCGTGGTTGTCTGCAATCGCAGTCTGCTGGGCAACGCCACTTATCTTTTCGATACGGAGGGAAGGTCTCTTCGTTTGGACTTTTTCTTCGGCGAACAGAAATTTCGCCTCGTCACTGTCTACTCGCTAACTGTATCGACCTTCCAGCACGACTACTTCCGCAGCCTAGACGTACATCTACTCGACGCGGGCCCGTGCTTCTTGGTTGGCGACTTCAATTGCGTTCTCTACTCTTACGCCGACGTTCGGGATCCTGGTCAGGTTCGCTCAACCTGGTCCGCCCGTGAACTTAGGCGGCTCGTGAGGCACTTCGACCTAGTGGACGGATGGTCCTTACTGCATGGATCCACCCACCAGTCCACGCGGAACAGAGGGGCTTCGGGAAGTCGCATAGACCGGTTGTACTTGCCTCGCACGCTATCCGCCGCGCTACAGACCTGTACTGCGGTGGACTTCCCGTCGTGCCCCCCAGAAGAGATTTCCGATCACCGTCCGCTACTTATCAAGTTCTGCTTCGACTCTGCCGTGGCACGCTGCTCGCGTCCAGGGCGTCTGGATTCCAGGATCCTTCACGACGAGACCATGCGCCGCACGTTGGGCAACCTGGTCAAGGAGTCGCTAGTGGGCGTACGCCCGGAGCCGGCGTCTTGGGACCACCTGAAAGGTCAATGGCAAAGCTTCAGCACTCTGATGGGACGGCACCTCCGCGAACGGCATCGAATGCTTCTGCAAGACACTATCCTCCGAATCCGTATCGTCCGCCGAGGGGGCGCCTTGACCCCCTTCATGAGGACGTACCTCGACCAGCTGCAGAGACGCTACGAACGATGCCTTCGGTGGGACTCCACCGCGGCTACCGTCTTGCAGGCTCAGGGGAGCCCGTCGGTCCACCCGGAGGTACTGCGCTACACCCATCGCACAAGCCTACAAGCCTTCGAGAGACAGCAGACGCCCTCCGCGTCGGGGTCGCTCGGCCACCTTGACAATGGTCGCTTCGCAGCCCACTTACGGTCGCTGGCCCAGTCGGACGCGCCGGTTGATCGCAATTCGGTGTCCTCGCACCCTCTGCTCAGCGGCCTCCCCAAGATCTCCGCCGAGGATGACGCGGGCCTGCGACGGCCCCCGTCCCCGACCGAGCTGTGGAATGTTTTGAAGCGAATGAAGAACGGCTCCGCATCAGGACCGGACGGTCTCCCAGCGGAGTTCTACCGCACGTTCTGGCTCATTGTCGGGAACTTCTTTACCGCTGTCGTGCGGGTCTACTTTGAAGACCTCCTCCTACCGCCATCCTTTCGGCTGGGACGGATCGTACTCATCCCCAAGGAGGGTGGTGACAATGCCGACCCCGGGGCATGGCGCCGATAACGTTATTAAACAGTGACTACAAGCTCCTCGCGGCGACCCTAGCCTCGCGTCTGCAAGCTTTTCTACCGGAGCTGGTGAACCCCCGACAGACGTGCTCGGTGTCGGGCCGCAGCATACATACTTTGACGACTCTCACACGCGACGTCCTGGAGTTCACACGCTCCCGACGGGCGAACGGGCTTCTCGTGTCGTTGGACCAAGCCAAGGCGTTCGACCGCGTCGAGCACCAATACCTGCTCGGTGTTCTCGACGGGTTTGGCTTCTCCTCCGAGAGTGCTCAGCTGTTCGCAGCCTTGTACAGTGACTTGCGGAGTGACTTGTTCCTGAATGGCTCCTTAGTGGCACGCTTTCTGGTAACGCGAGGAGTTCGGCAGGGGTGCTTTCTGTCCCCAGTACTTTTCGTCCTCAGCTTAGAGCCCTTCCTGGTTGGAGTCGCCAGGCACCTCAGCATAAGCGGACTTGCTCTACCTGGGTCCGGTGAGCTTCGCGTCTCGGCGTAAGCGGACGACGTGACCCTCTACCTGCGCGACGAAGACAGCCTGGTGAAGGCCCTCCGGCTCTTCGACGAGTATGCGTGCCTCTCCGGCGCACGGTTGAACCCTGAAAAAAGCAAATCTCTCTGCATCGGGGCTCCCCCCACGTGCCCGCCATCTCTGCCGCGAGCCCAGTCCGTTGCCATTCTTGGGGTCTCGTACGATGCCTCCGGCGTGGCTCCGGAGACCTGGGCCAACCAGCGTCAAGAGATCATCGACAAGGCCGCTGAGGCTGGCCATTACGACTTCCCCATGGCTGTGCGGCGGTACCTTGTTCAGACGGTTTTCTGCGGAAGGTTGTGGCATGTGGCCCGCGTAGCCCACCCGCCGCGCCCCTTCATCCTCCGAGTGCGCTCGGCGTTGTTTAACTTCTTCTGGAACAACCGCACAGAACTCGTGAGGCGCTCCCGCTTATGCCTCCCCCGCTGTGAAGTAGGGTGGAGCTTTCCGTGCATCGAGCTGGCAGCGCCCATACTGGCCCTGAAGACAATCCTGGCAATCCTTGACGACCACGACAACCCAGCACGGCCGCTCACGCTCTACTTCCTCGGCGCCAATAACCGTCTTTTGGGAGACTCTCTTCCGAGCTCTCTTCGGCCCCGCGGGGAGACGACCCCTGCATTTTACAGGTCTACCGCGGATCTCTTCGACAAGCTCAGCGTCCACGTGTCACGAGAGGAGATACTCGAGGCCCCGGCGTCTAGGCTTGTTGAACGCCTAGTGGTGGCAGACCAACCCCCGCCGCCGCCGGGCGCGGTGCAGCCGTACCCGTGGCTGGCACTGACGTCGTCCACGCTGCCGGACCACGTGCGCGACTTTGAATGGTTAAAAGGTTGGGGTGTCCTCCCAACAAAAGACAGGCTTTTCCGCTGGGGTGTGGTACGGGACGCACAGTGCGTCAATTGTGGTGCATTAGAAACAAACGCGCACGTCGTGAGAGAGTGTGTACCGGCGAGGGACCTGGCGCATAATACAGCTCTCGTTTCGAGGTCTCGGGGTGGACGTATACGTCACACAAGGCCGTTGCCCGCAGGGCGCCTTTGCGCTGCTACTAGTGGCAGTATGTGAGTGGGTGCTGTGGCGAAACCGTTGTGTCGCGACGGCCCAGCGACAACGACGCCGCGCGTTGTGGCCGCTGTTGTGGGACATCCGAAAAGAACTCACCGCCTACCTGGACGACCAGCGGTTCTCCCTTGGCGAACAAGAGTTCCTCCTCCGGTGGTCGTGCCGCTACCTTTGTGTGGTGAGGGGTCGCGTCATGATCAACTTTTTACTGTTTAATGGGCCTTAAACTCTGGTTGATACTACAGACCAGTCCCCCGCGAGACCGTTGAATTTGTTTGTTGCGTGCAGCGAGCGTGCATTTTTGTGGAATAAACTTTTCTGAACAGCTGAAACATCTCGTCGCTGTTCCTGAGTTCCTGGTTTCCTGGCTGCATCTCGTCCGGGGCCTGCGTTCTGCGGTCCCTGGCTACGTGTCGTCGAGCGCCCCGGCGAGGGTGCGAACCGTCATGGCGGCCGCGTCAACGGAATCTTCTCCCCCGCCGAAAGCGCACGCTTTCGACGTTGTCGTGCCAGTAGGCACATCGGCGGACGATCTCATTGATGGGATATCCGCCATTGTGGGGCTGCCCGAAATTTTCTCGGCGCAGCACCTAGGAGGTACAAACTTCAAAGTCGTCGTCAACACCCGTGCAGCCGCCCTCAAGCTTCGTGAGGCCGGCAGCGTCTCCATCGCCAACCAGTCGGTCCCCATCGTGCCGACGGGTCCGCAGGTGACGAATGTGACGTGCCTCTTCCTGCCGACGTTTGTGCGCAACGACCAGCTCGTCCAAGCCCTGGCCCCGTACGGCAAAGTCATCGAAGTCTCCTACGCAACCTACCACCGAACGGCGACTGTGAAAACAGGAACCCGGCCGCTTCATCCGCATGGATATGAAGGAGGCTAACCCCCTGCCCAACTTCCTGCGCGTCGCCGGACATCGTGCTACTTTTGACTACCGCGGCCTGAAGCGCGTATGCCGACGCTGCAGGCAGGATGGCCACGTCCGGGCACAGTGTACGACGGGCTACTGCGACCGCTGCGGTGTCTTCGGGCACCCAACCGAGGGCTGCACTGCCAACTGTAGACGCTGCGGTGGAACCCACGCGACTGTGGACTGCACGGCCTAGAGAAGCTACTCCTCCATAGTCACCGGAAACTACGCCACCGATTTCCCGGCCCTGGACCCAGGAAACGCGACCCGTCCCATCGCCCCCGAAGCTCCGGCCGTACCAACCGTCTCCACCGTCGCCCCTCCGTCATTACCTGACGCCGCAGCCGCGGCCGCACCACCGCCTCTTCCGTCGCCGCCTCCGAGAGTGCTCAGCTGTTCGCAGCCTTGTACAGTGACTTGCGGAGTGACTTGTTCCTGAATGGCTCCTTAGTGGCACGCTTTCCAGTAACGCGAGGAGTTCGGCAGGGGTGCCCGCTGTCCCCGGTACTTTTCGTCCTCAGCTTAGAGCTTTTCCTGGTTGGAGTCGACAGGCACCCCAGCATAAGTGGACTTGCTCTACCTGGGTCCGGTGAGCTTCGCGTCTCGGCGTATGCGGACGACGTGACCCTCTACCTGCGCGACGAAGACAGCCTGGTGAAGGCCCTCCGACTCTTCGACGAGTACGCGTGCCTCTCCGGCGCACGGTTGAACCCGGAAAAAAGCAAATCTCTCTGTATCGGGGCTCCCCCCACGTGCCCGCCATCTCTGCCGCGAGCCCAGTCCGTTACCATTCTTGGAATCTCGTACGACTCCTCCGGCCTGGCTCCGGAGACCTGGGCCAACCTGCGTCAAGAGATCATAGAGAAGGCCGCTGAGGCTGGCCATTACGACTTCCCTATGACTGTGCGGTGGTACCTTGTTCAAACGGTTTTCTGCGGGAGGTTGTGGCATGTGGCCCGCGTAGCCCTCCCGCCGCGCCCCTTAATCCTCCAAGTGCGCTTGGCGTTGTTTACCTTCTTCTGGAACAACCGCACAGAACTCGTGAGGCGCTCCCGTTTATGCCTCCCCCGCTGTGAAGGAGGGTGGAGCTTTCCGTGCATCGAGCTGGCAGCGCCCATACTGGCCCTGAAGACAACCCTGGCAATCCTTGACGACCACGACAACCCAGCACGGCCACTCACGCTCTACTTCCTCGGCGCCAATAACCGTCTTTTGGGAGACTCTCTTCCGAGCCCTCTTCGGCCCCGAGCGGGGACGACCCCTGCATTTTACAGGTCTACCGCGGATCTCTTCGACAAGCTCAGCGTCCACGTGTCACGAGAGGAGATGCTTGAGGCCCCGGCGTCTAGGCTTGTTGAACGCCTAGTGGTGGCAGACAAACCCCCGCCGCCGCCGGGCACGGTGCAGCCGTACCCGTGGCTGGCACTGACGTCGTCCACGCTGCCGGTCCACGCTGCCGGACCACGAGCGCGACTTAGAATGGTTAAAGGGTTGGGGTGTCCTCCCAACAAAAGACAGGCTTTTCCGCTGGGGAGTGGTACGGGACGCACAGTGCGTCAATTGTGGTGCAATAGAAACAAACGCGCACGTCGTGAGAGAGTGTGTACCGGCGAGGGACCTATGGCGCATAATACAGCGCTCGTTTCGAGGTCTCGGGGTGGACGTATACGTCACACAAGGCCGTTGCCCGCGGGGCGCCTTTGCGCTGCTACTAGTGGCAATATGTGAGTGGGTGCTGTGGCGAAACCGCTGTGTCGCGACGGCCCAGCGACAACGACGCCGCGCGTTGTGGCCGCTGTTGTGTGACATCCGAAAAGAACCCACCGCCTACCTGGACGACCAGCGGTTCTCCCTTGGCGAACAAGAGTTCCTCCGTCGGTGGTCGTGCCGCTACCTTTGTGTGGTGAGGGGTCGCGTCATGATCAACCTTTTACTGTTTAATGGGCCTTAAACTCTAGTTGATACTACAGACCAGTCCCCCGCGAGACCGTTGAATATGTTTGTTGCGTGCAGCGAGCGTGCATTTTTGTGGAATAAAATTTTCTGAACAGCTGAAGGAACACCGTTCCCATGATTCCTCGAGTGAGAGCCGGGGCGCTTGGGAATATAGCAAATGGTCTGTTAGACCAGTTACAAAATTAAAAATGTTTTCTCTTTTTAAAGAAATTACTTAGAACTTCAGGGATCTTCTGGTCGAAATCACGTTTGCTTTAAAATAAAGCGCGAGCTTTTTCTAGTTTTGAAGGTAAGATACCGCTCCGCTCACGCAGGCGTGGGTGAACTACGCTTGAGCGAACGCCGTTACATCGAAACACGTTTTAGAGACCGAGCACGTTTTATCGAAGCTCGTTTCGGAGAAAGTGGAGCCTTAATTTAGAGAAACTCCGTTTATCGAAAAAGAACGCTGTTCAAAAAAGGCTTCCCTGCTTCGCGCGTGTTGATGTATTGTCAAGCACTGAGCTCTGCCACTTAGGTTGGATAGTTGCATTGACAGTTTTCTAAATATCATTTATTTCTAAAAAAAAGAAAATCAGAAAGACCGGCAATAGTTTGTCCGTGCTAACTGTGTGGCAGTATACCTAAAATGTGTTTGCACAGACAAATTACAAACGCGTATTTTGTTAAAAAAAAAGGCTACATTTTATTTTATTTTTTTATTTTTAATGCCTCAGAAATACTTTAAAGTGGCAGCACGTGCTATAGCACCGATTTAAGCAACGTTGAACTACAACACCAGACGCTTCGATAGCCGCACTCGATCAAGAATGCTCACAGAAAGGTTATAGCTTATAAATTGTTGTAGGGTGCGGTTATCCAAGAGCTAAAGACGATCCACTAGAACTTTTTAGTATCGACACACACCATTGCTGCCTTCTCACCTCATGTGGTTGCTGGGATGCGTAAATATAAATGTCACCTACATTCGTTGGCCATCATATAGTGTGAGTTACGCACACAATATTTGTGCTCGCTGCTAGAAAACAGAGACCTTCAGAAGATGCCCGCGCCTGGTACATCGTTCTCTTCTCCATCGATCCCAATTTGAGGCAGGTTTGAGCGTGATAAGCCGTTTTTTTGAAGATAGAACGTTTTGTGAAGATGTGAGTCATCCTTACATATTCAAGTTACCACTTCTCGCGCATGTGTTTTGAGCTCCTTGATCAACCGAAAACATCTATGCAACATTCCTTCAATGGGTGCGGGGATGCATCGCAGCTCTCAAGTATGCGTTTACTTTGCCACGGGCTAAACCAAAGACCTTCGACAGCGGAAATTCGGTGACTGCGCGGGCGCAGCCTTGCAGCTCCGTAAAACCTACACCCGAGGGGCTAGGCTTGGTGAGCGCTAAAGAAATGGGGCAGATTACGCGATAGGAGCTGAAGCTACCCGTAAGTCACGAGGTCGCTGCTGCTGCACCCATCGCCCGTCGCTCAGAATGGGGATTTTCTAGGCTTATCCTCTCAGAAGAAGCCGGCGCAAAAGGGGACCTTTCCCCTCGCCTCGCCGTGCTACAATACAAGAAAGAAAGAGGGCGAGGAGGACTTTCCGCCAGGCGGAAGAATATTTCTGCTGGTCCCCCTTTAAGCAAGGGTTGTCGCTCAAAGTTTGCGTCGCTCATTTTATTATTCACATGTGGATCAACTCGCATGTTATACAAAAGAGCAGCAGCTCCAGGATTTGAAACGGATCATGTGTAGTATCCATTAGCGGAAGAGTTCGCCCCGACCACTTCTCAACTCGAAACCTTGCTTGTCACAAAGACCGCGTAGAGGACATAGGCAAATATTTGAACTGGCTTTGTTATATTTTGCATCCGCTTTAGACATTCTCAGGTTCTGGTTCTCCTACGGGCTGCGAGTAGGTGCCGTAAGCAGGATTGTTTTTTTTTTTTTTTTATTTCTGTGTGTGTTTGTGCATCAGTGGGCTAGTTTGAACGAAGGACTTACAAAGCTACATTCTGCTCGCTCAAACTTCGCCCTGAATGGCCTTTGTCACGCACTGGGGCTTCCCTGGGGCTTCCCACCCCCGGTCTCAGCTCGAAAAAAAAGCAAACAGACATTCACCAGAAACTGTACATCCAAAGGGGTTGACCTCGTTTCCTACTGCTCCGCAAAAAAATTTCTTTTTTCTCTTCGAAAAAAGAAAGCAAATTTTGTTTTTGTCATTTCAGAAAAAAAAGGTGTGTGCAAAGGGGGGGGGGGGGGGGTGGTCCCGTGGAAAAATAGTAGCGGTTAGAAGTAATTTTTATTACTTCAAAAAGTAATCAGATTACTCTTGTGATTACTGCCTAATAAAAGGAATCAACTGATTGCAAGATTACTTTAAAAAGTAATCGATTACAAGTAATTTGATTACTTGTAATGCGTACGCTACAAGTCTGGGCATATGCTTCGATTTCGAAGGAAAGAGGAGATTCGACGGCGCACGTCAATGTAAAGCTACGACGGCCGTCCGGCCGATACAGTCCGGTACGCAGTTGTGGCTGCCGGTATACAGTTTTCCCTTCGGGCATACTTTCACCTCTAATTTGATTGGGCGTCGTGGCGGGTATATTTCTTTATTTCAATACCCCCAGGGTTCGAAGGCGCTACACATAAAAAAGACATACGAATTCACACTTTAAAAAAAAAATTAAAAACGTTTACAAATCTCTGTAACGCGAAACTGGAGCGCAGCTCTTGAGGAAGAGGACGGGAGGGTACGGAGGGCAGGGTATGCTCCCCCTCCGTACCCTCCCTTCTCCTAGCCTCCTTCTCCTAGCCTCCTTCTCCTCTCCTGCTCCTTCCCTCCTCCTCTTCTCCTGCCGCTGAATTTGTTCATGGGAGGCGTGACACGAAGTCGTGACTTCATTTTCCCCGCTGAATTTAGCGGAAAAACCGAATTTGGTGTTGAGGTCGCGTGACGTCGACTTCACCGCTAAATTTAGCGGGAAAATGTAAATCGCTAAAGTTACCGGGAAAATTTTTGCGCTAAATTTAGCGGAAAATTTTTACAAAAAAGTTAGCGGGAAAATTTCCCATAACGCAACGCACGCGGTTGCGCTGACGCCGACGGCGACGCCGCTCAACCCGGAAACGGACGCCTAAAAGCTGCGCTCTAAAATCATGCGATAAAAATACAAACAAAGTAAGCCATTTTGTTAGAAATGAATCAATCCGCCGTTTTAGCAAGGGTGATTAGTTTACGCCACCTTAAACGTCGGGCATCTCAAGTAGCGGCCAGACTCTTTAAACCGACCGCAAAATTCGGTTTCTTAACCTACCGCGCAACGATTTTGTGCAGCATTGCCAACATGCTGTGCAATTTTTCTATAAAATTTGCAAAAAGCGAACTTACCTGAGGAAAAGGTAAAAACATAAATAGGCTTAGCGCCTATGGAAATGCAGCGAAGCCACCGGTCTTCAAACAATAGGGCGGCCAGGTTTGAAGACCGGTGACTTCGCTGCATTTCAATAAGAATAATCCTTTTTCTTTCTTTACTTTTTCCTCGGGCAGGTTTGCTCTTTGCAAAATTTATAGAAAAATTGCGCCACCTGTGGGCAACGCTGCTCAAAATTGTAGCGCGCTAGGTTAAGGAACCGAATTTTGCGGTCTCTTGAAAGAGCCTGGCCTCTATTTGGGACAGCCGGTAGTTCAATGGATGGTACGTTTACCCGAGGTGCGGGAAGGCGGCACCACTAAGATGACGTTCTTGGTGTTGATGCATGCTGACATTTCGCAATTCATGGGACACAACAATTTCTCAATCGACGGGACAGGAGACGTTCATGGTAGGACGGGACGTTCGGAAGACGTGTTCGCGCGTGCTAGGGTCATGACCTGCCCCGCAGATCATGTCCCGGGAGATCCGGCCTAACCTGAGTGCGGCTCTGGAGGCGGAGCGGACGAAGAAGAAGGGCAGCTGATCCTGGGCCTCCCTCCAGAAGCTGGCCCGGCAGCGCACGGAGATGGTCCCCGCCTTTCACTTCACAGACAACGAATGGCGCCGTCGCGGTTCGCCCCAACGTTCCTCGTGACGCGTGCCTTTTTGCGGGGTGCCACGTCTGCTGGGATATTCGACGTCCCCCCTCTCCATCGCGACCCCTTCTTCTTTCAACGGGGATTCTTCCTTTTACGAAGGTTGCGCGGCGAGAGACTCTTCGAACGGGTTCCGTTTCGCCAATGTTGCGAGGGAATGTGGAACTGCGTTAGAGCGACGTCGATGGACGAGCGATGGTCTATGTCCTCCGTGTTGTTTAAACTCGGTCTGTGGCGTGTACACACAAAAAAAAAAACTATCTCTAACGGTTCCCGAAATCCGCAAAATTTTAGGCGCGAGCAGTTTATTGCTATAGTTAGTCTAAAATCAGTACAATAAATAAAAGAACCCTCGGAAGGAAGATACGTGGTTCGGCGCCAATTGACCTTTTTCAGAGTTTGGCCACGACCGTGGCGCGCCCTCGCGGGAATCGCTCGAAACATTTTTGGTGGCTCCCGGAACGTCTCTCCGTCGTCCGCGCCAGGCTTGGCTTGTCTCCCGGTCCATGTGTTTTCGTGTGTTCTCTGGTGGCGTTGTTCCCTCCTTTACCAATTTGAATGTGTCTTTCTGTCGTCGCTTCGCGTGCATATTTTCTTCGAAATGACTGAGAAGGACCCGGAGGATTAACAAAAGTCAATGTCTAGGAAACAGAGGACCTTGTTCATTTTTATACCTTCAGGGATGGATAGACCGCCGACGCCGCATCGGTTCTTAAGGCTCTGTTATACTCCGACGTAACGCGCGCGCAGGCGAACGCTCGCCGAAGTCGGCTACGTCACGTCAGTCACGCCGCGCGCGTCAAAAATTCGCCCTCTTTATACTCCGGCGGCCCTGGCGACTGCCGCGGCTGTGCGTCGGTGGGCCGCCGGCGTGGCGCATGCGCAGAATCTGACTACGAGGGCACGTTTCCTGTGAGAGTGCGCCACTTCCCGGTTCCTTTTCGTTTCGAATAGCAGACGAGAATGCTCGCGCTTCTTGAGCGCCAAGTTCGAGCGAAGGCGTAGACGTACCTTGCACGACGAAAACTCGCGCTTGCACTGTTGGTGCACCACCTGCGCCGCAAGCGTAGGCGGTCAATGTACATATACGGTACATCTTTGACAAGCGCACGGTCTACGGTACTCAAGCTTCCTCGTGTCGTAGACACACGGGTGAGGACGAGTTCCCTCGATGAGCTTCTCGACCGACCGAGTCCGATTCTTCAAACATGACGCCACACGGAGTGGTGCTCCTGTCTTCTGCTATTGCTCGCATTCGCCGCGCTTCCCGCGCGACGCCTGCCGGGAGCCAGCGTGTGATGCATCCTGGTCCGGCGTCGCCGGCGCGGCCGGCGCGGCTGGCGCGGAATACCGCATGCTCCATTTTGGCGTCGAGGCGGCCAGGCTGCGTCGAACGCCGCCGGTCGCGTCGGTTACGCCACGACGCCGGAGTATAGAGCGTCGGGTTTTCGCCGACGTGACGTCGCTGTGACGCGCTCGCACGCGCGCACGCGTTACGTCGCAGTATAACAGAGCCTTTACTGTCGACTGGTAGTCACTTCATAGTCACTTCGGTGTCGCGTCTTGCAACAACTAAAAAAAGGGGTCTGCTCTCAAAGCAAAGTCGCAGATGTTATGTGAGGAAAGTAATGGTGGCCAGCTTGGATACCGACCCAATCATCTACCTTGTGCGGAGCTTGTGAGCTTAATTTATGATTCCCGGCTACTACAACCAGCTGATTTTACTCTCCTTGATCGCTTAAGTTATTCATGCTTATCGCATCCGTCACTTCTCCGTCCTGTGTACCGCGCGAGGGCACGGGACATTGCCGTATTCGGGAATGTGTAAACAAACTCGGGCGGTGCGAAATCCGAGCCGTCTTGATATCGCGAAGGATTGCCTGCACAGTCAGAAAGTAAGGAACGGTATGTTAGAAAGAGGGATGGGCAAAATACATGCAAATATGTATCGAAATACAAATACAAAATACTCCGTCAAAAATATATTTAATTACAAATCTAATTACATTTCCAAAAAAGTATTTAAGTACAAGATACAAATACAACCAAACGTATTTGGTCTTTTCCAAATACTTTTCAAAATACATTCGTAAAAATTTGCGTCAGCGACTTCAGGACACCTGCAAAGGGTTTCTGGGTATCTCATTTTTATTTTGGATCGAACACTCGGGAGTTAGTCTGCGAGGCTCTAGTAACGTAATATAAATATAATCAGAAAAAAAAAATGTAATCAGCTTGGACGTAATAGGTGAAAAAAGTACCGAGCTTCAAGCAGCTTTTTTTGTCGATTACATTTTGGTATAGACCAACAAAGAACCGAGACGACCAAGACGCGCAGCACTAGCTAGAGATTTTTTTTATTGTTGGGACTCGCACCAGTTACGAAAATCTGGACGACCCGCGCATTTAGAATGTTCCGGGCAAAAATATGGATGGAAATCAGGCTGGAAAGCATCACAAGTTGTCACAGGCACTTATTTAGCCAGTCTGCCTGTGAACGTCGATTTCGTCACCATTCTTGCCCTGGACTAGCACCGTAATCACAAAGTCACTAAACGCTTGTGCTTGATTGAGAGACACTTCATTCGATGCAGAACGTAGTTTTTAAAATAAAGCCAGAGGGAGGAAAAGAAAAAAGCCCCTTGGCCGAATAAAGGATGGAGACTTTATCTTACAACCACATGCATAAAAACAAGAATTGCAACTTTGGCAAAAACATTCATTTAACGTAATAGAGGCAAGTGCAACATTAAAGAGGAGACCTTCTTAGTACAGTGAAATTTTGGTGCAAGCTAATCTGTGAAGTTTCGGCTAGTACGACTTCATCAGCAAAAGCTTTTCGAACAACGTGTCGCTAAGGCGACGCCTGTAAGGCGACGCCTGTTGGGGCACAGAATAAGGCTGCCAAGGGAAAATAGGCACTCTACGCGAACTGCCGCAGGACTGGTGTATGAGGAGATGAAGAGTTTCTTGGTTTCTTGTTGCCGCTGGCGTTGAGATGAAAAAAGAGCAGCTTTGAACAAGTCTTACCGCCGAATTCAGAAACCTCACTCAAACTACACCCAAACTGAAGGGCCCCTCCACTTCCTCGAGGAAGGCGCGAGGGCCGGCGGTGGCCAATCGCGAGGACGGATCCGCCGTCGCGATTGGCCAGCGCCGGCCCTCGCGCCTTCCTCGAGGAACTGGAGGGGCCCTTCAGTTTGAGTGTAGTTCGAGTGAGGTTTCTGAATTTGGCAGTAAGGATGAGCAAAATGAGTCGCGACAATAAATTTGAGGGATGTATTTTCGACCACAAAATTGTATTTAATTACAATTGTATTTGAAATACCCAAGTTTTAGTATTTAAATACACACGTCAAATACATTATCCCATTTGTAATTAAATACAGATACAAAATACACAAAGTATTTGAAATACGTATTTTAAATACTTGTATTTGAAATACTGCCCATCCCTGGTTAGAAACAACCCATCTTTGAATTCGGCACGTTTACGAACCTTCGACAAAGTGGGCCCAGCAAACAGATGGGTTCACGGTTGGTTGCCAAGAAGTTTCATCAAGGTTAGTTGTGTCCGTAAGGCTTAAATTCGTTTCCCTCGCTTTAAATGTTTTGCAAGATTTTTTTTTTTTTTTTTTTTTTTTTTAACGTGGCAAGACGCGAATGTGTATAGCGCACGCCTGAAGAACAGAAAACTTTTAATTTTTTTAATGGAGTACCGGGTACGGCATGATTACGTCGCACAACCTCGTTTCCACGTTTACTATTAGCAAAAAATGGTGAAAGTGCTGGCGAGCTGGTGTAAGTTTAGCATGATGGAAAACTTGATATATGAATACATGAAAGCTTGATGGAACATCGAGGACAGGGACGGAAAGAGTACTTCTTTCAAGAAGTCCTGTATCCGTCCCCGTCCTTGATGTTTTATCCTTTCATGTATTCGTATCTATTCACCACCACTCTCACTTCTAATTATTAAACCTGAGACTGAGGTAGGAAAAGGAAAACGCAAAGGAAAAATGGGCAACGTCTCAAGAGACGTTGCCTGTCATTTTTCTGTGTCCTTCTGCGTTTACCTCTTCCTACCCCAATTTCAGGTATATCATCAGGTTCACATTTCTGTATTTTAGTTAAAAGCAGAATGTATCGCTGTCACATTGATGATCCAGCCACCTGACACGGGGGACTCTCGTCATAGGCTTTTGAAAGCAGGGCAAAAAGGGCGGGTTGTTTGACATCGGGTACATTCGTGGACCACCCGCCAAAAGCTACAAGAACTTTATAAAATTTGGCATTTTAAACAATGTTTACTTCTATTTGTGCAACTCTCTGCTGCGCGATGGTGAGGCATAACGACTATGAAGCCATAGCCGCGAGAATACTGGAGGAGTAAAGCATAACCAGCACTGTCTGAGCGACCGAGCGGGCGGGGAGAGCCACCCAAAAATGGCGACTTTCCCCTTTTTTCCTCCTCTCTCAGAGTCGGCGCATGCGCCCAGCGATCTCTGAAAAAGGTCAATTACTTCCATGTACAGATCGATCTCCATTCATAATCTTAAGGTTGCTTGGCATGTCGTCTGCCGTACCTGCCAGCGCACCTCCGTTGTTCCCATCTTTTATCCCAATATTTTTGTGGCAGTTCAAAGCTTCATTGACCAAATTTACACGGTCTGCAGAGAGAGAAAAAAAAAAAAGGCTATATTTTCCTGGTTACCTGGCCCGTCAGACGTCGCTTGGAACTTGCAGCAATCGGTTTCGAAGCTAAGAATCTCATTGCCCGCGTGTTTTCTTTATGTTTGTGCATGGTTCACTGGGCCTTTATCATCTGGCATATTTGAAAAAACGAATTTGTGCGTTCACGCATAAATCAGTTGAAGGCGTGTTTCGAGGTTTATCGTTGTAATACCTCAGTGGTGTTGGGAGCTGAATATAATTTTGCTACCAGTATGCGAAAATTACGACCACAAGGCACTAACTTACCACAAACCTTTATTTATGATTCATAAATGTAAATTCAAAAACATCTAAAACCGCCAGAAAAAAAAAAAAAAAAAGGCTAACGTGATTTCAAAACTGGTTAAAATCCTGCCACCCCAAAAAATGACGATTTCTTTCAATAAATTACTTAGAAAACCACTAAATTTAGCGGGGAAAAACGCTAAATTGGCAAGATAGGTCCTTTGTTAGTGGAAAATAAGTAGACGAACACTTCATGTGCCCTTCGTTAACGTTATTGGAGTCTTTTAAGATCGTCTTTGGAAATACAAAAAATTTACGTTGCAGCTACTTCTCCGATTCGCAATGTGGCCAACACTGTGCGCTCAAACTAACCTATGTAGTATGATGAGTGGACCTTGGCAGGGTGACGGAAATTGCGAGGAATATGACAAGTGCTTTCGGAGCAGAAACTAGGCTATCATTGATTTGAAAGTGACATGAATCCGCACATAAAAGCTTTGCTCGAAGCAGTTCTCTGCTGTGTTGTTCGTTAAAAGTATTCGGCTGGAAATGTTTGCGCCTGTTCTCCCCGGCCAATATGCTCTAAAGCAGTCCCAAGTTTCCCGTGTGACGCTTGTAGCCTGTCCCGCTGTGGGTTGTCGAAAGGGCTGGGGATTTCCAGACGCGGGGTCAATGCGCAAATCAAAGTTTGTGGTGCAGGTGTGGTTGCACGCTGGGAATGGTAGTAGAGCAAACGTTAAGTGCCGTGGGAGCGTCAGCCGTGTGCTGGATGGCATTGTAAATAGTAGCGCTGGATTTGCAACCGTGCCAAAATCTACAGCGGTCTCTCATGTGTCTGTTCTCGGTATCCTCCCGTCATCCACTAGGTTGTATTTTTCTGCAACGAGTGGACTTTCAAGTTTTCCTTGTGATCACGGTGTGCCTCTGGTTTCTTTTCTTTCGGTTTGTCCGTAACTTTGTCTTTATTGAAACTGCTTGTACGTGCTTAACAAACTTCTACGGAAGGCGTGAAAAGCATCTTGTCGCGTGGGAGCGCTATCCTGTTGCCTGCCGGCCGATCTATCTTTTTCGCCAGCCCCTCGCACCCTGACGGATGTGGCTGCCGATAATGCGTCGCCCGTGGTCGAGCCGTAATTTGGACCTTGAGCGAACGGCCTCTCCTGCTCAGGCTGTTCCAGTGAGCGCCACATCCTGGAGCTGCTCTTCAACAATCGCCAGGGTAGCGCTTCCACGAAGTAATGGCGCATTCACACTGGAAGCGGATCCGCGTTCGCGAAGCGGTCGCGGATGCGGCTCGCGAGCGACCCCGTTCAGACACACCGAGGGGCGGTTGGCGGTTTCTCGGCGATCACGCGTGATCTTGTGAGACTTGCGTTGCGCAACCCTGTTTTACAATCCACAATCCACTTTAATTCAAGATCCAAAGCCAAACTTTTTGCTATTTTGGCACTCGGAATATTTTTCTCCGGGATGCTCGCGCGCATCACGAGTTCAGGCAGCGAAAAAAGAAGCATGGACCCGCGAACCTCGCCTGTGATTCCCTCGACTTCGCCCACAAGCAAAGCCCAGCTAGGCGCGCCTTGCTGACTCAGAACAGGATGCCGCCGACCTTTTCTTCGAAGTGGACCCTTCCCGCATGAATAGCTGACCTTGTTTTCGGGATAGAGGGCCAGCTTTCCCCCCCTCGTTGTTGTTCGCTCTTATCATTTTCGAAGTTGTGGGCGGTGGGCGTGGGCTGGACCGTGGTGCGGGGGAATGTGTTCGGTGCTAGCCGGTCGTGGCTTCGTTGGTGGCGGACTCTCCTCTCGTCACTCGCTCGTCGATCGAGTCTACTGTTTGTTTGACATAAAGCTCAAATAACGACGTATAGATTACCTCTGCATTGTCTGGTACGTACACTTTATTCCTTGAGTAGGTTCCCTTTATTTATTTTATTAGTAGCAAACGTTACAGGTCGAGCTAGCGCAGGTACCCTGCCCCCTCCGCGGTAGTGCGTTGGCTACGCAATCAAGCTCACGACGTCCC